>NW_027150405.1:689861-989861 GCF_031143425.1 Pleurodeles waltl | reverse complement strand
TACTATACCACTGGTGTCATATGCACAATATCATAAGAAAACACAATACACAGATATACTAAAAATAAAGGTACTTTATTTTTATGACAATATGCCAAAAGTATCTCAGTGAGTACCCTCAGTATGAGGATAGCAAATATACACAAGATATATGTACACAATACCAAAAATATGCAGTAATAGCAATAGAAAGCAATGTACAGTCACAATCGATTGCAATGATAGCACATAGGTGTAGGGGCGACACAAACCATATACTCTAGAAGTGGAATGCGAACCACGAATGGACCCCAAACCTATGTTAACTTGTAGAGGGTCGCTGGGACTGTAAGAAAACAGTGAGGGTTAGAAAAATAGCCCACCCCAAGACCCTGAAAAGTAGGTGTAAAGTGCACCTAAGTTCCCCAGAGAGCACAGAAGTCGTGATAGGGGAATTCTGCAAGGAAGACCAACACCAGCAATGCAACACCGATGGATTTCCAGACGAGAGTACCTGTGGAACAAGGGGACCAAGTCCAAGAGTCACGACAAAGTCGAGATTGGGCAGATGCCCAGGAAATGCCAGCTGAGGGTCCAAAGAAGCTGCCACTGGACGGTAGAAGCTGTGGATTCTGCAAGAACGAAGAGGACTAGGAACTTCCCCTTTGGAGGATGGATGTCCCACGTCGTGAAGAAGCTTGCAGAGGTGTTCCCACGCAGAAAGACAGCAAACAAGCCTTGCTAGCTGCAAGGGTCGCGGTTAGGGTTTTTTGGATGCTGCTGTGGCCCAGGTGGGACCAGGATGTCACCAATTGCGTGAGGAGGCAGAGGGGGCGTCCAGCAAGACAAGGAGCCCTCTCAGAAGCAAGCAGCACCTGCAGAAGTGCCGGAACAGGCACTACGAAGAGTGAACCGGAGCTCACCCGAAGTCACACAAGAAGGTCCCGCGACGCCGGAGGACAACTCAGGAGGTTTGCACTGCAGGTTAGAGTGTCGTGGACCCAGGCTTGGCTGTGCACAAAGGAAATCCTGGATGAGTGCACAGGAGCCGGAGCAGCTGCAAATCACGCGGTACCCAGCAATGCAGTCTAGCGTGGGGAGGCAAGGACTTACCTCTACCAAACTTGGACTGAAGAGTCACTGGACTGTGGGAGTCACTTGGACAGAGTTGCTGAGTTCCAGGGACCACGCTCGTCGTGCTGAGAGGGGACGCAGAGGACCGGTGATGCAGTTCTTTTGTTGCCTGCGGTTGCAGGGGGAGGATTCCATCGTCCCACGGGAGATTTCTTCGGAGCTTCTGGTGCAGAGAGGAGGCAGACTACCCCCACAGCATGCACCACCGGGAAAACAGTCGAGAAGGCGGCAGGATCAGCGATACAAGGTTGCAATAGTCGTCTTTGCTACTTTGTTGAGGTTTTGTAGGCGTCCTGAGCAGTCAGTGGTCGATTCCTTTGCAGAAGGTGAAGAGAGAGATGCAGAGGAACTCTGATGAGCTCTTGCATTCGTCATCTAAAGAATTCCCCAAAGCAGAGACCCTAAATAGCCAGAAAAGGAGGTTTGGCTACCTAGGAAGGAGGATAGGCTAGCAAAACAGGTAAGAGCCTATCAGAAGGAGTCTCTGACGTCACCTGCTGGCACTGCCCACTCAGAGCAGTCAGTGTGCCAGCAACACCTCTGTTTCCAAGATGGCAGAGGTCTGGAGCACACTGGAGGAGCTCTGGGCACCTCCCCTGGGAGGTGCAGGTCAGGGGAATGGTCACTCCCCTTTCCTTTGTCCAGTTTCGCTCCAGAGCAGGGCTGGGGGATCCCTGAACCGGTGTAGACTGGCTTATGCAGTGATGGGCACCATCTGTGCCCATCAAAGCATTTCCAGAGGCTGGGGGAGGCTACTCCTCCCCAGCCCTGACACCTTTTTCCAAAGGGAGAGGGTGTAACACCCTCTCTCTGAGGAAGTCCTTTGTTCTGCCTTCCTGGGCCAGTCCTGGCTGGACCCCAGGAGGGCAGAAACCTGCCAGAATGGCATTGGGGTGACAATTCCATGATCTTAGACATGTAACATGGCCATGTTCGGAGTTACCATTGTGACGCCGTACATAGGTAGTGACCTATGTACAGTGCACGCGTGTAATGGTGTCCCCGCACTCACAAAGTCCGGGGAATTTACCCTGAACGATGTGGGGGCACCTTGGCTAGTGCCAGGGTGCCCACACACTAAGTAGCTTAGCACCCAACCTTTACCAGGTAAAGGTTAGACATATAGGTGACTTATAAGTTACTTAAGTGCAGTGGTAAATGGCTGTGAAATAACGTGGACGTTATTTCACTCAGGCTGCAGTAGCAGGCCTGTGTAGGAATTGTCAGAGCTCCCTATGGGTGGCAAAAGAAATGCTGCAGCCCATAGGTATCGCCTGGAACCCCAATACCCTGGGTACCTCAGTACCATATACTAGGGAATTATAAGGGTGTTCCAGTATGCCAATGTGAATTGGTGAAATTGGTCACTAGCCTGTTAGTGACAATTTGGAAAGAAATGAGAGAGCATAACCACTGAGGTTCTGGTTAGCAGAGCCTCAGTGAGACAGTTAGTCATCACACAGGGAACACATACAGGGCACACTTATGAGCACTGGGGCCCTGGCTGGCAGGGTCCCAGTGACACATACACTAAAACAACATATATACAGTGAAATATGGGGGTAACATGCCAGGCAAGATGGTTCTTTCCTACAGGCCGTTTGTGCTGTTGTCTGTTCTATATTCATGCAATAATCAATAAAATAAATAAATAAATAAAAAAAGTCTGAGAGCGGATACTGGGATTTCCAGGCTAATTGGTGCTAATCTAAACTCACTGAGGAATTTACTACTTTTTTCAGATGTATTAATATTAAACATATTATAAAACATCTTTATCTGCACCCAGGATCAGTTTACCAAAGTTCAAACATCATGAGTTAATAGGCTATTAATGCTTTTAATATTATGGAGCACCTACGCATCAGACTATCAAGATATTTTAATTTATGTGTAATGTTGCTCAACCAAAGCAGCACATTTATGCAAGATGATGACAGAGTATGGAGTATCCCAGAATATTTTCACTTAGTCCTAGGAAGGGACACATTGGGCACCTAGTTAATTTGTTTCCTACATTATGAGTGAGGACACTCAATGGGTGTCTTGCAACCAACAGGTTAACATACTATACTTGTACTGCAGTAACAAGGAAAGGCAGTTTTGTATTAAACTATAGTTTCTATTGAATGGCTAACCTTTTACTTTCAAGATTGTATACTTATTGGAGAGGCACCACCAGCTACAAACAGTGATCTTAAGAATAAAAGATATATGACTGAATATTAAAGCGGTAGGGATGGAAGACGAGACACAAAGGGGAAAAAGAATAAACTGGACTACTAATGTGGAGGCCAAATTTGACAACGGGGTGACAAATGTTGTTCCAGACCTCTGCTGGTTTCTAACGACTAAGGCCAATCCACATAATTTAAACATATAGAAACAGTTCACTAATGTAATTGGATCACTCTTACAATGAAAAATACAACAGCCTTGTCCAAAACTGTAACCAGAAAAGTTAGAATGGCACCAGAAACTAATAAAAGAGATGAAGTGATACAGGGAATTAAGAGGCAGTGCTGCCAGTACAAAACAATATTTGGGAAGCCATAAGAACTGCAAGTGAAAACCAGCGGTAGACCCTTTATAAAGCCAGTCTCTCTAAAAAGTTGAGTGATTTTTGTCAGTGGGTAAAACAGAATAATCAGCACTATTCCATTAGGTAACCATATAAACTCTTACACTTGGGAAACCTATGTAAAACTTCTATATGCAACAGAAGAGCTGAAATAGGTAGATGGTTTCCTGATGGACCCATCACTACCTGCCAAAATCACAGTACCAACAAATCATATCCAAAGGACTGACTTACCATTGCAACTCTGGATAACACTAGAACAAATACTGGCAATAATTAAAATAAAAGCCCAGCGGTCTTTCTTCCAACATGGGCCTAGAGCACCCCCATCCCAATGGTAAGCAAAGGAACTTAGGATTCTTATGGACAATAGTTTTTAAATATTGTCTGAAAAAGTGGGGGATTAAGCCTCCTATTCTGCTTTACCCAAGTGGAAGAAAGTGTTCTAGTGCCCACAGTGGGAGAAGTAGTGTAGTGCTAGAATGGGCAAACCCTGCCCAAAGGAATCATAATTTACTCTCCCTAGTCATAATGAATGGCTACATTCTTCAGGCTCTTGTTGAGCCAATAACCAAGGCTTTCTAAACCTTTCTGAAACCTAGCTGTGTGGTTTGCATGGATTCCAGCACATCTGTGAACATCAAAGTGTGGGCCAAAAAAAGGCTATTTTTCACAACTTTATGTGACAGAAAACTTGGATACTTCCTGCCAGTGGTCAAAGCCTTGTCACTGTGCTTTCCAGCATTTCTCCCAATTTCAACTCTGCCATGTGTGGTTGGTCCTAAGGTACTTTATTAGAATGGGCTAAACTTGAAACCATGTAAAGACCTCATTAATACCACGTTGGTTTCACACTGTCCAAGTTTTGACCAGTTCCTGTCATGGGGCATACACCCAACAACACAAGAGGCACAATTGTTTTATCGGGAAAAGAGGGAATACTGTGTACGAGGTATTTTGTGGATCCCTGCAAGTTCTGGAACTTTCCGTTATGAAAATGTGGGAAAAAATCTGCGACTTTACCGAAAAAAGTCTGACGCTTGCTGGTATTTCAGGGTGCAAACATTTACTCGGATCAACGCAAGTCACATCATCCTAAACTCCCCTATCTGTCTAGTTTTCAGAAATGTCTGTATTTGGTAGGTTTCCCTGGGTCCCTGCCAAACCTGGGCCCAAAAACTGGTAGCTACTAACATTGCCAAATAGTCCTGTCTTAAAGACAAAACCTTGTTGTTTCCTTCCCTTGAATCCTCAGGCTGCTCCCCTGATTCTAAAGGGTTAGAATCTCCCTCCCTCTTCTCCCACTGGTTACTAGACTGATCCTGGAGAAGGATACTTAAAAGGAAATCTTTGTTAGGGTTCTTCCCTACCTCTAGGCTTCTCTCTGAGCAAAGCCCCCTTAAAACTTTAAAGGTTAGGTTCTCATAACAAAAAGAGGTTTTTATGATCCTAGGGGTGGCCTTAGAGGAAGACATAGTATAGAAAGTGAGAGTAAAGTGAAAGGAAAGAAGATACCTACTTTACCTAACTTTTAGTCTTTTATCAAGCAAGTGAATAGACTAGGTATACTTTTGTATAGCTCTAGGTATATAGTACACTTTCCTTTGGAAAGCACCAGTGTTAAAGTGAAAAGGCAATTGCAAGTACTTATCCCACCGCTGCACCACCAATGTAGGAGGCTGGCCTGGTTTGTTGTGGGTACCAGAGGTACTTACACCTTATACCACGTCCAGTTATCCCTTATTAGTGAACTGCAGTTAAGTGTCTAGCAGCTAGGCTGTTTAGAGGTAGCTTGTAGCAAAGCTGAACTCGGAGACATGCAAAGCTCTTGCAATACCACTATAGTCACACAGTACTCACACACATGAAAGGGACTTTATTTTGGTGACACAGTGTCAAAAATACCTTAGAGACTGTACTCCCTTAAGAGGTAATGTACACAATACATACACTAGTAACCAAAAACAGGTGAGTACACAGTCAGAAAACAGTGCAAATAGTGAAAATCACAATAGGTTGCAATGGGCATAGGGAGACCAAAAACCATATACTAAAATAGTGGAATGCGAAAGTCGGTTTCCCGGCTAGGCATGTGTAGTGTGTAGAGGGGAGCTGGGAGTGTAAGAAAACAACAAAAGTAAGTAATAGAACCCACCCCAGAGTCCAGGAAAGCAGGAGTAAATCACAGTAAGTTTCCTGAAACACACAAGAAGTTGTGATAGCAGACTATGCAAGAACCAGAAGAGACGGCAAGACACCAAGGATGGATTCCTGGACCCGAAGACCTGTGGAAGGAGTGGACCAGTCCAAGAAGCACTGAAGAGTCCAGGGAGAACAGGAGCCCCTTCTAAACCGTATGAAGGTGCAAAAGAAGAACCACCGGTGAGAAAACTGTCAGTTATGCACCCAAAAAAACAGAGGTAGTTTCCTGGTTGGTGCAGATGTCCCACGCCAGATGGATGATTGCAGTATGGTTTGCGTTGCTTGATTGCGTCAACAAGCCTTGGTACACACAAAGCTTGTGGTTAGCCTAAAATGGCGCTGTCCAGGACCATGAGGGACCTGGTGTCCTCTACCTAGGAGGTGGAGACAGAGGGGGCTCTCAGCCACTCAGAGAGCCCCCACAAGACCAGGCAGCGCACTCAAGTATCCCACAGCACGGGTACAAAGAAGGTGCAAATGAAGACCCATGCAGCATGACAGAAAGGGATCCCATGCTGCCGGAGAACCACTCAGGAAGCTGTGCGTCGCAGGATGGAGTGCTGGGGGCCTAAGCTGTGCTGTGCACGAAGAACTTCTTGGAAGGTCGCACACAAACCTTGGCAACTGCAAGTCACGTGGTGCACGGAGGTACTGTCTTGCATGGGAGGCAAACTCTTACCTCCACCAAAGTTGGACAGCTGGACCTTGGGACTGTCGGGGTCACTTTAGTCCACCACCCGTGTTGCTGTATCCACGCTCGTCATCTGGAGAGGCAACCCACACCACCTGTTGTTGCTGCAGAGAGGTGCCTGCTGAAGCAGGGAAGTAACTCCATCATTCCACGGGAGATTCCTTCGGTTCTTCTGGTGCAGGCTGAACACAGGCAGTCCTCGGAGGATGCACGACCTGGAAACTGTTGCAGTTGCTGGCAGGAGCTGAAGTTACAATGTTGCAGAAGTCGTCTTTGCTTCTTTGTTGCAGTTTGTAGAGTTCCTGGAGGGATCAGCTGCGGTTCCGTTAGCTGAAGATGAAGTAAAGGATGCAGAGGATTCCTGCTGGAGTCTTGCAAACCGAATCTGAAGAAACACCCAGAGGAGAGTCCGTAAATAGCCCTGAAAGGTGGCTTGGTCACCTAACCAGATAAGCACCTATCAGGGGAGGTCTCTGATGTCACCTGCTGGCACTCGCCACTCAGATGCTATCAGAGTGCCCCACCACCTTGAAATCCAAGATGGCAAACCCGGGGACACTCTGGAAGAGCTCTGGGCCCCACCCCAGGGGTGGTGATGGACAGGGGAGTGTTCACTTCCCTTTCCTTTGTCCAGTTTTGTGTTAGAGCTGGGACTGGGGCTCCCTGAACCATTGTAGACTGGCTTATGCAAGGAGGGCACCATCTGTGCCCTTCAAAACATTTCCAGAGGCTCTGGGAGGCTATCCCTTCCATGCCTATAACATCTATTTCCAAAGGGAGAAGGTGTAATACCCCTCTCCCAAAAGAAATCCTTTGTTCTGCCTTCCTGGGCCTGAGCTGCTCAAGCAACAGGAGGGCAGAAATGTGTCTGTGAGGTGGCAGCAGCTGGGGCTGCCGAGAAAACCTCAGAAGGCTGGTATGGCAGTACTGGGGCTCCAATGGGGAGCCCCCAGAGTGCATGGGATTGTGCAACCAATACTTGAATCAGTATTGGGGTACAATTCCCAGTTGTTAGACTCCTTACATGGCCATATTCGGACATAGGTATTGATCTATGTCCTTTGCACGCGTAAAATGGTGTCCCCGCACTCATGAAGTCTGGGAAAGTGGTCCTGGACGATGTGGGGGTACCTCTGCTAGTGAAGGTGTGCCCTCACACACAGGTACTTTGCACCCAGCCTTCAGGGTTTGAAAGCCTGACATATAGGTGACTTATAAGTGACCTGGTGCATTGAAAATGGCAGTAAAAGGGTGCCTGCACCATTTCACGCAGGCTGCAATGGCAGTCCTGCAGAAACCTCTGCATGGCCTCCCTATGGGTGGCAAAAGTAATGCTGCAGCCCATAGGGATCCCCTGGAACCCCAATGCCCTGGGTACCTAAGAACCATATGCTAGGGACTTATAAGGGGTAACCCTTTATACAAATACATAAACATAAAGTGGTTCTCCGTACAACCAAATTCCTACCAAAGGTTATATCACCATTCCACCTAAACCAAACAGTGGAACTCCCAGTCTTCTTTCCACAACCAGAGTCAAGGTCCGGTGTGACCGAAACGTGTCAGGGGATTCCTGTTTTGTTTTTCTGTTGTGATCTCACTAATGGAATTAAAGCCTTACGATTATTTGCACAGCAACGGAGTGCGTTTTTCTCTTTTTGAAATAGAAAGAGAATCCTTTTTTTAATATATATATATATATATATATATATATATATATATATATATATATATATATATATATATATATAATCTTCAACAGATGGAACGATAACCATCTGACGGCTGCACCGATCCAGTTAGTCAGATCCCAATCATTGGAACAAAGTCATGTTCGGCAAGACCAAATTCAGTTCATTGAGTTTATTTCTTGTAAGGGTTACACAGAGTCCTGAAGTGAGATGTCAACGCGTTTCAGCAGAAGGCCTTCTACTGGACAAATCTGGCTGTCAAGCCGGCACCATATAAATACAAGTTAAAATCCTTCATTTATTTCCATAACATTCTAGTGTGATCTAATGCAGCGGCCATCTTAAAACATGCAAAAACCTAAAATTTAAAATCTACACTTTGTACATGAATCGCTTACAATAATTTAAATAATTTAAACATAGATACATCATATATATCACATAGATATTCCAAATACATAATGCATATCATTTATTCATTCTTGTGAAAATCATTAGTTGACTATTCTACACATAACATTGCGTGTTAATTCATCATTTAAACCACTGTCATCAATTGTTCTGGTCAACCTCCATGAATCAAATTAGTCAAATATTTATAGAATATGTTTTTTGGGATATATTTTTTTTGAATATATTTTTCGATGTAGGTATACAAATATTTATAATTCTTTCAATTGTTAAAATTAATCAATTTATCACAAATATTGTAAATGTTGCAAAATACTGTAAAATATTATAAATGGTTTGTTATAAGAAATTCATCAATATATAAAAACCAATCGACAAGATAACTATCAATAAAGTTATAATTTATAGTATATAATATATGAAATCATATTCATTATTGAATTCAAAATAGAAACCAATTATAAATTATCAATTCAATCTCATATAGATATCAAATTACAATATCAAACTAGACTCCAGTGAAGTATGATCTTTTAATATAGTTTCCCACTTCACTATCAACCTACACTTTGTTTTCTATATCTAATCAATAAATACCTTGGACCCAAAAATATGTCTAATTCTATCATGATACATAAATGCATATCTAAAGGGCGATACATGTATTTTGTAGATTAAATCTTCTCTATCCTAGTCTATATTATAGGTTACTCCCTAAATGCATGTATTCAATGTGGAATTGGGAAGAGGCCTCAGCCTAAAGTGCAAAGTGCTATGTGATCTAAAATATTTCTATGTTAAAAAAGTGTCTATAACAGGTGCAAGTTAGTGTTAAAAAACTATTATGTGATGAAACAATTCCTATATATATATTAATTCAGTCTTCTATATTTATTAAATTTTAAGGAAGAAACAATCCTTAGGAAAATTCTGAAAAAGATATGTATAAAAGTAAAAATAAACACTTTTTTAGAAATTCATAAAGCCTCAATTGGAGACAAATGTACATTCCTAAATATCTGCCCCTTTGCTTATGATAGTTATAGTCTTAAAATCACCCCTTATGTATGGCAGTAATAAAATGATATATCCACAGTTATATATGAGCAGAATTGCACAACATTCAAGATCTCTCTACTAAGTGAGTGAGTACAATAGATAATCATTGTATCATCTAAGATGGACATGTAACTCAGCATCAAGATTATGTCCCCAAGGAGATTCAGAGCCTAATAATAGAATCATCTTCGATTCCATTTGTCTAAGCTCTAATGTTCTATCCCCGGCTCTGGGATTGTTTTTGATGGATTTTATGCCATAAAATGATAATGTGCTGGAATCTCCTTTGTGTATGTCCCAAAAATGTTTGGCCAGGGGATATGTTCTATCCTGATTTTTTATAGTTCTAAAGTGTTGTAGGAATCTGACTTTTAACTTGGATAGTACTGCCAATGCATTTCTTATGACATCCACATTCGACAACATAGATCACAAATTCCGTGTCGCATGTGATACGATCTTTAATGTCAAAATAGCGACCATCAAAAGTTTGATATTTTTGCATATTTTGTGCATATTTACAAGCCTTGCAATGGCCACATTTCCAAAATCCCAAACTTTTTTGGCTCAACCAGGATGTGTTGGCTTTCATAGAAAAGTAACTTCTGGTTAAATGGTCCCCTATTGAGCGAGCTTTACGGAAAGTTATTGACCCTAAAAATGGGATCATTCTGTAGAATGTGCCAATTTTTCTGAAGTATGGTTCTCAATGAATCATGTTGTTATACTGCAAAAATATTCTGGGCGATGATTGTTTCAGCTCACTGTTGGTTGCTGTGTTGTTAAAAAGTAACTCATCTCTACTCTTGTTTTTGACTCTGTTCTGTGCATCCTTCAGAATTTTAAGAGGATAACCTCTATTTAAAATCTTTCCATCATTGTCCTGACTTCCAAATCATATCTACTCTCGTCTGAACATATTCTGCAAGCCTGCAAGAACTGGCTATACGGTATACTCCATTTCAATGTCATGGGATGCCCACTATTGGCATGTAATATGGAGTTACAAGCCGTGGGTTTACGATATATGGTGGTCTCTAGATGATCATTTTTCACTTTTAATAGGACATCTAAAAATTCAATAGTTTCTCTACTAAAAGTGGCTTCCAACTAGATGTTAAATTGGTTATTGTTTAGTGTGTTTATATATTCCAACAATAATTGTTCTGTACCATCCCAAATAATAAACAGATCATCAATATAGCGCACCCACAGTACGACTCTATCCATATAAATGTTGTTGTTCTCAGACCATGCCACCTCCTTCTCCCACCAGCCCATTTATAGGTTGGCGTACGTGGGAGCAAAAGGTAATTCAGTAACAAAGGTACACAGAAACAGGTCTAAATATCGCAAGGTATTTTCAAGCAGAGACTGATTCATGCTGACTATAGGTCTACCTGGGGGATGTGATTTGTTCTTATGAATTTTAGGCAAAAAGTAAATACATGGAATTTTAGGCTGGTCAATCTTTTAAATACATAAGCTCATCATAATCCATAAGTTGTTTAGTATGTGACTCATTGAGCATCGCATGATATGTCACTTGATATTGAGTTATAGGGTTAATCCGCATCTTGTCATAATGATCTATATGCATCAGTTGTCGATAAGCTTCCTTGGTGTAATCACTTGTGTCCATAATGACGATGTTACCACCCTTATCTGAGGGTTTCATAACAATGGACGTGTTGGATCTCAATATATTTAAGTCCTTCCAGTCTTGTTGAGTGAAGGTGGATCTGTTTATTATTTTCGATGTTTTCGATGGACCTTTAATGCGGAATTTGTCAATATCACTAATCACTAGTTCGTGGAATGTATCAATCAAATTTCCACTAGGTAGTGGAGGATTAAATCTGCTCGACAATTTCAAATGACTATTGTCATAAAGATTAGTGACAAATCCCATCTCATTAAGTGTAGAAGTGCTGATATTAGTGTCATCGTGTTTGGAACATCCAAATTCATTACTCTCATTGGCTAGATCACTAATAGCCATCAATTGTGAACTATCCGCAATATTAAATCCGGATACTACAGCCCTTCTGTTCACATTCTCTACAATTCGGTTTTTATCCTTGTTGGAGAAATGTTTAAGTGTAATTTGCGAACAAATTTGTAGAGCTCAATTCGTGTACCAACATAGTCCCACTGGACATTCGGACAGAAGCTTAATCCTAGATCAAGTATGCGTAATTGATTATCCGTAAATGTACTGTGAGAGATGTTTACAACAGTACTCAAGTGATTCAGATTGCTGGTGAGTTGGGGGTTCGAATCTATTCCTACTGTTGATTTCTTCTTCTTCTTACCCCGCCTCGTCTTCCGCTTCCTCTGCCACGTCTGCGGTTTTGACCAGGGAGTGGGGGTATATATATATATATATATATATATATATAACACTTAAGCATCTGTCTGGAAGGTTTCAGGGTCATCCGTCGAGCGGGGGCTGAGAAAAAGGAGGGGTGCCAAAATGCTTTTCCCCATGCATTTTTACATAGAAAGTTTGAACTGGAATAGCACCTGAATCACGGGACGGAATTAAAAGTAGCTCTTGTCCAGAAAGCGCACTTCTCGTTATTTGGTGTAAACCAGTGGTTCCCAACCTTTTCACATCTGTGGACCCTCATTTTATCTTTACTGGAACCCAGGGACCCCCACTGAATCATTATTGGAATCTGGGGACCCCCCAATGAGTCACTAGGGACCTAAACTGTTAATATTATGTAATTTTCTGAGCAGTCGCGGACCCCCTGAGAAGGCTTTGTGGACCCCCAGGGGTCCCCGGACCACAGGTTGGGAACCACTGGTGTAAACCGTAAATCCATTCAGTAATTGTGGATAAATTCAAAGATAACAAAATATAGGTATCTAAATACATGGATCCTCCGCTAATGCGACAGTCCTCCGTGCTGATTGCCTGCACACACTTCAGCCAGGAAGTGTTGGCAGCCATTTTGGGATTCAGACTCCGCTAATTCCCAAAAAACAAATTAAAACTAATGAAAAGGCGTCAGGGTAGGAATACCCTGACTCTCTATGCCTGGTGCTGGGTCCCCAGGGACCCTGCCAGCGCTACAAAGCATTTTTGTAAAAATGTTCTGATGAAACCGCAGTGGATCCACAGATCCCGGGGAAGTTATTTAAAAAAACAAAAAACACACAAGCGCTGTTTCCTGCGCTTGTTTTTCCTTCAGCCCCCAGGTGGGGCAGTTCCCGAGGGCATACTTAAATTTAAGAAAGGGGAGAGGGCACGTGCGGCCTCCCTTTCCCCAAGGCCAGTTTAAGTCCCTGGGACTGCCACCCCCTCCCCCCAAACCCCCGTCCCCACCGGGGCTTATCTGTACCGTTGAAGACCCTGGGAACCACCACCTCCACGGGCCCTGTCAGAGAAATAAGAGGGGGCCGCCTAGAACCCCCTCCGGCGTCCACCATTGCCCGGGACTCTCACCTCCTCTGGGCACAGAAGTACTAGAAAAGAGGTGGGGAGGGCACGCCTACCCTCTGGCAAGGACATATTCGACTCTGGGGACCACCACTTCCTCAGTACATAGCCAAATTAAAATTAGGAGGGGGCCGCGCAGCCCCTATCCCTGGGCTGACCCTGTGCAAAATGAAGGATGGGGCACCCTTATGGAGCCATTAATGGCCATGTGGACCACCACACGCTAGGTCCGGCTCCCTATCTCCTGAGGTGCCCACCCTCAGGACATAGCAGTTTGATTTTGCTTGGTGGGGGCTTAGAAAACTGCTCCCACTCGGTAGGAGCAAATTTTTCATCTGTGTTCCTGCAAGCTGTGAAGCGCTCCCATTAAGTACAATGTTGTCATCAATAATGTATTTCCAGATATTACAGTGATATTATCAGTGATGTCATAGAACATGTCATCAGTGATATAGTATGTGAGGTAATCAGCTGTACATTGTGATGGCACAAGCTATAGTTATTTTACACTGCTGTTGTAGGTATCCACAGACAGTATCATCCTTGGTGGCTGTGGGAAAGACCCACGTACCCTGCAGCCCCTGTCAGTTCCTCAGGCAGCACCCTTAGTGGTGCTCGTGAGAGCTGTCTCCGTGTTTTTTGCTCCCACCTGGGCAAGAGCAGCACTTTTCTCTGTTCCTGCCCTGGCAATTGAAAAGTTGTGTTTCTTTCCCAGAAGGGTCAGGCATGGTATGCCTGCACTGTACTGGGCAGGAAACAGAAGTATCTTGAGGAGGAGAGGCTGGTTGGTCTCCAGGATGCTCCTTGGATTAGGCTCCAGAGGATGGGGTTCCCAGAGCCAATGTACAGCTCAGGGAAGGGAGCCCAATGCCCCCCTCACCTAGTAAAAAACACTAGCCTCGAGGATTGAGTCCCCTAGGCCCTACTGTGATTCTGGAAGCAAGCCGCACGCCCCCCCTTCTAATGTTGAACACTGCCCGATGGATGAGGTCTATGGGACCGCAGAGGCTCAGGGGTTGGGGGGGGGGTTGCGTACCTCCCTCCACTAAGTATAAAAACGGCCCTAGGGTCTCATAGAGGCTTGGGGGTTTTGCATGCCCCTTCCTCTATTCATAAAAACTTCCCTGAGTGTGGGATCCCCAGGGCCTCATAGAGGCCTGGGAAGGAGAGGTCACGGCCCACCTCCCTAAAAAGCTAAAGTGTGCCTCCACAGAGCCGATCAAAAAAAAAAAAAAGAACTTTTTGGGCCAGGGAGGGGTGGTCCCAGGCCTTGCGGGGTACATGGTATCCCTTCCCTGCCCCATACCTTGTTCCCATATGTTTTTTTAACCTGTTTTTAGGACAGGGGGTTGAGTACTCGAGTTCTAAAATAGCTGCCACCACATCTTTATTAATACAGTGGCAGCCAATCAGATATTATCTTAAAATCTGTTGAGCATGCAGGTCCTCTGCCACAGGATGTTTCTGTGAATTTTTGAATTATGAGCCTTACTTTCTCAATTCAGTGTAATTCAATTCAAAATCTTTATTCAGCACAAATACTGATACCATAAAAGATCATAAAATATATCACCAATAAAAACATAAAAAATTAAAAACAATCAAATCGTCCCTAAAATGTGTACTACAATTCAATGCTTTTTCTAAGATGGATAGCGCCCTAAATATAAATTGCAGTAACAAGACATACAAGAGGCTACTCAGCTGCAAGTATATGGAATGCAGCAGTTTTAAAATGCCTGACGTTTTGTGCAATATAAATTGTCTTTAAGTAACATCTCCTCAAACCTGCATTAAAACCACAAAATAAGATAAAGTGCTGCATGCTTTGTATTGATACACCATCACAGGGACAGAGGGGAATCCTTGAAGGACATTTCTTCGTATCAGGAAAGACAATCAGGTGATGAACAATACCCAACCGCAGTCTGGTTAAGACAAAACGGTTCTGGCCATTGGTAACCAGGTAAGATATGATTGGCAACCGTCTCGCAAATCACTTAATAAATATGTCATAATTGTTTGCTTCCTAGATTTTTTGCTCCAGTCTATAATGCATAAAAGAGGCCTTAATTATACTTTTCTCAATAGAAAGCCAACTTTCCGGGTCACTCAGAACAGGCAGAGTAAACAGTTAACTAAAAGAATCATTTGTATAAGACAACCAGGGAATCTTAAGAGCATGATCTAAAGCAAGGCAGTCTAGAATAATAGACTTTGTAAAGCTTGTTTCGGTTTTTACCCAAATAGACTGCCATAATAGTAAAGGTTTTAAAGCTGAATGTCCCCCAAAAAGTGCAGGCCAGTTTCCCTATGAGTTATTAAGGATGATACATATCTAGGTACACACAATAGATGTTTGAGGAAACAAGTCTCTGTCTGAAGGGATTTACTGGGTGTATAACCCCATAGTCTTCCCCTATAGGTAGCACTTGATACACCTCTCGCTTTGAATATTTCAATCATCTCCTTAACTGGCAGATTACCAATTTTATAGAAGAACCTAAATACTCTCTCACATATTCGACTCAACCTCAGCTGAGTATTTGAGACTTGTTGCACCCATGATCCAGTGTTAGAAAATAAAATCCCCAGATAGCAGAACGAAATTACACTAGCAATAAGGGCCCCTCAACATAGAATGTCCTGCATTTGTGCACCTGTTTCCCATACACCATTGTGAATGTTGTTTTCCTTTTTTTTTTTTTTCTTCATTCTCTTAGATGCCATGAAATAACTAAAGATGTCCATTAATCTTTGGAGTACGTTCTTCGTCCTGGATAACAGGACGACGGCGGCGTACAATAATATTGGCACCGAGCGACCATCGACAATAGGTGTATCAGCCTGCAAAGTCTAAAGGGTGTCATTAATCCCATTAATGAAGAGTGAAAACAAGAATAGCACAGTATGCACCGCTGTTTAAGACCCCTCTTGATCTGAAAAACGGGAGAAATTTCCCCCTTGGGGTCATACCCTACCATAGCCTGTAGGTTTTCATATAAGCTTGACAGGACACAAGTAATATTCCTCGGGGCACCCAGAGAAACCAGAGTAGACCAGAGTATTGAATGGTCCACCGGATCAAAGGCGCTGCTTTAGTTGACAAAACATAACTAGAGAGCTTTAGTGTACTTCGCTATAAGTAGTTCAAGGTTTACCAATTGGTCTACAGACCCCCACCCTCTCCTAAACCGGAATGGTATTTCAGATATGATGGAATTATTTCCAACCCAGTTCTTCAGTCTTTGTTGGAGGACTTTCCCATCAATTTAGCTGAAGAATATAGGAGTGAAATTGACCAATAAAATTAGTGAAATTTCAGGTCAGATTTGTTCCCCTTTTACAAAATGGGCAATATAGTTGAAATAGCGCAGGAATAAATTACTGAATAGAGTTACACCAAATCACAAAAAAACATTCTTTCTAGACAAAGATTTCGCTTTCTTTCAAATTTTGTGTAATTCCATTTAACAGTTTTTGCAGTATCACTGTTCCAATTTCCTATGAAAAAATTAATTGGGTACAATCCATTTTGGTATCCCTTTTTTTTTTTGGGCTCCCACTTGACGAATTATCCCAAACCTTTCCAGGAAAGAAGTGAGGTAGATGAGGCTTTCCTTTTTTGTTTGGAATGTTTCATGAAGATATGTCAAAAACCGGGTCAAAAGTTATAAGCATGCTAAAAATGCTGTTCCTTTGCAAACTTGGTCCTAACTATAGCTACCTGGGTGCATGGTGCGTCTCACATACACTGTAAATTAAAAAATGGTTCACAAATCCTCCATTTGGAGAGGATCAACCGGCACACCAAATTCTTCGTACCTTAAAAAATCAAAGCTTACAATGACATTATAGTTAGGATCTGAATTTACTTGCACAAAACCATCAAAATTTAGCAGTAATAGTTATGGTTAGCTCAAGTAACTATAAGTCGTGCCCTAAGGTAGCTATAACTCGCAACCCCGCTATGTACACTTTCTTTTCCTAAATAATTTTACTGCAAATGTTACATTGAGATTATCAGTGATGTTATCAAAGATGTCATGAGTGATGTAATATTGCATGGCGAATGCGCAAGTAATAGTTACATTAGGGCAAAAGTTATAGTTACATATCTTGAAATGCCCTGGGTGGGGGGAGGCCCCTGGGGCTACCATAAACCCTAGGAGGGGAGCCCTGTGTGCCCACCTCCTTTTTTCACCCCACAGTGCCCTGTGGACCTGGCCCACCTGGGGGGAAAGAAAAGGAAAAATGTGGGAGAATGCCCTTTTTTTATTTAACAGAAAAGTGTGCAGATTTTTATGAGATTTTGTTTTTTTAATTTAAAAATACTTTTTAGCCCTTGAGCAAATCTAGGGACTCAGGGTATCCCTACCCTGGCTCCTTTTCTTTTAAAAAAAATTCTTTTAGTGGGACTTGGCTGAAGCAGAGTCCCAAAATCGCTCCTAACACTTCCTTGTATCAGCACAGGAACAGTTTGATCCGCAGAGGATTCACATCCCTAGATAGCTATATATTTTTAAACTCTAATATCTCAAAAACTACTTGTTAGAAATGGGGTTTCTGGTTGGCTGTGGTATGCACCTAAGCCAGGCAGAACCCACCAACTCTAGTCAGGGCAAGGGAGTTACACGTCAAAGATAACTCCTGCTCACCCCCTTGGTAGCTTGGCACGAGCAGTCAGGACTAACACAGAGGCAGTGTGTAAAGCATTTGCACAACACACACAACACACGTGAAACAATGTATACTCCACAAAGTAAACCCAACACTGAGCTATGTAAAAATAAACTGTATTGCACAAAACATAATTAGACCAAACATTACATGTCAGAAGTAGCCTATTACCTTAGCAGTTGTCAGAACGTTACACAGGTTACTAATACTCTGCAAGAATAAGCAGTAGTCACATTAGAACACGTAAGTACTCAGGATTCTGCAACATAAGCAGTAGTCAGGAATCACAGTAAAGAAGTAAATGGCCTTGTCATAAAAGTATCATAAATATCCATAAACCGAACATTAGAGAACCTATGGCAAGTCAAAAGCACATGTCATGCCCAGGAACATCAGCCACACATATATGTATCACTTCATAAGACAAACAGGTTAGCATTTAAGTCCATAAAGTCCATATTAGGAACATAAGAAATAGGGATGCCTTTTAAAAGTACCTGATTGTCCTGATGAAAAGGCACTCCTTTTACCACGAGTAACATAATGTGGCCCCTGGCGCTCTGTGCGCTTGTTCTGGGGCCCACTCTGAAGATGGAGGTAGGAGGGGGGCAACATGCACCCCCTCTGGTTTTATAATGGGCCCCTCCTGGGGCCCGTATTCTCAGGGGGACCCCTGGGCCTCAACTGGCCCTCCAATGAGGAAAGGGGGGCCCAAAAGCAAGGGCCACAGTGGGGGCCACAGAAGGGGGACCTGCAGAGCGCGGGGCTTCCGTTGAGGCTTCCGCCCCTCCCGCGGTCTCCACGAACAAGATCAGGGCTTTGTTGGGGCTTCCTTTCCCTCCTGCCCGCCCACAACACAACAGGGGCTCTGGTGGGGTGGGGAGACTCCGATGAGGCTTCCTTCCCCGCCTGTCTCCTTCTCCAACAGCTTGGAGCCTGCCCGGCTGCAGTAGAGGGCAGGCAAAAGAGTAGGTGCCTGCTTTTGCCCCGGGGACGCTCCTCAGAGCACGCTTTCTCTCGGGGGCACCGTAAGAGTGTGCTCGCTGCTTTCCTTCAATCTGTTGGTGCCCGGGGGTCCCAGGGACAGCGCGCTTTCGACGCGATCATTGTTTTGCTCCAAACACCTGGGTGGCGTTGGTGATTCTGAAATCGGCACACACGCTTCCCAAAGCTCGCCACACGGAAAACGAAAGCGCTCTCAAGGCGCTTGATGATAATTAAAGCAGAGCGCTCCTCCCAGCACTCACACAAACTGCAGCAAAGCGCCTTCCAGCCGCTGTCAGGTGAAAAATGAAGCACTCCTCGTGCTTTTAAGTAGTGGCAGGGGCCACAGCACCCCACCCCTGGGGAACAAAGTCAAGGAAAAAGGAGCAATGGTGGCAATGCCCAGCAGCAGGCTAGCGCAAGGGGGATGTAGGCAGTTCCTTACAGTGACCAAACAGGTCACCCCAGAAGTAGCAGTCCATGGCGGTTCCCGGTGAGTCCTTCCAGCATTCTGTGTCCAGTTCCAAAATGTCTCGAAATTGTGGGGAAAATTCCCCTGTATTTATACTCAGTTTACAGTGCGTTTCACAAATAGAGGGGAGAGGAGGTTCAAACCAGTTGCAGGGAGTTCTGGGAGTGTCCACTCTCTCCTGCAGCACAGGCTCCAAACATCAGTGGGGGGTAAACAACCCTATTGTGTGAGGCCAGGGCACAGCCTTTACAAATGCAGGTGTCCCGCTTCTCCCTTCTCTCAGCCCAGGAGGACTATTCAGTATGTAGATGCACCTCTGTGACACATCCACCCTCCCGGTGTACAGGCTGTCTGAAAAGTATGCACAAAGCCCAACTGTAACTCTGCACAGACGTGGATTGGAGTCAAGCTGCAAAACACCAGAGTCATAAGCACAGAGAAATGCTCACTTTCTCGAAGAGGCATTTCTGTAATGATAATAAAAAATCCACCTACACCAGTAAGCAGCGTTTCTCACTACCATTACAACTATACCAAACATGCCTACTCTACCCCCTAGACATAAGGCAGGGCATTTCCAATGCAATCCTATGAGAAGACACCACTCACAGCAGTGAGAAACCAAATAGGCTGTTTGTCACTACCAGGACAGGCCACATTACTAGGCACGTGTCCTGTCCTCTACATACATAGCACCCTGCCCAGAGGGCTATCTAGGGCCTACCTTAGGGGTGGCCTACATGTAGTAAAAAGGGAGTTCTGGGCCTGGCAAATAAATTTAGATGGCAGGTTCCTTATGGCAGAAAACTGCGCACACATGCCCTGCGCTAGCAGGCCTGAGAAAGGTGTGAAAGGCTACTTCATTGGGTGGCGCAAGCAGCGCTGCAGGCCCACTAGTAGCATTTAATTTACAGGCCCTGGGTATAGAGATACCACGTTACAAGAGACTTATAGGTAAATTATATATGCCAATTGGGTATAAGCCAATCATACCAAGTTTACAAGGGAGAGCACATGCACTTTAGCACTGATTAGTAGTGGTAAAGTGCTCAGAGTCATAACGTCAGCCAACAAGGGTCAGAAAAATAAGGACAAAATGGCAAAAAGTTTGGGGAATGACCCTGTAAAAGGGCCAGGTCCAACACTACTGAACGGACTTGAACCAAATCACAAAAGCATACTTTCTGGACCAAGAGCTATCTTTCTGCCAAATTTGCTGCAATTGTGTCCAGCAGTGTGGGCTGTGGTCATGTCCAAAATCCATATGGGAAAATGAATAGAGAAAATTTGTTTTGCCCCCCCCCCCTTTTCTCTGCCCCCGCTTGACCAATCACCATGCAACTTTCAAGACAGAAACTGCACCAACTGAAATATACATTTTAAAAATATTGTGAAGTTTCGTCACGCAGCACCAAAGTTATTGGCAAAGCAAAAACAGGTAGCTTCACAGGAAACAGAACACGCACTCAGAAGACTCAAGTAGTTTTATTCTAGCAGATCAGCATGCTCAAGGCTTGGTGGCCGAAATACGTTATAGAGGCTGTTCTTACTGGAATAAAACTACTTGAAGTCTCCTCCTGAGTGCACATTCTGCTTCCTGTGAAGCTACCTGTTGAATGTTTGTCTACACATGCCATCCCCACCTGGGAGCCAGGACTGTAGCGGCATCTTTTCTTCATGATAGGTATATATGTGTGTATAAATAGATACATATGTGTGTGTGTGTGTGTATATATATTTACATATGTACATATAAACACAGTGGCAGTCCAGTCACCACTGTATGTTTATAATTAGAGCAGAGTTTCCATAGGAAGGGCTTTTTTCGGTTTGCTGATAACTTTGGCACTGTTTGACGCATCTTCATGAAACTGTAAAAAAAAAAAATCATCCTCTTGAGCTCTGTACTGGTAAGTTTCGGAATGATCCGTCAAGTTGGGCTGAGAAAAATAGGAGCGGGCCCTAATCCCTTCTCACACACACAGTTTCCATAGGGTAGATCTTTACTCAAAATGTGCTTTTTTTGATTTGGTGTAAATCTGTTTAGAAATTTTTTAGAAATTAAAGCTCAAATGTATAGCTATATTGATAGTTGGTGCCCAGGTATGCTGTGATTGGCTACTTTATAGAGATTAGTCAGTCCTTATTGGTTGCTCACAACCTGAACAGTACGTTGTGGCAGCCATTACAGTGCTCCGGGACATGGTGAATAAAAAGAAAAAACATATATAATAGACCGATTGGAGCGCACCCTCACCCCAAATGGCATATGGCAGCCGGATATGGTTCCCATTAAAATGTATTGTAGTGAAAATGCTTTCGAAATTCACAAAAAGGATCGCTCATAAAGGGTCACACATAAAGGTTGATAACAGATTTTAGTCACAAAATAAATCAGGGGTAGGGGTAACACGCTGACTGTGCTGGACTCAGGAGGTGGGCGGACCATAGACACCAGGAGTATGTGGGCGGGGCATGCACACAGACAGTGGAGGCAGGCAGAAAGAGGCAAGGACAGCAGGCTGGCCACACAAGGTAGAAAAGAAGGGCAGTGGCAGCACAACAGCCCGTGGAGGACAGAGAGGAGGGGGCAGGAAGGAGGGGATAGAGGCACGGACACGGATAACGGAGGACAGGGAAGAGGGGACAGTGACAACAAGATGGCCAAACCGGGCATGTGGGACATGTGGGCGAGACTAAGGCAGCACAACTAACTATGCAAGGCAAGTGGACTGGGAATGGTAGCACAGTGGATCATGGAGTAAAAGAGGGAGGGTTAGTCAACTCAACGGTCAATGGAGGCCAGGACTGAGGGGTAGGGGTACATACTCTTGACAGCGGAGGGCAGACTGGAGGGGACAGAGTCAACAATTTGCCACACAGGGCATGCAGTGGGTGGCAGTGACAGTACAACAGCCATGCAGGTTGGGCAGTGGCAGCACAACAGACCACAAAGATCAGGAAGGAGAGTCAGTGGCATCAAAACCGACAGTGGAGGGCAGGAGGGAGGGGATAAGATGATGAACACAGTGTTAGCTAAGCTTCTCCATTTCAAGGACTGAGATGCCATTCTGAAAGTGTTTAGTGAGAAAGGGCTGCTGAAACTTGAAGACAAGACCATCATACTGGTCTTGGACTACACCAAGGCAGTGCAGCAGCGATGGATGGGCCTCCTTCCCGGAGGTCAAGAAACGAGTCAGGCAACTGACAGCTGGGCACCCAGTACTTCCTGCTTTTCCCTGTCTATATTAAAATCCTCCTAGACAGGAATATTCCCTTCTTCTCTGACCCCAAGGAGGCCTGTGATTGGGCTGACATAATTTCCTGCAAAATGTGCACTGGACCCACCGGAGGTGCCCCCCACAACCGAAACATAAACAGCAAACCGGCCCCGGCGTGGCCACTCTCAGAGCTCCCCTCCCATGAAATCTCCATCCCTGGAGCAGATTATTTAGGACACATGCCGGGCCCTCCAGGCGGCATCTCTGAGGGATAGAGCAGGACCTCCTCCATACGATGTTTACTTTTGTGTATGATAGTCTCCCTTCGGGTGTTTTGAATCATAGATGTCCCTGAAGAAGGGTCTGTTGAACTGAAATACATTGGGTCTGTTTGATATGTATTTTCAAGATTCTAACTAAGCTCACAATGTGTTGAAATGAATCTATTGGTCATTACAACAGTAAATTAAGCACTGTTTGAGTTTGGAATACTTGGAAAGACTTAAATAATCAATAAATTCTTGAAGAACAATGTTTTCTGAACAACAGCAAAATAGTTGTGTCTCAATTGTTAAGTTTTGTTCAAGTGGCACATGAACCTACAGGGCATGTTAAAAGTGCACCCGGAGGCTGGTGAGGAGAGTCCACCACTCGGATTGGTTGACTACGAATGCAAATTTAGGACATTGCATAGTGTCTGCCTGCACACAGATTAAAGCATAATAAAACAGACTTTGAATAGCTACAGTCTGCATGAGTGCGCAGAAGTAGTGTAATATTAAAATCAAGCGCCAGAGCACTCACATTATCTTCCTAATTAAACAGCCACATTAACAAAAAAAGTCACAATCCTAAAATTTAGAAAGGCGATATATCTGATAGAGACTTCGAGTTGCAGATTCCTTACCTTGGAATTTCCCCCAGGCATCAGACTCGATCCAGAGATTTGTCTTCGAGCAGTACCCTTGTATATGGTCAGGTGGCGTCGGTCGACTCTGCGGGCGTCGTGGTCCCCGTGATGACGTCGGGAGTCATACATAGACACTGCCTCTGCGCAGGGAGGTAACTTATTTTCTTTGCGCACCATGCACTGATCTGGTGAGAGCTACCCTGGTCAATTTTTGACTGACTTCGACACTGTTGTCGTGTTTTTTGTGCATCGAGGATGTCCCCGAAGACAAAGTTTCAAGCCTTGCGAGGCCTGTCACCGCATGATGTCGGTGACTGATCCGCACCAGGTCTGTTTGTGGTGCCTGGAGCGTGACCCAAAGTCGTGCTCCAAGTGCCGGGCCATGCACCGGAAGGCCTTGAGGGAGCGTTCTATCAAGCTTATGGCGGCCCGGCGCTCAACTTCGCTTCGCTCTCGGTCTTGCTGGAGAGGAGGGTCTCAAGACCGCTCGCGGAGTCACCACCACTCGTCCTCCAAGTCTTCAGGTCACTCAGGTATGAAGAAAAGTCGGGCCTCCGAGGGCCCCTCCCGATCCGCTACTGGATTTGTACCTATGCTAGTCGTACCTTCGAGACCTTCCCCGGTGCCGGCTTGGTCGTCGATGCTCCTGATGTCGGTTGTGCCCACGATTGACATCGACCCGATCCTCATCACAGACGACTTGGAGTCCGAGCAAAGGGGTCCGACGCCACCCTCTTTGATGTGGTCTATCCACCCCAGGTTGGATTCAGACCCTTTTTTCCATGGGTATGAATACGGAAAAGGATTGGAGGGGTCCCTGGACCCTTATGAATACCAGGATGACTCTAACATGGACACAGGAATTGGGTGAGGCCAGTGGTCTGGATACTTCTCCAGATGCTTGCATGCTTTCTCCTACTACCGTGGCTACGGCGGAGGGAGCCACATATTCTATGGTGGTCATTAGGGCGGCTCAGGTCCTTGGCCTCGAACTGCCTACTGTTGAAGTCAGGTCTAATCTCCTGATGGAGGTGCTTCAACCAGGGGCTTCCACATCTGAACCTCTCTCCTTCCTTTCAGTGAAGCCCTCACTGATGTCCTTCTGGGTCCTTGGTCCATACCCAGCACAGGGGCTCCTGTGAACAGGACGATCCCTCGCCACCATCGGCCCGCCCGAACGACCCTTAATTCCTGTCCCATCACCCCACGCCTGAGAGCCTTGTTATCCAGGCAGCCTCGTATTCCCTTCCCCGCCTCTGGATCAGGAATCAGAGACTGGACCAGCTTGAGAAGAAGATGTTTTCTTCCTCCAGTCTGGCATATTGCAGTCAGTGAACACTGCATGCCTTTTGGGC
Source organism: Pleurodeles waltl (assembly GCF_031143425.1). NCBI lineage: Eukaryota > Metazoa > Chordata > Amphibia > Caudata > Salamandridae > Pleurodeles > Pleurodeles waltl. The sequence goes on along the minus strand of NW_027150405.1, from coordinate 965,043 downwards.
CATTATACTCACTCCCTCCAGGATACGGTTGCGCTGGTCCTGCCGCAGATACTGGAGGAGGCTCGGACTATCGTCTCCCAAGTTGTTGGTGACGGGAGAGACATGGCAAAGTTCACTATATGATGTGGGCTGAACACAACCTACTCTGTGCGTTGATCAGTTGCATCGAAGGTGGCTTTGAGGCGCCACGCCTGGTTGAGGACATTTGGTTTCTCTGATGATGTCCAAAAGACCCTTATGGACATTTCCTTTGATGGCACCCGTCTCTTTGGAGACCAGGCGGACTCTGCGCTTGAGAGGTTCAAGGACTCCTGGGCTATGGATCGGTCTCTCGGCCTTTCGACTCCCCCTTGTCCCCAAAAGTCCACCTTTTGCACCTTTCTTGATCACGCAAGTAGCTCCCTGACGTGTCTCTTTCCCAGATATCGTGCCACCCATGCTGTTCAGCCCTTGCGTGGCCGGGGACACGGAATCCCACGGGCTCTTGAGACAGGGAACAGAGGTCTGCCCAGTCCACCCCCACTGCAGCCTCCAAGCCTGTCCCCCCATCCCAGACCAGTTGGCGAGAGGATTCGCCATCACCTGCCCCACTGGGAATCCATCGCTACGGACAGGAGGGTTGGGCAGATAGTCCAAATGGGCTACTCCCTCCCCTTCGAGACTGCCTCTCAGGCCAAGCCTCCATCCTCCGACCACTCTCTTCCTCAAAAAGGAGAAGTTCAAAATACTCCCCCTAGCTCAGGTCCTGTCTGCCTTGGACCCAGGAGAATGGATGGTAGCGTTAGACTTGCAGGACGCTTATTTCCATATCCCCGTGTTGCCTGCCCACAGACGTTACCTACGATTCATGGTAGGTCACGAGCACTTTCAATTTACTGTGCTTTCCTTCGGCCTTACCAGCCCCCCTCGGTGTTCACAAAAGTGATGGCAGTGGTTTCAGCTCATCTGCGCAGGATGGGGGTTTCAGTCTTCCACTACCTCGACGACTGGCTGTTGAAGGCGGACAAGCCCCAGAAAGTAATCTCCCACCTTCAGACTACAGCGAACCTCCTGCACACACTGGAGTTCATTATAAAAGTGCTGAAGTCGCACCTGACTACCTCTCAGACGCTCTCTTTCATCGCAGCTGTTCCGGACATAGTGCAGTTTAGGGCCTATCCACCCGAAAAGCGAGTCCAGGATATTCAGGCTATGATTACAATATTTCAGCCTCTATCCTGGGTTTTGGTGAGAATGACTCTGAGGCTGCTGGGCCTCCAGCATCCTGTTAGAGATACATGTCAGATAGCATATCCGGGCTCTGCAGTGGGGCTTGAAGTTCCAGTAGACACAGGATCAGGGGAATCACTCCGACATAGTCCAGATCTCGGAGGGGACTTCAAAGGATCTGCAGTGGTGGCTTTTGAATCAGGATAGGGTCAACCGCAGATCCCTCTCCCTTCCCAAACCAGATCTGACAGTAATGAAAGACGTGTTAATCCTGGGATGGGGTGGCCACATGGGAGAGGCGGAGATCAGAGGTCTCTGGTCTCTGGCGGAGTCTAGACTCCACATCAATCTTTTGGAGCTCCGGGCGATTAGGCTTGCATTATAAGCATTCCTTTCCTCTCTCAAAGGGAATTTGATGCCGGTGTTCACGGACAACACTACCACCATGTGGTATTGCAACAAACTGGGTGGAGTGGGGTCCTAGACCGTTTGTCAGGAGGTTCTGCACCTCTGGACATGGCTGGCACATCAGGGCATTACCCTGTTGGTTCAACATTCGGCAGGCTCTCTGAATGTCAGAGCAGACAAACTCAGCCATTTATGCATATCTGATCACAAATGGCTTCTCCATCCGGAGGTGGTGCAAGATATCTTTCAGCACTGGGGAAAGCCTTGGTTAGATCTGTTCGCCTACCCAGAGAAAGCTCAATGTCAGCTTTTTTGCGTGTTAGAGCTTCCAGGCAGCACTAGCTCTGCAACGCTTTTTGTCTTGAGTGGAACTCCGGCCTCCTTTACGCCTTTCCACCTATACCACTTTTGTCCAGAGTTCTGAAGAAGATCAAGAACCAACGGGCCAAACTAATCCTGGTGGCTCCGGACTGGGCATGGAGAGTATGGTATCCAGAGCTACTGAGCATGACCACAGATCCTCCAGCCAGACTGCCCCTTCAGGAGGATCTGCTGTAGCAGCAACAGGGGACGATTCTCCACCCAAACCTGTCCATTCTTCGCCTTCATGCGTGGAGATCAAGCAGCAACAGTTGATGGCTTTTGACCTTCCACCTGAAGTCTGTGATGTTATCTTGGCTTCCAGGCGTCCCTCCACCAAAACGGTACATACCTGTTGTTGGCATAAGTGTGTGGCGTGGTATACCAACAAGTCTGTTGATCCCCTCTCTGCTCCTCTCTTTAAGGTTCTCTTGTTTATCCTTTCTTTAGCCCAGCAGGCCTCTGCTTTGGGCACCCTTAAAGGTTAATTATCCGCTATTTCAGCTTTTCTTGGATTGCCTGATCAACCTTCTCTTTTTAAGTTTCCTATTGTTGGTAGATTCCTTAAGGGACTCACCCATTTATTTCCTCCCACTGTATCATGCATCAGTGGGACCTCAATCTTGTCCTTACCTACTTTATGTATGCTCCTTTTGAGCCATTACACAATTGTCCATTAGGGCTCCTTACTTTCAAACTGTTTATCTTGTTGCCATCACCTCTGCTCGCACAGTGAGTGAGCTTCAGGCTCTTTCTTGAAAACCCCCATTTTTGCCTGCGCAACCTGACAAAGTGGTGTTACGCACAAGGGCCTCATTCCGTCCCAAAGTTGTTACGCCTTTTCATGTAGGCCAGTCCATCACTTTGCCTACTTTTTACGCACCTCCACATCCTTCTTATGAAGAGGAGAGACTCCACCATGTGGATCCAAAAAGAGCATTGGCGTTCTGCCTCAATCGTACTAAAGACTTCCGGGTGGACAATCACCTCTTTGTTGGATATGTGGGGGCGAAGAAAGGGAAGGCGATGCAAAAGCGTACCATCTCATGATGGTACTACTTTGCATCAAAATGTGCCACGCTTTAGAAAAGAAGCAACCCCCTGAGGGCTTGCACGCTCATTCCACCAGAGGAACTGCTGCTACAACAGCATTGGCACGCAGAGTTCCTGTCCTGAATTTCTGCCAGGCAGCAGCGTAGGCATCCCTGCACACGTTTATAAAGCATTACTGCCTGGACAGTCAGGTCCGCAGGGATGGCTACTTTGTTCATTCGGTCCTGTAGGACCTTCTAGAATGATCTTGGTTTGCAGCGCACCACAGAGGCTGGCATCGCTTGGGCATCAGTTCTAAGGTAAGGAATCTGCAACTAGTCTCTATCAGATGAACAAGTTACATACCTTCGGTAACGATGCACAAGGGTACTGCTCGAAGAAAATTTCCGGATCCATTCTGATGCCTGGGGGAAATTCTAAGGTAAGGAATCTGCAACTAGAATATGTCTCTAACAGATAAATAGCTACCAAAGGTAAGTAACTTGTTCTGGAGTGTCAAAGTTTGCCTTCAAGGAGCCTTGGATTAAATCATCATCAGCATAACATGGAAAAAAGTTTTTGTTATAGATTGAAGAGTTACTACTTATAAAAAGGTAAAAAAAAGTATTCAAAGCATTATTGTACCTTCAGATAGTAGGCATCGGATGCAAGCTTGACAATCCAAAAGACTCCGCTTGCAATAAGGTCAAGCAACAAGCGCACATCAATAAACGCATCCACATGGTATAAAATTACCAATCTGAACGAAGAAGAGCAACTCTGCTCATCTTCCTAAAGTAGATAAAAATACAGCAAGTTTGGCTGCGTTTGCCCGGAGGCATGAGGGAACATAAATTGGACACAGCTGATACTGGTGTAGGAGCGGTCAATGGTTAGCTCTGTGCACGGTAGGGTTAGGGAAAAAGAAAGGGAAGGGCCTATTGTCTGTGACTGTCAGTGAAGTGTGTAGTTCACAATTGGGCCCTAAAATAAACCCGTTTTGATAATATTCGTTGATTTTTTAAAAATATACATAAGAATACACATGTAGGATATCGGGGAGACGAGGGCAAGATGGCGGCTGTGTGAGATGGCTGTTCCTTGCTCCCCTTGCCTGATCCCAGACATGCAACTGTGGATTCCTAAAACCTGCGATTGAGGTGCCGGACCGGGTTTACATCTGTTCTTCTTACTTCGAGGAATGCTTCTTGAGTCTGGGCTCAGTATTGGTGGCGGTGGAGGCCGGAGTCGTCAACAGCTGTGTAGCAGCTTCATTTTGGCTGCAATGTTACATTGGTCAATTAGCGCGGCGGCTACAGTGTAACACTGGTCGTTCAGGGCTGAGCGTCGGGCGGATGCCGCCGAAAGGAACGAAGGCGTCGCTTTCCGTATCAAGGGGGAAGCAGACCAAGCCAGGTGGTGTACGTAGTTCTGGTGCTCCAGACTAATCCAAATTGCAGCGGGAGGTGAAGCGGGAAGCCTCCGAGAAGGTGAGGGAGAAGTCTCTGGTAAATGCCAAGTTAAAGCCCACACCGCTCGATAAATTTCTAAAGAGGAAACCCTGAATGGAGTCTGGAGTGGGGGCTGTGGCAGTGAACCCACCTAACATAGAGCAACATGGGGGACCAATGGTTGACCCTGAAATGTCTGAGCCCTGGGTAGAGAAAGGAGGTGAGGGCAGAGACAGCAGTGCACTGAGTAGGGCTTCACTGCTGGTGGGTGACTACTTCACCTCCTCATCCTTAGACTTTCCTACAGGCACCTCAAACTATTTTGTGTTCTAAAGGTGATGCACTTGAATTTTGCTATGAGGTCCTGCATCAGCCCCTCGACCGAACTGGTGACGGGGTCATTTTACAGTCAAGGGAACGGTGAGCAGCTTAAAGCATACAGATGGAAGATATCTGACTTCTAAGGCAGTCCAAGACAAGGATCCGGGTGATAAATTCTTCTCTCTGTCGGACCAGTCCAACTGGACAAGCAAAGAGGAATCAGTCTCGGAAACAGAGAATATTTTTTCAGAACTGGGTTCCGAGCTGTCCTCTCCTGGCTCTGAACAGGCGATCGGAGTGCAACAAGGTTGCCACTGTTAGGAAGAAGCAGAAAAAGAGAAACGCACTCTCAAGGCCAGCTGCTCACCCACATACATCTATGGCAACTACAGATCTCCAGTGGGACTATACTACTATCCCGCTCAAAGACGGCTCTGGTATGCACCTTAGTCTCGAAACACATTATGGAACACCGAGAGGAGTCAAAGGCTGAAAGCCATAGAACTCAGGTAGCCTTCCGTAAAATGCAGATGTCAATCCGCGGGGTGGGAAAAACATTTTCTGAGTTTGCAACACGTATAGGGGAGGCTGAGATCCGAATTTCCAAGCTAGAAGACGATGCTGCATCGCAGGGAGCGATTGGGGACTTGATGAAGGCACAACTCGAGGATGCTCAATGGGATTGGAAGAAAGAAGTCCAGAGCGCACACCACTTTCCCTTCAACATTAGAGCCAAATCAGTTGCAGGAGATACTAAGCCCAGGGCAATGTTGATTTCTCTCCTTAACTTTCAGGGAAGACAGGCTGTGTATGATTTTGCTCACCCAGATCGCAAATGCACTCCGCTAGGGGATGCGATTTTTTTTTTTTAATTTTTTTTTGCTAGACCTGATTTTTGTCACACAACTGTGTAAAAGAGATGGAGTCTTCGTCCACTAATTCTGCCCCTGCAGAAAGAAGGGGCTCAGGTTTTTCTGATGAATCCTGCAAAATTGAAAGTAATCGTTGGCGGAAAGACTCACTACTTTGTGTCTGAAGTAAAAGCGAAAGATTTGTTAGATGAGCTTTGAGGGTATCTGGCTGGTGTTTTTTTTTCTTCTTCCCCTCACAGGGTTCTTTGGAGTAAAGGTATATTCATGTAATCAAATGCAAGGTGGTACTCTGCATCCTTTTTCTCTCTCACGGGATAAGGGGAATGACGGTTGTTTTTTTTTGGTTATGTGTTTTTGAGATATAAGACATTGTTTTGAGTTAGGTCTGGGTAAGACAGGGGTGCACGAATCCATCATCGATGGTGTAGGAAAGTACCATCTTGCCTGGCATGTTACCCCCATATTTCACTGTATATATGTTGTTTTAGTTGTATGAGTCACTGGGACCCTGCCAGCCAGTGCCCCAGTGCTCATAAGTGTGCCCTGTATGTGTTACCTGTATTACGACTGTTTCACTGAGACTCTGCTAACCAGAACCTCAGTGGTTATGCTCTCTCATTTCTTTCCAAATTGTCACTAACAGGCTAGTGACCAATTTCACCAATTTACATTGGCATACTGGAACACCTTTATAATTCCCTAGTATATGGTACTGAGGTACCCAGGGTATTGGGGTTCCAGGAGATCCCTATGGGCTGCAGCATTTCTTTTGCCACCCATAGGGAGCTCTGACAATTCTTACACAGGCCTGCCATTGCAGCCTGAGTGAAATAACCTCCACGTTATTTCACAGCCATTTACCACTGCACTTAAGTAACTTATAAGTCACCTATATGTCTAACCTTTACCTGGTAAAGGTTGGGTGCTAAGTTACTTAGTGTGTGGGCACCCTGGCACTAGCCAAGGTGCCCCCACATTGTTCAGGGCAAATTCCCCGGACTTTGTGAGTGCGGGGACTCCATTATACACGTGCACTATACATATGTCACTACATATGTATAGCGTCACAATGGTAACTCCGAACATGGCCATGTAACATGTCTAAGATCATGGAATTGTCACCCCAATGCCATTCTGGCATTGGGGAGACAATTCCATGATCCCCCGAGTCTCTAGCACGAACCCGGGTACTGCCAAACTGCCTTTCCCGGGGTTTCACTGCAGCTGCTGCTGCTGCCAACCCCTCAGACAGGTTTCTGCCCTCCTGGGGTCCAGCCAGGCTTGGCCCAGGAAGGCAGAACAAAGGACTTCCTCAGAGAGAGGGTGTTACACCCTCTCCCTTTGGAAAAAGGTGTTAGGGCTGGGGAGGAGTAGCCTCCCCCAGCCTCTGGAAATGCTTTCATGGGCACAGATGGTGCCCATTTCTGCATAAGCCAGTCTACACCGGTTCAGGGATCCCCCAGCCCTGCTATGGCGCGAAACTGGACAAAGGAAAGGGGAGGGACCACTCCCCTGACCTGCACAGAGCTCCTCCAGTGTGCTCCAGACCTCTGCCATCTTGGAAACAGAGGTGCTGCTGGCACACTGGACTGCTCTGAGTGGCCAGTGCCAGCAGGTGACGTCATAGACTCCTTCTGATAGGCTCCTACAGGTGTTGCTAGCCTATCCTCTCTCCTAAGTAGCCAAACCTCCTTTTCTGGCTATTTAGGGTCTCTGCTTTGGGGAATTCTTTAGAGAACGAATGCAAGAGCTCATCAGAGTTCCTCTGCATCTCTCTCTTCACCTTCTGCCAAGGAATCGACCGCTGACGGCTCTGGAAGCCTGCAAAACTGCAACAAAGTAGCAAAAACGACTACTGCGACCTTGTAACGCTGATCCGGCTGCCTTCTCGACTGTTTTCCTGGTGGTGCATGCTGTGGGGGTAGTCTGCCTCCTCTCTGCACTAGAAGCTCCGAAGAAATCTCCCATGGGTCAACGGAATCTTCCCCCTGCAACCGCAGGCACCAAAAGACTGCATCACTGGTCCTCTGGGTCCCCTTTCAGCACGACGAGCGAGGTCCCTGGAACTCAGCAACTCTGTCCAAGTGACTCCCACAGTCCAGTGACTCTTCAGTCCAAGTTTGGTGGAGGTAAGTCCTTGCCTCCCCACGCTAAACTGCATTGCTGGGTACCGCGTGATTTGCAGCTGCTCCTGCTCCTGTGCACTCTTCCAGGATTTCCTTTGTGCACAGCCAAGCCTGGGTCCCCGACACTCTAACCTGCAGTGCACGACCTCCTGAGTTGTCCTCCGGCGTCGTGGGACCTTCTTTTGTGATTTCGGGTGAGCTCCGGTTCACTCCACTTCGTAGTGCCTGTTCCGGCACTTCTGCAGGTGCTGCTTGCTTCTGAGTGCTCTCTTTGTCTTGCTGGATGCTCCCTCTGTCTCCTCACGCAATTGGCGACATCCTGGTCCCTCCTGGGCCACAGCAGCATCCAAAAACCCTAACCGCGACCCTTGCAGCTAGCAAGGATTGTTTGCGGTCTTTCTGCATGGAAACACCTCTGCAAGCTTCTTCACGACGTGGGACATCCGTCCTCCAAAGGGGAAGTTCCTAGTCCTCTTCGTTCTTGCAGAATCCACAGCTTCTACCATCCGGTGGCAGCTTCTTTGCACCCACAGCTGGCATTTCCTGGGCATCTGCCCACTCCCGACTTGAGTGTGACTCTTGGACTTGGTCCCCTTGTTTCACAGGTACTCTCGTCCGGAAATCCATTGTTGTTGCATTGCTGGTGTTGGTCTTCCTTGCAGAATTCCCCTATCACGACTTCTGTGCTCTGTGGGGAACTTAGGTGCACTTTGCACCCACTTTTCAGGGTCTTGGGGTGGGCTATTTTTCTAACCCTCACTGTTTTCTTACAGTCCCAGCGACCCTCTATAAGGTCACATAGGTTTGGGGTCCATTCGTGGTTCGCATTCCACTTCTAGAGTATATATGCCCCTGTACCTATGTGCTCTCATTGCAATCTATTGTGACTGTACATTGCTTGCATTGCTTTCTATTGCTATTACTGCATATTTTTGGTATTGTGTACATATATCTTTTGTATATTTGCTATCCTCATACTGAGGGTACTCACTGAGATACTTTTGGCATATTGTCATAAAAATAAAATACCTTTATTTTTAGTATATCTGTGTATTGTGTTTTCTTATGATATTGTGCATATGACACCAGTGGTATAGTAGGAGCTTTACACGTCTCCTAGTTCAGCCTAAGCTGCTCTGCTAAGCTACCTTTTCTATCAGCCTAAGCTGCTTGACACCTCTTCTACACTAATAAGGGATAACTGGACCTGGTGCAGAGTGTAAGTACCACTTGGTACCACTACAAACCAGGCCAGCCTCCTACATTGGTTGTGCAGCGGTGGGATAAGTACTTGCAACTACTTACCACTTTGTCATTTTGTACTTTTCATAAGAGAAAAATATACAAAACAAGTTCAGTGTATGTACACCTAACCAAAAAGTTAGGCTTTTCTTCTCTTACTCTATTGCTAAGTGCTGAAAAGTACCTCTAAAAACTTTCAAAAAGTTCTTAAAAGTTGAAAACGTTTTTTTTTCTCCTGTTCATTAAAAAGTCCTGAAACTTTTTCTGTCCCTTAAACCTTTTCTATCATATCTGGTACAGGTCAAACTCTGGATCTTACCAGAACTGCTTATGACCACCTTAGCTGGAAAGGAGCAAGGAGTCTCTGCATTGAAAGAGGTTTAGGGGTAGGGAAGAATCCCTCAAGGGAATTGTTAGTTAATATGCTCATTGAATAAGATAAGGCCATAGCTGGTGGTCCACACTCTGATTCTGGGGTAGCCCCAGTAAAAGAGTTAGAAGGGAACCTTCCCAACCTGCCCCTTAGCACGCCACCTAGCAGGGCTGGTACTGATGTGAGTTCTCATCATAGTATAGAGGTTACTCCTTTAGGCCAGGTTGTTAGAGTGCCATCTGTTAGGGACAGGTCTCCCTCTGTTCATTCACACCATTCTTCTGTGTCAAGGCATGCCCAACCCACCCACCCTGAAGACAGAGTGTTAGAAAGGGAACTCAATAGATTGAGAGTGGAAGAATCCAGACTGAAGCTCAAGAAGCAACAGCTGGATTTAGACAGGCAAGCATTTGACTTAGAAAAAGAAAGACAGAGGTTGGGGTTTGGACCCCATGGTGGCAGCAGCAGTATTACAGATAGTAATCCTGTAAAAGAGCATGATTCTAGGAATCTGCACAAGATAGTTCCCCCTTAAAAGGAGGGGGATGACATTAACAAGTGGTTTGCTGCACTTGAGAGGGCCTGTAATGTACAGGGTGTCCCTACAAGGCAGTGGGCTGCTATCCTATGGCTATCTTTCAGTGGAAAGGGTAGGGATAGGCTCCTTACTGTTAAGGAAAGTGATGCCAATGCTTTTACAGTTCTTAAGAATACACTCCTTGATGGTTATGGCTTAACCACTGAACAGTACAGGATCAAGTTCAGAGAAACCAAAAAGGAGTCTTCACAAGACTGGGTAGACTTTGTTGACCATTCAGTGAAGGCCTGGGAGGAGTGGCTACATGGCAGTAAAGTTTCTGACTATGAAAGCCTGTATAACTTAATCCTGAGAGAGCATATTCTTAATAATTGTGTGTCTGATTTGTTGCACCAGTATCTAGTGGACTCAGATCTGACCTCTCTCCAAGAATTGGGAAAGAAGGCAGACAAATGGGTTAGAACAAGAGTGAACAGAAAAGTTCATACAGGGGGTGACAAGGATGGCAAGAAGAAGGATGGTAAGTCTTCAGGCAAGGGTGGGGACAAATCTAAAAATGAGTCTTCATCAGGCCCACTAAAACACTCTGGTGGGGGTGGTGGGCCCAAATCCTCTTCAAATCAAAACAAGGAAAAGAAACCATGGTGCTATTTATGTAAAATAAAAGGCCATTGGACAACTGATCCCAGTTGCCCAAAGAAAAGCACCAAGCCTCCTACCACTACAACCCCTGCTGCTACACCTAGTGCCCCTAGTAATAGCAGTGGTGGTGGGAGCAAACCTACTAATAGCAAATCCAAGGGAGTAGCTGGGCTCACTTTTGGTAATTTAGTTGGGGTTGGTCTGGTTAGGGAGACCACAGAGGCTGTGTTAGTCTCTGAGGGGGCCATTGATTTGGCCACCTTGGTTTCTTGTCCCCTTAATATGGATAAGTACAAGCAACTACCCCTAATAAATGGTGTTGAGGTTCAGGCCTACAGGGACACAGGTGCCAGTGTTACAATGGTAATAGAGAAACTGGTCCACCCTGAACAACACCTACTTGGTCACCAGTACCAAGTGACTGATGCTCATAACAACACTCTTAGCCACCCCATGGCTGTTGTGAATCTCGACTGGGGGGGGTTTACTGGTCCAAAGAAAGTTGTGGTTGCCTCAGATTTACCTGTAGACTGTCTACTAGGGAACGATTTAGAGACATCAGCTTTGGCAGAAGTGGAGTTGGAGGCTCATGCAGCAATGCTGGGCATTCCTGGGCATATTTTTGCTTTGACAAGGGCTCAGGCCAAAAAGCAAAAAGGACAGGGTGACTTGGATCCTGGAACAATGGACCAAGTGGTCCCTAAAGCTAGGGTTAGTAAAGGTAAAACACTACCTACTAGCCCTCCCTCTACAGTGGATTCTACGTCTGAGGAAGAAGAATTTCCACCCTGTGCAGAACCTACACCAGAGGAGCTGGAAGCAGACACTGCTGAGCTTTTGGGTGGAGGGGGGCCTGCCAGGGAGGAGCGGAGTGTGGCACAGCAGACCTGTCCCACACTAGAGGGTCTAAGACAGCAAGCTGTCAAACAGCAAAATGGGGATGTCAGTGACTGTCACAGAGTTTACTGGGAGGACAACCTCTTGTATACTGAGGCAAGGGACCCTAAACCTGGAGCAGCCAGGAGATTGGTCATTCCCTTGCAATACAGAGAGTTCCTCCTAACTCTAGCCCACGACATTCCCTTGGCTGGACATTTGGGACAAATGAAAACTTGGGACTGGCTTGTTCCCTTGTTTCTTTGGCCAAGAATGTCAGAGGACACAAAGGAATTTTGTAAGTCCTGTGTCACCTGTCAAGCCAGTGACAAAACAGGTGGCACCCCAAAGGCACCCCTTATTCCACTGCCTGTGGTTGGGGTTCCCTTTGAAAGGGTAGGGGTTGACATAGTTGGCCCCCTTGACCCTCCTACTGCGTCAGGCAATAGGTTTATCTTGGTGGTAGTGGACCATGCCACCAGATATCCTGAAGCAATTCCTCTAAGGACCACTACAGCTCCTGCAGTAGCAAAGGCCCTCCTGGGAATCTTTTCCAGGGTGGGCTTCCCAAAAGAGGTGGTATCAGACAGGGGAAGCAATTTCATGTCTGCTTACTTAAAGGCCATGTGGAAGGAATGTGGTGTTACATACAAGTTCACCACACCTTATCATCCACAAACAAATGGACTGGTTGAGAGGTTTAATAACACTCTCAAAGGAATGATAATGGGACTCCCTGAAAAACTCCGGAGGAGATGGGATGTCCTACTACCTTCCTTCCTTTTTGCTTACAGGGAGGTACCCCAAAAAGGAGTGGGCTTCAGCCCCTTTGAACTCCTATTTGGACACCCTGTAAGAGGTCCTCTAACACTTGTAAAGGAGGGTTGGGAACAACCTTTAAAAGCTCCTAAGCAAGACATAGTGGACTATGTACTTGGCCTAAGATCTAGGATGGCTGAGTACATGAAAAAGGCCAGTAAAAACCTTCAGGCCAGCCAAGAGCTCCAAAAGCAATGGCATGACCAGAAGGCTGTTCTGATTCAGTACCAACCAGGGCAGAAAGTGTGGGTCTTGGAACCTGTGGCCCCAAGAGCACTCCAAGACAAATGGAGTGGACCCCACATTATTGTTGAAAAGAAGGGTGAAGTCACCTACTTAGTTGACTTAGGCACTGCCAGGAGTCCCCTTAGGGTGCTCCATGTCAATCGCCTGAAACCCTACTATGACAGGGCTGATCTCACCCTGCTCATGGCAACAGATGAAGGACAGGAAGAAGAGAGTGACCCTGTCCCTGATCTCTTCTCTTCCACAGAACAAGATGCTCTAGTGGAAGGTGTAGTTTTGGCAGATTGTCTTACTGCTGAGCAGAAAGACCACTGCATAAATCTCCTGGGTCCGTTTTCTGAACTCTTTTCTACTGTGCCAGGCACCACTTCTTGGTGTGAGCACACTATAGATACTGGAGACAGCTTCCTGTCAAAAGTAAGATCTATAGGCAGCCTGACCATGTCAGGGACTGCATAAAACAAGAGGTTCAGAAAATGCTTGAACTGGGAGTGGTTGAGTACTCTGAAAGTCCATGGGCCTCTCCTGTGGTACTTGTACCAAAGCCTCATTCCAAAGATGGAAAAAGGGAAATTAGATTTTGTGTAGACTACAGAGGTCTCAACCAGGTAACTAAAACTGATGCTCACCCTATACCCAGGGCAGATGAGCTAATAGATACACTGGCATCTGCCAAGTATCTAAGCATCTTGGCAGAAAATGCTAGAACTAGGAGTGGTTGAGCACTCTGAAAGTCCATGGGCTTCTCCTGTGGTACTTGTACCAAAACCCCATTCCAAAGATGGAAAGAAGGAAATGCGGTTTTGTGTAGACTACAGAGGTCTCAGCCAGGTAACCAAAACTGATGCTCACCCTATACCCAGGGCAGATGAGCTCATAAATACACTGGCATCTGCCAAGTATCTAAGCACTTTTGATTTGACTGCAGGGTATTGGCAGATTAAGTTATCAGAGGATGCTAAAGCAAAAACTACATTTTCAACCATTGGAGGGCACTACCAATTCACAATAATGCCCCTTGGTTTGAAAAATGCACCTGCCACTTTTCAGAGATTGGTGAATACAGTCCTGCAAGGGTTGGAGGCTTTTAGTGCAGCATATCTAGATGATATAGCTGTCTTTAGCTCCACCTGGGATGATCACCTGGTCCACCTGTGGAAAGTTTTGGAGGCCCTGAAAAAGGCAGGTGTAGGAGGCTGGCCTGGTTTGTAGTGGTACCAAGAGGTACTTACACTCTGCACCAGGTCCAGTTATCCCTTATTAGTGTAGAAGAGGTGTCTAGCAGCTTAGGCTGATAGAAAAGGTAGCTTAGCAGAGCAGCTTAGGCTGAACTAGGAGGCGCGTAAAGCTCCTACTATACCACTGGTGTCATATGCACAATATCATAAGAAAACACAATACACAGATATGCTAAAAATAAAGGTACTTTATTTTTATGACAATATGCCAAAAGTCTCTCAAGAGTACCCTCAGTATGAGGATAGCAAATATACACAAGATATATGTACACAATACCAAAAATATGCAGTAATAGCAATAGAAAGCAATGCAAGCAATGTACAGTCACAATAGATTGCAATGAGAGCACATAGGTACAGGGGCAACACAAACCATATACTCTAGAAGTGGAATGCGAACCACGAATGGACCCCAAACCTATGTGACCTTATAGAGGGTCGCTGGGACTGTAAGAAAACAGTGAGGGTTAGAAAAATAGCCCACCCCAAGACCCTGAAAAGTGAGTGCAAAGTGCACCTAAGTTCCCCAAAGAGCACAGAAGTCGTGATAGGGGAATTCTGCAAGGAAGACCAACACCAGCAATGCAACAACAATGGATTTCCGGACGAGAGTACCTGTGGAACAAGGGGACCAAGTCCAAAAGTCACGATCAAGTCGAGAGTGGGCAGATGTCCAGGAAATGCCAGCTGTGGGTGCAAAGAAGCTGCCACCGGATGGTAGAAGCTGTGGATTCTGCAAGAATGAAGAGGACTAGGAATTTCCCCTTTGGAGGATGGAAGTCCCACGTCGTGAAGAAGCTTGCAGAGGTGTTTCCGTGCAGAAAGACCGCAAACAAGCCTTGCTAGCTGCAAGGGTCGCAGTTAGGGTTTTTGGATGCTGCTGTGGCCCAAGAGGGACCAGGATGTCGCCAATTGTGTGAGGAGACAGAGGGGACGTCCAGAAGGACAAAGAGCCCACTCAGTAGCAAGCAGCACCCGCAGAAGTGCCGGAACAGGCACTACGAAGAAGAGTGAACCGGAGCTCACCCGAAGTCACAAAGGAAGGTCCCACGACGCCGGAGGACAACTCAGGAGGTCGTGCACTGCAGGCTAGAGTGCCGGGGACCCAGGCTTGGCTGTGCACAAAGGAAATCCTGGAAGAGTGCACAGGAGCCGGAGCAGCTGCAAATCACGCGGTTCCCAGCAATGCAGTCTAGCATGGGGAGGCAAGGACTACCTCCACCAAACTTGGACTGAAGAGTCACTGGACTGTGGGAGTCACTTGGACAGAGTTGCTGAGTTCATGGGACCTCGCTCGTCGTGCTGAGAGGAGACCCAGAGGACCGGTGATGCAGTCTTTTGGTGCCTGCGGTTGCTGGGCGAAGACTCCGTCGACCCACGGGAGATTTCTTCGGAGCTTCTAGTGCAGAGAGGAGGCAGACTACCCCCACAGCATGCACCACCAGGAAAACAGTCGAGAAGGCAGCCGGATCAGCGTTACAAGGTCGCAGTAGTCGTCTTTGCTACTTTGTTGCAGTTTTGCAGGATTCCAGAGCAGTCAGCGGTCGATTCCTTGGCAGAAGGTGAAGAGAGAGATGCAGGGGAACTCTGATGAGCTCTTGCATTCGTTAGCTAAGGAATTCCCCAAAGCAGAGACCCTAAATAGCCAGAAAAGGAGGTTTGGCTACTTAGGAGAGAGGATGGGCTAGCAACACCTGGAGGAGCCTATCAGAAGGAGTCTCTGACGTCACCTGCTGGCACTGGCCACTCACAGCAGTCCAGTGTGCCAGCAGCACCTCTGTTTCCAAGATGGCAGAGGTCTGGAGCACACTGGAGGAGCTCTGGGCACCTCCCAGGGGAGGTGCAGGTCAGGGGAGTGGTCACTCCCCTTTCCTTTGTCCAGTTTCGCGCCAGAGCAGGGCTGGGGGATCCCTGAACCGGTGTAGACTGGCTTATGCAGAAATGGGCACCATCTGTGCCCATCAAAGCATTTCCAGAGGCTGGGGGAGGCTACTCCTCCCCAGCCCTAACACCTTTTACCAAAGGTAGAGGGTGTAACACCCTCTCTCTGAGGAAGTCCTTTGTTCTGCCTTCCTGGGCCAAGCCTGGCTGGACCCCAGGAGGGCAGAAACCTGTCTGAGGGGTTGGCAGCAGCAGCAGCTGCAGTGAAACACTGGGAAAGGTAGTTCTGCAGTACCCGGGTCTGAGCTAGAGACTCGGGGAATCATGGAATTGTCTCCCCAATGCCACAGTGGCATTGGGGTGACAATTCCATGATCTTAGACATGTTACATGGCCATGTTCGGAGTTACCATTGTGACGCTATACATATGTCGTGACATATGTATAGTGGTCGCGTGTAATGGTGTCCCCGCACTCACAAAGTCCAGGGAATTTGCCCTGAACAATGTAGGAGCACCTTGGCTAGTGCCAGGGTGCCCACACACTAAGTAACTTAGCACCCAACCTTTACCAGGTAAAGGTTAGACATATAGGTGACTTATAAGTTACTTAAGTGCAGTGGTAAATGGCTGTGAAATAACGTGGACTCTGGAAATGCTTTGATGGGCACAGATGGTGCCCATTTGTGCATAAGCCAGTCCACACCGGTTCAGGGATCCCCCAGCCGTGCTCTGGCGCGAAACTGGACAAAGGAAAGGGGAGTGGCCAGTGCCAGCAGGTGACGTCAGAGACTCCTTCTGATAGGCTCCTACAGGTGTTGCTAGCCTATCCTCTCTCCTAAGTAGCCAAACCTCCTTTTCTGGCTATTTAGGGTCTCTGCTTTGGGGAGTTCTTTAGAAACCGAATGCAAGAGCTCATCAGAGTTCCGCTGCATCTCTCTCTTCACCTTCTGCCAAGTAATCGGCCGCTGACTGCTCTGGAAGCCTGCAAAACTGCAACAAAGTAGCAAAGACGGCTTCTGCGACCTTGTAACGCTAATCCGGCCGCCTTCTCGACTGTTTTCCTGGTGGTGCATGCTGTGGGGGTAGTCTGCCTCCTCTCTGCACTAGAAGCTCCGAAGAAATCTCCCGTGGGTCGACGGAATCTTCCCACTGCAACCGCAGGCACCAAAAGGCTGCATCACCGGTCCTCTGGGTCCCCTCTCAGCACGACGAGCGAGGTCCCTGGAACTCAGCAACTCTGTCCAAGTGACTCCCACAGTCCAGTGACTCTTCAGTCCAAGTTTGGTGGAGGTAAGTCCTTGCCTCCCCACGCTAGACTGCATTGCTGGGTACCGCGTGATTTGCAGCTGCTCTGGCTCCTGTGCACTCTTCCAGGATTTCCTTTGTGCACAGCCAAGCCTGGGTCCCCGACACTTTAACCTGCAGTGCACGACCTCCTGAGTTGTCCTCCGGCGTCGTGGGACCTTCTTTTGTGACTTCGGGTGAACTCCGGTTCACTCCTCTTCGTAGTGCCTGTTCCGGCACTTCTGCGGGTGCTGCTTGCTTCTGAGTGGGCTCTTTGTCTTGCTTGACTCCCCCTCTGTCTCCTCACGCAATTGGCGACATCCTGGTCCCTCCTGGGCCACAGCAGCATCCAAAAACCCTAACCGCGACCCTTGCAGCTAGCGAGGCTTGTTTGCTGTCTTTCTGCACGGAAACACCTCTGCAAGCTTCTTCACGACGTGGGACATCCATCCTCCAAAGGGGAAGTTCCTAGTCCTCTTCGTTCTTGCAGAATCCACAGCTTCTACCATCCGGTAGCAGCTTCTTTGCACCCACAGCTGGCATTTCCTGGGCATCTGCCCACTCCCGACTTGAGTGTGACTCTTGGACTTGGTCCCCTTGTTCCACAGGTACTCTCGTCCGGAAATCCATCGTTGTTGCATTGCTGGTGTTGGTCTTCCTTGCAGAATTCCCCTATCACGACTTCTGTGCTCTGTGGGGAACTTAGGTGCAATTTGCACCCACTTTTCAGGGTCTTGGGGTGGGCTATTTTTCTAACCCTCACTGTTTTCTTACAGTCCCAGCGGCCCTCTACAAGGTCACATAGGTTTGGGGTCCATTCGTGGTTCGCATTCCACTTCTAAAGTATATGGTTTGTGTTGCCCCTGTACCTATGTGCTCTCATTGCAATCTATTGTGACTGTACATTGCTTGCATTCTATTGCTATTACTGCATATTTTTGGTATTGTGTACATATATCTTGTGTATATTTGCTATCCTCATACTGAGGGTACTCACTGAGATACTTTTGGCATATTGTCATAAAAATAAAGTACCTTTATTTTTAGTATATCTGTGTATTGTGTTTTCTTATGATATTGTGCATATGACACCAGTGGTATAGTAGGAACTTTACACGTCTCCTAGTTCAGCCTAAGCTGCTCTGCTAAGCTACCTTTTCTATCAGCCTAAGCTGCTAGACACCTCTTCTACACTAATAAGGGATAACTGGACCTGGTGCAGAGTGTAAGTACCCCTAGGTACCACTACAAACCAGGCCAGCCTCCTACAGATGGGGACTGTGCATTCCTATGCTCTCCATGAGGTGGTGGGGGAAGTTGACTTATGGGGTGGGGGAGGGAGTGAGTATGGGAGATGGAGTGAGTATGGGAGATGGAGCAGTTGGGGGTGAAGGAGTAGGTGCTAGAGTAGGAGGCTTATGGATAAGGGATGGTGGGGGGGGCTGAGGATGGTGAGGGGGCGGGATGAGTAAGGGGAAGGATGACCGTCAAAAACCTGTAAAAGGGAAGGGGAGTTTGATGAGGGTAAGGAATTGAAAATTTAGCATATGGCAAGGACAGACTGTGAGCAGGGAAAAATTATGTAGAGAAGCTACTGTGATGTCAATGAGGTGTAGATGCCTAAAATGAAATAATGGCTCATAGTTTGAGAATATGCTCGATGAATATATGTGGGCTCAACAACCACCAAAGGAGTAGAAAAGGGGCATTAGGGCTAAAATTAATTCAAGCAGATCTTTTTTGTGTACAAGAGACTCATATCTCTTGGGAGAGGCGGGGACTCCTGAAAGAACTAGGGTTGATACCCCTAGTCTGCATGCAGCAGACGGCGATAGCATGGGGAGAGAAATTTGGCAAGAAATTCCTGCTGTAATGTAGGTTGCTCTCTAGTGGTTAAAGGGGTTCGATGGATCATTTTAGAGTGTATAATGAGTGCGACCAAGTTTACTCTTTGCACCATTTATGGTTCGAACCTTGATGAGGCCGAAGTATTAGATACTCTAAACTTTAAATTGATATCATGGCCAATACCGTTGGTAATATGTGGAGATTAGAACATTCATTTGGAGGTTGGAAAAAGCCCGGGCAATCAGGAGCGCAATCAGGGTCGTAAACCCAAGGTTTGGAGGGCCATGAGGAGACTAGTTAGGGGTCATGGGCTGGGGGATGTCTGGGACGGAGTCAAGGCCCTAGATCCTGGCTATTCATATTATTCCTCTCCGCACACTAAATTAGTACGGTTGGACTATTTCTTTATTACGGCTAACCTAATTAAGAATGCAAGGATAGATCTCCTTCCCAGGCTTCTATCAGATCATAATCCGCTAGTCTTAACACCGATAAGTGGATTTGTGAAGCCGCGCCCCTCCTGGTCATTCGATAAGAAGCTGTTAGTCGACTCTGGCTATGTAGAACATGTAAAGGTTTGGATTAAACAATTTCTAGAGGATAACAGAGAGACAGCGACAACAGGAATGGTATGGGATGCATTCAAAGCTTGGGTTAGAGGGGAGACCCTGAGTTACGGCCTACATTTACAGAAGGTAAGGGAGAGATTGGTTAGGAGCCTTCACGTAGAACTTATGCAGGCAGAAAGAAAATGAATACCTGAGTATAATAAAAATGGAGGATATTAGCACAGCGCAGACACAGCTATGCGTCCTAAAGGCTAAAACGAACCTATATCTGAATAAAGCAGTAGCCGCCAGCTATCAGAGCTATAAGACAGAAAGCTATGAATATGGAGAGATCACTGGCAAAGTTCTTGCTAGGCGAATAAGTCAAAAAATGATAAATACGGTCATAGAGGTCATTATAGATGCACAGGGGTGGAAATGTGAAAAGCCAGAGGAGATCTTAGAAGTCCTTAGGGATTTTTATCAAAAACTATATAGGGGTGACAAAGAATATTATGTTGGTATACAGAGAGAGGTCATACAATTTCTGGGAGGATTAAGATCAACTAGACTCTCTCTAGAGGATCAAATTATATTGGACGCGCCGATTCAAGTGGAAGAAGTATTTGAAGCAGTGACTTCTTTAGCTTCAGGGAAAGCCTCTGGCCCAGATGCCCTACCACTTGAGTTCTATAAAGAACTGCGTAGGGATATGCTTGAAACCTTTCGCAAGGTGCAACTAGGACAGATCCCATTATCTTGGGAAATTGCCAGTATTATTGTGTTTAAAAAATAAAAAATAAAGATAAGCCATCTCATGCTCCTGGATCACACAGACCAATATCCTTGTTAAACACAGATGGAAAGATATATGCTAAGATCTTTGCTAATTTGCAAGAGGCAGCATGGCTTTATACCTGACAGGGGGACGGTTGATCACATCCAAAGGATAATCTCCTTATTTGAGCTTGCTGAGATACACCAGACACCACTTGGCCTGGTGCTATTAGATGCCGAGAAGGTGTTTGATCGCGTTTCTTGGGACTTTTTTTATTGGGTGGCCCTGAAATGGAAGGGGATTGGGGAAGGCCTTCTAACAGCAATCAGGGCCATATATGAGGCTCCCAAAGCTTGGGTACGTCTGGGAGGGTTAGTGTCAAGCTTAACATCTATTACTAGAGGCACTAGACAGGGGTGTCCGTGCTTTCCATTGTTGTTCGCATTATATATTGATCCGAATTTTGTTAAATTGGAGGGGAGCAGCAACATTATTCCAGTGGTTTATCATGGGTTAAAATATAAGGTTTTTGCTTATTCTGATGACGTAGCAGAGACCACAACTGACCCTGAGGGAACTATCAAGGAAATTGAAGAGCTGGCTAGAAACTTTGGGCTATATTCTGGGTATAAACTGAATGAGGATAAGACACAGGTTATATGCTCAGCACAGACCTTTATTAGAGACAAGCGGGTTGTGATGGATGCAGTATATTTGGGGATTAGAAGTAAAGCTGTAGTAAACCAGTTGGTAGAATTTATTATGGCCCCCTTGCTGAGCAAAGTGAAGAGAGATCTGGATGGAATGCACCATTTATACTTATCACTTGTGAGTCAATGCAACATTTTAAAAATTAGTGTTTTCTCAAAGGTATTGTATTTGTTCCGGTTATTTCTTTTAGAGATTGCAAAAAGCTGGTTATGCAAGTTAGAGGCAATTGATATAAATTTTTGTGGGGTTATGCCAAGCCCAGAAGAGCTATGAAAAATATGATTCTTCCAAAATGTCGCAGTGGCTGGGCAGTTCCCAATTTCACGCTCTATTACCATGCTTGCTGCCTTCAACATATGGATGTATTGATAACTGGTGGTACAAAGGTGGGTACGCAAGTAGAGTATCCCTCCCTGTATGAAATGGTGTTGGGTCCTGAGGAAAAAGGCTGGCTGTTGAAATATGTGGAACCCAGCTATTTTAAAAGGGTGAGATTTAAAACTTTACGGGCGGTATATAAGGTTTGGGTGCAGGTAAAACGATGAACTGGGATGGGCAGGATCACCTTTTCTATTTTTAGGGATCCCAGCCTTTACATTTTTAAAAGTCGAGACATCGCCATAAACACGATATTTCTTTGGCGGATAAGATTTCATTAATAGAGGCTATTTGCCGTAGGGAGAAGATAGGCAAATTATATAGTCTGTTAGTAGATACTCAACAGGATGGTTTTGTGATACAGAATGACAGATAGGGTACTCGAGTGGGTAAAGAGGGGGCGTGGTTGGAGGAATCATTGGAGTTAGCAGAAAAGACCTTTCTTTCTGCTAGTCTGAAAACTCAGCATTATAAAACGCTATTTAATCTGTATTATACACCAGCAAAAATTAGTAAATGGGGAGGCTCTGATGGGAAATGTAATCAGTGTGGTGGGCCAGAAGCTGAGATTATGCATATGTTTTACACATGCCCTAGGTTGAAATTGTTGCTTTGTGAAATAGAACTGTTTTTCCATGCTATGGTTGGAGGAAGGGTTAATCTTGCACCTACTCTAGTATTATTAGGGATTATGGACCCGTTGGAAAAGATTGGTTATATTAAAAAAAAAAAAAAATACTTTCTGCATATGGCAATATTTCGATTATGTATAACCTCGGACTGGATTAAAAAGGACCACCCGACATTTGAAATCTGGAGGTCAAGATTATTAGCTTTTTACTGTATTGAGCTGAGTTTACACACAGACCTAAAGGCTATAAAAAGAGGTGCTTGGGAGAACGAATCTGGGCACCATTGACTAAATGAGTTGAAGAGATTAGCATATAGGATAGACCTGTTCTGTATATGATTAATCACGCTGAATGTATTCTATTTCCTGCTCGTAAATTATGATTTGTAAATGTAATGTGATGCGTGTGATCCTTGCTGGGGAGGATACCCTTGTAGAGCAATATGGAATTAAACCCTAGTCACACCAGCATTCGATATTCCTGGTTTTAACAGTTGTGCTACCCTGCTAACTTTGGAAAGTGTGAGCCTGAGGAAATGAAAGATTGTTCACTGACAGCAGCTGGTACTGTTGCACCTCTGTGCATGGAGTAGTTTAACGTTGGGGAAGAAGAAAGGAAAAATGGCCTCTTAACTGTGACTGTTTGTAGAGTGCGTCATTGAAACAATGATATGAGCTCAGAAAATACAGTTGTAAAAAACAAATTTCTAATCATTGTGAAATTAAAAACAATCTCTCCAGCTATGTCCATAGAAAATCGCACCAAGGTTAATCCGATGTTAGGTGTACCTGTTTGTAGTCACTGCGCTACCATAGTGTCTGAGGAGAAGGCCAGTAGAAAGCTATACACAGAAGCCATTATTAATAAAAAGACATTTGCATAGGCTGTTTAATTAGGAACAATGCTACCACTTCTCAACTTTTAGGCAATCAGTACATATTTTTTTTATTTCTCCTTCTTTCCTTTGCATAATACCACTCAGTCCATGACCATTGCCTTTATTACATCTTTCTATATTAGTCTCGCAGGTCATCCTTTGTCCTGATGAGACGCCTGTATCTTTGGTAGGGTCAAAACGAAGTAGACATCCACAAAGACAGGCCCAGTTATTACTTATCCCACAAAGGGAATTGCCCTGTGGTTTTGTTTGTTCAACTATCTGTTGTGACTGTCTCTCATAATGTACCAATATACCAACTATTGTTTTTCAGCAAAACGAAAGTTTTTGTTAAATTTGGTGTTCTTACACTTGGGGTGCATTTTGTCACTATCTTGGGTTTGTCACCAACGCAATCCTGTGTGTTGTATTTTTGTTTTCAAAATTAAAGTTCCATTTTGACCTATAAATACTGGTTGCATTTTACATTTTGGACATATACCTGACAGATTTTATAGTGGCAATGTATTAAATTATTTTGATCATTATGATTTATTCAACAGCACTACTTCCTGCCCAACTATATATCCATGACAAATAAGTTTCACGTGAAAAATTGTGTTTCATGTTCAAGTATTTATACCCATGTTCATGTGAACATTTGGGTTGTTCTTGTATTTACTGGTTCTCCTTCTTTGTTAGGCCCAATGTATCACACAGATTATCTTGGGGGGGGGGAGGGGGAGGGGGGGTCCGACCATGACACACACATGGTGGATTTACAGTGCAATGTCCCCTTCATCAGACACCCACATGCCACCTCCTCATGATGCCTCCCCAGGGACTGCTTGGAAGACCCAGTCTCCTGTGACTCTCAAAAGTCACTTATTTGTCGGTATTTTCCTGAGAATCACAGCTCAGCATCTACTAGAGCAGTGAGTGGGACGCTTTCAAGGTGGTCACAAGGGAAGTCTGTCTGTAGGAGGGGGCAGGGGTCCGCATGACGTTAAACAGGGAAATTGAAGACTCGGAATGCCTCTTACCACCCCTGGCATGGGACACAGAGCTAGACACTACCAACGGCCCAGCATTGGCTGAGGCCAAGCATGGATCCCATACTAGTCCTGGCCCCTTGATATACCTCCTTCAAAAAAATTGTTGTCCAGTCCAGACATTTTCCTTTTTGATTTGTGCTTTTGTATCATTAGAGAAGTAATTTAGCTTGGGTAGCCATTGGTAATCCGGGCCAATTAATTTTTTTTTTCTGGACAACATTTTTAAAATTGGCAGATGTGTTGCAGTGATGACGTTGTATTTCAGGGACCATGAGACCTATATACTTCATTTTGGTTTCAAAACATAGGTTTATCTGGAAATAATATCAGCAAAGCAGGCGGTAGCAGAGGATCTTTACCTCTTGACAGAGTATTGCTAACCTCAAAAGCTGAGTACTCCCTCAGCAAAGAAAAATGTGTCATATGCCAAACTAATCCGAAAGAACAGCTAACATCAGCTGTGTCTGGACAGAAGAGAGTTTGGTGTGCTGTAGAAATAGAACAAGACGAAGTTCACAACACATTGAAATTGATGGGTGAACAGGATCAAATATTTTATCATTGTAACAGCAAGTGCTACAAGTCGTGTACAGTCAGTCAAAAACTCTTTATTTGGCAGAGTCTGTCATCCATAAAAGCACAAATTAAAAACATTAAGAATAATTTATACAATAAATAAAATCAGTGAATGAAAACAGTCCCTTAAAACAGAACATCCACAACCTAAACCAACCATTAAGTTAAAATTAATGTGCATACGAATTTCTCATTTTGATTGCAGTCATATTACAAAAAATAACGGCAATACATGATTCCATGGTCGAAAAATGACTATATAAAATAGAAACTCTGTTAATGCAAATCACTCTAATTAAGGAGAAGAATGGGGCACAAAAAGCGTGCCCTGAGTGATCCAGGGTAGACTGCTGTGATTTTGCATCGCATGGACAACATTGGAGGGAAAAATGCCACATGTTCATAGTCGGGAATGCCACTAAAAATGTACAGTATTTAGCCGGAAGCGTGTGAGATAAAACCTATGTTGGGGATGAGCATACCAGGCTAAATAAGGCTCGAGTACGGAGGATGGAGCAATCGACATATAAGCCATAATTGAGGGCTTATCTAGGGCACCTGAGGTCCTCATCTCCTCTCTATGAGACATACAGGCTGCCTTCACTTGTACCTTTGAATCTTTCTGTATAGTTTCCGGTTTAGAGAAGAAGTGCTCAAAACCTAGGATAGACAGGTTTTCCTTAATATAAGCTATACACGGTATTGTCAGCTTTTCATCGATACCGAGACAATCAGCCAGAATTTATCTAGAGAGTGTCACATTCAGATTAGCCCATAGGTTAAACTACAGCGCAAGAGGCTCAAAGTTAATATTGTCCCCCAGATAACTTCAACCTACTTTAGTATGTAAAATAAACCTGGCTGTTGATCTCTGAAGGGCTAAAAGCGTACACAGAAAGCCATTTTCAACTGTCTGGAGTGTGCCTGCAGGGGTTCATGGCCCCACCCCCGCTCCATAAGAGCCCACTGCAGAGCACTTGCTTCTATAAAGTTGGATTTATTTTCTAACCGGTTTTCACAGCAGCCTCCATTTTGTGCCTTTTTCGCTACTAAAACATTCCAAAGCCCTCCTGCATCTAAAAAAAAAAAAAAAAAGAAATGCGTAAATAGTTAAAGGTTTTAATACTCTTAATTTGATTACCTCCACAAAAAAAAAGTTTTTACTTTACTCTTTCTAGGCTCCAAAAACATGGTGAACATGGTATTCGGCAGAGTGTGTCAGCCATAAAAGCACAAATTAAAAACATTAAGAATAATTTATACAATAAATAAAAACAGTGAATGAAAACAATCCCTTAAAACAGAACGTCCACAACCTAAACTAACCAGTAAGTTAAAATGAATATGCATACGATTTTCTCATTTTGATTGCAGCCATAATACAAATAATAACAGCAGTACATGATTCCATGCTCGAAAAATGACTATAAAAAATAGAAACCCTGTTAATGTAAGTCACTCGAATTAAGGAGAAGAATGGGGCACAAAAAGCGTGCCCTGAGAGATCCAGGGTAGACTGCTGTGATTTTGCATCGCAAGGACAACATTGGAAGGAAAAATGCCACGTGTTCATAGTCGGGAATACCACTAAAAATGTACAGTATTTAGCCGGAAGCGTGTGAAATAAAACCTGTGTTGGGGATGAGCATACCAGGCTAAATAGGGCTCGCATACTGAGGATGGAGCAATCGACATATTAGCCATAATTGAGGGCTTATCTAGGGCACCTAAGATCCTCATCTCCTCTCTATGAGACACAAAGTCTGCCTTCACTTGTACCTGTGAATTTTTCTGTATAGTTTCCGGTTTAGAGAAGAAGTGCTTAAAACCTAGGATAGACATGTTTTTCTTAATGTAAGCTAGACACGGTATTGTCAGCTTTTCATCAATACCAAGACAATCAGCCAGAACTTATCTAGAGAGTGTCACATTCAGATTAGCCCATAGGTTAAACTACAGTGCAAGAGGCTCAAAGTTAATATTGTCCCCCAGATATCTTCAACCTACTTCAGTATGTAAAATAAACCTGGCTGTTGATCTCTGAAGGGCTAAAAGCGTACACAGGAAGCCATTTTCAACTGTCTGGAGTGTGCCTGTAGGGGTGCACGGCCCCACACCCCGCTCCATAAGAGCCCACTGCAGAGCACTTGCTTCTATAAAGTTGGATTTATTCTCTAACCGGTTTTCACAGCAGCCTCCATTTTTTTGTGCCCTTTTCGCTACTAAAACATTCCAAAGCCCTCCTGCATCTAAAAAAAAATGCCTAGATAGTTAGAGGTTTTAATACTCTTAATTAGATTAACTCCACAAAAAAAAAGTTTTTACTTTACTCTTTCTAGGCTCCGAAAACATGGTGAAGGACTTCTTGTGATTTATTTTCAAGCTAAGATCAGCATAAAGTCTGAAAAGCCATATAACAATTTTTGGAGCCCGTTTCCTGTGCGTGCCAACAAAAGGGCATCGTCCTCGTAAAGTAACACAGGTACTGGTCAGGAACCAATTGTGGGGACATCCTCTGTACTTGTAACTAAGTGGGACGCAAGTGGATTAATGTAGACAAGGGAAAGGAAAGTGGCAAGTTGTATACAATGGAAGTAAGCCTGGAAAAAATTGGTCCAAAAATAGCAGAAGCCAGTGAATCACAACAAGAATCTGAGTCTTCGGAGAAAGCGACGTCAACCATACCACATGCCCGTCTTGGGTTCCCTAGGGGAGCGGAAAAAGGAGTGTCTTTCCTCTAGTGTCATCCCTGTAGTTGCCCCTTCTCATCAGCCTGACTGTGCTTCTATCCCCATTACTGCATGTGAAGTTTCCACTGTAATTGACTGGATCATAACAGGGAAAGCGGCAGGGCTTGATACGGTGCCTGGGGACTTGTTTAAAGCTAAAAAGAAGATCTGGTGTCCTTATTTTGCCCTCCTCTTCAATAATATCATGAATGGGTTGGGCATGCTGCGAACTTGGGCAGGGGCTGAAATTCTCCCAATCTACAAGAAGGGTTTTATGTTTCTCCCATCTAACTATCGCCCAATTAGTCTAATTGACAGCTCACAGAAGCCTTTTAGTCTCAACCTGTTGAGCAGACTCCAAGCTCTGATTGAGGATGTAGGAGTGCTGACTCCTCTCCAAGCAGGATTTAGGGCTGGGACAAGTGCTTCAATTGCAACTCATTTACTGGAAGAATGTCACACTGGGAGGTTGGGTGTCTGTATGTTATTTTTGTTGATCTTCAGGCAGCTTTTGATTTAGTTGCCAGGGAGGGTCAGTGGGCAGTCCTAACAAACATGGGGTTTCTGAAATATTTGATTGACGTGTTCATAAGGCTTCATCTAGGCAACTACGTACAGGTCAGATATTGCCCTGCATTGTCCTGGGGGTGAGGCAGGGGTGTGTTCTAGCTCCTACCCCATTTCTGCTATACATCAATGACCTGGTAGCCATGATGCCCTGCGTCTGGCTTATAGGAAGGTCCTGGCACACCTGTTAGCGGACAACTCCTTACTTGTCTTGAAATCCTCAATGGGTATCCAAAATCTGCTGAACCAGTTTGGTGTCTTCTGCAGGCAGAGAGGGTTGGAGATCAACCTCTACAAAACCAAATATGTGGTTTTGAATCCTTGTCGGACTGCAAGATTTCAACCAGTCCATGGCTTACTATTAGAGAGGGTTAGTACCTTGGTGTACCTGGGGCTCACCCTCAACAAGCACTTTGGATGGTCATCCCAGATCCAGAAGTGCAAACTCAGATTGAAACATTGTACTGTTGGTATCCTGAGAGCTTTGAAGGGATCTAGTTTCCTTCCGATAACTCCAGCATTGCAAATTGACAACCTGCAAGCTCGGGTGGTGGGGTGTATCTGTATGGTGGGGAACTTTGAGGGCAGAATAATGTCAACGATATGGAAGTGATGGAAAACTGTTTTCTTCAACTCCTCACCAACCTTTCTTCTGGCACCTCAGTAGTGTCACTTAGATTAGACCTCAAAATTAGTTTTCTTTTCCCCAGAGTCAGACTCACACCCATATTGTACTGGAGGAGGATTTGGTTCCCAGCAGATCTATTGCCCTTTTGGATGGGCCTGGAAGAGATCTTAAAACTCCCTGGGTCTACTAGGATCCCATGGTTGAGGTTCACCAGGGGCTGCCTTGAAGAGGTTGGGTGCAGGAATATAATGGCCCATCCCGGAAAGCTATGTGGGGTTTCCAATTCTATGCTCAAGGAGTTGTATTGGAGACACGTAGATGGTAAAGCCCACGTCTTGGAGGAGGTGTGTAGGGACCTTGAGCTTCTTGGAATTTAAAATACCTATTGCCTGGAAGAGTCGACAGATGCAATTGAGACCCCGGCCGCCAGATTTTAAGTTCCACGTCTGGACCTTGCCACTCTGGTCTTTTACTGGTAAGTGACAATGTCCCCAAACTTGACTTGAGTTCTCCCTTTTATCCTGCGGTCAGGGAAAGTGTAGCCCTATGGCCAGGGAAACTGTAGATCAAGTCCTGTATTTTTGTCTGCAATATCATGCATACAGGAGGAAGTGGATTTTGCCCCAATATGGGTATCAGGAACTACAACTGTAACTAGGATACTTAAAGCAGATGCTGCTCAACCAATAGTATTTGCTGTGTCCTACTTTCTTATAAACATGTGGAGACACACACAGAAAATGGTCACCTGGTCCATGCTTAGTGCCTAGTTCTCAAGGCTTATGTGAGCTTACGTTGTAATCTGCTGTTCCTGTGATCTCACAAACTTTATGCTGCCTTTTCGAATGGACTATTGGTTCATGCTATACTATATAATTATATCTCGGAGCTCTGAAAATAATTTTTGTTCTATAGTTTAACTTGCGTGATGCCTCCTCATATGCTGCTAGGTTCTATGCTTTTGTGCCTTCCTAACTTTCTTATTTTTCATGCTTTTGTGGATTTTAATGTTCTAATGATTTTATTATATTTTGTTTATATAATATTCTGTTTGCTTTTATGGCAATAGACGAAATACAGTCTAATTAAACTGAAAGTTTCAAAGTGTCTGAGGACATGGATCTTCCTCTACCTGATGCTGCAGTCCACAAAGCTGATTTTACTGAGTTTAGCATATTGCTTATTGGGTGCAGACTTAAGTATGAAGAAAAGCCAGTTCCTTCCGTGGGCTGGAATTAATGCTCTGATCTCCCAGAATACCATCCCACTGAAAAAGGTTTGGTTTTCACAAGTAATACCATTTCCAGTCACAAACTACGCAACAGTATACACAGCTCTAAACAAATTCCAAAATGTGTGTAATCAGCTTGAAGACCAGCCTATCCTGCCAATTTTCTGCGATGAAGGTGTTTTCTGTATTGTAGCTGACATTTTTATGAGCAGTCCAGTAGAATTTGATAATATTTATCCAATGATGGGAATTTTTCACACAGCAAAAGTTATGTTGCTGTGTGCAGGAAGTTATCTTAGTGGATGTGGCATAGACGATGCATTTAGTGAGGCTGAAATCTTTGGAGGCAAAACTGTCCAGTTAGTGTTTAGCAGAACTCATTTTGTTTGTTACAAAGTATAATCATCATATCTCAGGCTATAGAAACATTGTGTTGGAATACTTTCTGGAAGGTTTTGCATATCTTATCCCAGAAGTGAACAATTCAGAAGATGTAATGCAAAGACAGGCAGTTTTCAATACACTCAGCTCAAAATCAGAAAACCTGAAAACCAAGCTTGTAGAAGTTGTCAAATAATGTGAAGAAAAATAAGAATTTTGCAAGGTCCTCTGGAAATGATTTACATATGATAGCTCTAGTGAAAAACGTTGTATGCTGATTGGAAAGGTGATTGAGAGTTGCGCGTGAAGACTGTGGAGTCACTGATTACTGTGTTTCGCAAATTCAGTTGCATAAACTACCTGAGATATATGTCATGGTATTTGGAAAGAGTGAAGAAGATAGAGGTAGAAAAACCATACCTCTACAGAAAATTCATCCAAGGACATTTTGTGGTGAAAGACAGAGAGGGAAGGCTCAGTGCTGTGGCTCCAGTTATGAAACTGGAACAGACAATCAAAACTCCAAGCGAACTCTTGGTCAGACACGTAAAAGTGAATATGTTGTCCAGTGGCAGCTTATTTACAATGAAGTCCTTTCTATTTGCAATGTTTTCAGAGAGATGACAAATTCAAAATGAATGGACCATTGTGAAACTGTTCCTCACCAAGAACTTGCGGGAAAGAGAAGAGAACCTTTTAATAAACATGTTGACAACGTTCTTCATTTCATACAGCAACAAGGAAACCCCTTTGAAATGACTGAGCCTGTGCGACTACACAACTTTGTG
Source organism: Pleurodeles waltl (assembly GCF_031143425.1). Taxonomy (NCBI): domain Eukaryota; kingdom Metazoa; phylum Chordata; class Amphibia; order Caudata; family Salamandridae; genus Pleurodeles; species Pleurodeles waltl. The sequence continues at coordinate 934,396 of NW_027150405.1, read as the reverse complement.
ACCAAACAAAATGTGGATAACAATATGGATACTAGATGTCCTAGAACATGGATCGAAACGATACGCAGAACTGAAGCAGGAGAGATTTGTATTGTTTGACATAGTCTCTAAAGCTAAACTTCCACACTTTAATTGCCATAGTAGGAGTTTTGTCCAACCAGCCACTACAAAACAGGTTACAAAAAAACTAGTTTCGCAAGCACATAGAGAGATTGAAAAAGAAAGGGGTGAATTTATCAAGGACATTCTGTCGCATGATCTTCTTCCAATAAATATATTATTTGTTGGAGATGCTGCAACCAAACCAGTGAAGCACAAACTCATACAAGAGCTTGAAAAAAAACACTTTCACCTGAAAAATTTCAATTCGAAAAGCTGCTCTCATTGAAAACTGCTGTTGTTGTGGACTATATGGTCAAGATTGTATCCATGCAAAACTTCAGAGAGGTCATTCAGACTGTTCGACAGATATCAAAGTCAGTGTGCACCTTGTACGAACTGCTCATTGTCTTTGACAGTTATCTTGAACTATCTGTCAAAGGATGTGAGAGAATCAGACGAATGTCTTCAAATGTAAAAACTGACCTCGCCTGCATCAAAAATTCGACACATATACCTGTCCAACTTGATAAATTCTGGTCATTAACATCGAACAAGATGAACTTGGAGATGTGAACTTGCCAAAACATTGCTGATGCTTCAGTGAACACTGAATTTCCAGTTATTGCAAGTGGAATGATTGTCAATGCGGAGTTGGTGCCTGCAGAGATATATTCAAAAGGTACGGGCCATATTGTCCAAGAACTTAACAGCAAATTAAAGGAGGTTGACCTTTGTGTTGTGCAACATGTTGAGTGGGTTCAAAATGGTTCCAATCGAGTACTGTCACATGACACAGATGTTATTATTGTGCTACTTAGATTTGTTGCAATGTTCATAAGTCAAGGATTGTCAGAGTTATGGATACGTTATGGAAGAGGTGAGAAAAGACACTTAATCCAGCTAAACATTCTGTACAGAAACTTGACCCAGAGATCAAGGCACATATTCTTATGTGTGATGACACTATGAGCAAAATTGGAGCAAAGCTTGGGGTTTTAATTGCTGAACCTGTGAAGTTTCTGAAAGGATTTGCTGAGACAGAAGAAGAAGGTGACTTTAAAGACGTAGAAAACTAACTTGTGCATGTGTGGAAAATGAGTTCTGACTGTCACACGTTTGACGATCTTCTGTGCAGTGAATTCAAGAGATCGGTCCCGCTAAGTGGCCTTCCACCGACGTCATATTCTGTGCGCGGACACATTAAAGGAGCATTGTACTTGATCAGAAGATGTGTAAGTGTTCTGAATCATGCATATGTAGAGATAGATCCTTGTGAATTTGGTTGGGAAGATATCAGTGGGGTTCTAAAACCTAAGAAATTTCTCAAGCCTCTTCCCACAGAACTTACTCGTACATGTACGTGCAAAATCTGTGCTACAAAAAGATGTGCCTGTCAGTATGCTCCTCTCAAATGTTCAACATTGTGCAAGTGTACCATGAGCGATTGCCAAAACAAATAAAGTGAACTATGATAATGTGTCTAAACCTGAAGTGGTAAGCATTATTATTTTCATATCCTGATCATAAGCATTGTTTGGTGCATACATAAAATGATAAAAAACTATTATGATTTGTTTCATTTCTAAATGTCTCTTCTTACTATATTATAGCCGCCATTTTGGAAAAAGGTGGAAGGGTTGCTCTGAGGAGTTATTTTCTGTCTGTATAAGACTTCCTGACGCCCAAAACCTATGTTTTGACACCAAGATAAAGTATATAGGTCTCATGGTTCCTGACATATTACATCATCACTGCAACACATTTGCCATTTAAAAAATGTTGTCCAGAAAAATTTGGCCTGGATCAGCAATGTCTACGCAGGCTAAATTACTTCTCTAATGATTCAAAAACACAAATCAAAAATGAAAATGTCTGATGTGTTTTTTTACCGGAGGTATATCAGGGGGCCAGGATTATAAAGTTTTCATACCCACAATGCAACCCTCAAAATTTGACAAAAGTCACACCTTTTCCTTGCATTTCTGTGATGTATTTTTCCGGATTTAGAATGAATACACAGAATTTCTGCCACCCAGGTTTTCTCACCTTCTCCCAATATAAATACTGCCCCACTTGTGTGGCTGGGCCCAGTACCCGCAACAGGAACGGATCAAACTAAAATTAATAGGAGTCATTGCTAAGGGACACTTATTGACCTTGTTTGACCTGTTCCTGTCACAGGCGATAGACTCCGCCACACAAGTGGGGCAGCATTTTGATTGGGACAAGTATGTGAATGCTGGATGGAAAGAATTTTGTGGATTCCTGCTGATTCCAGAACTTTCCATCATATAAATGTGAGGAAATGTGTTTTTAGTCAAAGTTTGAGGTTTGCAAAGGCTTCTTGTTCAGGAAAACCTGATGGGAGCCACACATCACCCCACCCTGGATTCCCCCAGGTGTCTAGTTTTAAAAAATTTACAGGTTTGCTAGTTTTCCCTAGGTGCCAGCTGAGCCAGGGCCCAAAATCTACAGCTAGGCACATTGGAAAAATGAGTCATTTTTCAGTGGAAAAATGTGCTGTGTCCATGTTGCATTTTGGTGCCTTTCCTGTCGCGGCCACTAGCCATACCCACACAAGTATGGTACCATTTGTATTGGGAGACTTAGGAGAACATAGAAGAGTAGAACAAGCATTATTACCAATTGTATTTCTCTAGATTTGTGCCTTCCAAATGTAAGCTAGTGGGTGAGAAAAAAACATTTTGAGAAATGCCCTCTAATTCACATGCTAGTATGGGTGCCCGCAAATTCAGAGATATGCAAGTAACCACTTCTTCTAAACTCCATATCTTGTGCCAGTTTTGAAAATACATAGGTTTCCTTTATACCTATTTTCACAGTTTGTATTTTACCACTCAAATTGTTTTATACCCAATGAAAAACCATTGCAAGGTGCAGCTCATTTATTGGCTCTGGGTACCTCGAGTTCTTGCAAACAAATGGATGTTTTTTCCTACTAATGTTCAATATTTTTATTTTTATTTCAACGTTTAGTTTCTTTAGGAAAACCTTGAAGGATTAACACAAATGACCCCTTGCTGAATTTAAAAATATGTCTAGTTTTCAGAAATGTATAGCTTTCTGGGATCCACGATTGGTTTCACACCTGGTTCCATCACAAACTGGAAGGAGGTTGGAAGCACAAAAATAGGAAAAATGGTTTATCTCTGAGTAAAATGCCAAAAATGTTGAAAAAAATGTGGTTCCTTGAAGAAGAAGAAGACTTTATTCGGTATGAAAAATTCATCCATTAAAACAAATGATCACCAATACATTTGTTGATATAACAATAAAACCATATACAATAAAAACACCCATCAAGAATATAAACATATAAAAACTCATTCATAAAAAACAATAAAATAAAAGAATTCATTCTAAAAACTCTACATTTTTACGCCAAGTAATAGCTCCCTTCAAGAATGATCCCAGGCCCTTCCACACCAGTACATCTGAGGCCATTTGCAACCACACAAAAGCAGGACGATATTGCACGAAACCCTTGGGCCTTAGGAGAGGTAATAGAAATCGAGTTCTAAACGGTGCATAAAAAACACAAAACAATGTAAAATGGGACAAGGTCTGTTGGGACACCCCATCACAGGGGCAGGGTCTAATAGATTTTTCCCCATACTGGCCTAACGGGAAACACAGATTACTTCTAATGATCCCCAAACGGAATAGAGTAATAAGAGACCTTTCCCTCACATCCTTTATCTCTAAGAGATAGCGCTCAGGACCCACCCACATCTTTAGCATAATAAAATCCCTGATCGATTTTTTTCCCTAAAGCCTCCTCCTCCCTCTTGGTCTCCTGGATTCTCAGAAAATGATCCTTAACCCATTTCTTATCACGACTAGTCAGGCCCTCAGGATAATCAAACAATTCAGGCCGCCCCAGATCATGGGCCATCTTCCTTATGTGCGTCAGCCAGGGAATATTCTTTACATTGTTGCAAGCCAAACAATCCCTTAAAATATCTCTATTAAGAGTGGCATGTTTGTTACTCCAGATTGAGATCCATAACAGAAGGGGAGCCAACTGGATAGTGTCCTGCACAAACTCAAGCTCCAGTTCCAGATGAAGGCAAAAACCAGGGATATTTTATCCAACTCCCAATAGCCTTCTACAAAACCGATTTTCTTCTACCTTAAGGGCTCTGGTTTCCCTATACCCCCAAAGTGCCACACCATAGAGCAGGACAGGGAGGCATTTCCCCCTATAGATTTCAAGCAAAGGCTTAATAGGTTTACTACCTACCCTTACAGCAAAGTCAAAAGTCGCACCAACTGTTGCATGAAAAAGCACACCCCTTCTGGCAATACAGGGTTTCCAAGATCCTAACTCATCAAAAATAACCCCTAAATATGGGAACTCATGGACCCTGCTAATAATTTGATCCTCCATCCTTAGCTCCCCCACCCTACTCAAGGGTCTTCCGTAAACCATAAAATGTGATTTCTTAAAATTGATCTCTAAACCCAAAGCTGACATAAAAGAGGCATAAGCTCTAACTATTTCCCGGAGACCATTCATAGTGCGGGCCATGAGGACCGCGTCATCCGCGTACGTCAGCAAAGGGATATCAATACCATTCACCTTTGGGACATCCCTACAATGTTCCATCAAAAAATCTGACAATCCATTTGTATGTAGAAGGAACAAAGTAGGAGCCAGAACACACCCCTGGCGCACACCCCTTGAAAGCTTAAAGGCCTCTGAGCATTCCCCATTAGACCCCACCCTCACATTTGCAACCGTTCCAGAATGGAGATACCGGATGTAGGAGGCTGGACTGGCTTGTAGTGAGTACCTAGGGGTACTTGCACCTTGCACCAGGCCCAGTTATCCCTTATTAGTGTATAGGGTGTCTAGCAGCATAGGCTGATAGATAATGGTAGCTTAGCAGAGCAGCTTAGGCTGAACTAGGAGACGAGTGAAGCTCCTACAGTACCACTTAGTGTCATATGCACAATATCATAAGAAAACACAATACACAGTTATACTAAAAATAAAGGTACTTTATTTTTATGACAATATGCCAAAGTATCTCAGAGTGTACCCTCAGTGAGAGGATAGGAAATATACACAAGATATATATACACAATACCAAAATATGCAGTAATAGTCTTAGAAAACAGTGCAAACAATGTATAGTTACAATAGGATGCAATGGGGACAAATAGGGATAGGGGCAACACAAACCATATACTCCAAAAGTGGAATGCGAACCACGAATGGACCCCAAACCTATGTGACCTTGTAGAGGGTCGCTGGGACTATTAGAAAATAATGAGGGGTAGAAAAATAGCCCACCCCAAGACACTGAAAAGTGAGTGCAAAGTGCACTAAAGTTCCCCAAAGGACATAGAAGTCGTGATAGGGGAATTCTGCAGGAAAGACACAAACCAGCAATGCAACAACGATGGATTTCCAGTCGAGGGTACCTGTGGAACAAGGGGACCAAGTCCAAAAGTCACAAGCAGAGATGGGCAGATGCCCAGGAAATGCCAGCTGCCGGTGCAAAGAAGCTGCTACTGGACTGTAGAAGCTTAGGTTTCTGCAGGAACGACAAGGGCTAGAGACTTCCCCTTTGGAGGACGGATCCCTCACGCCGTGGAGAGTCGTGCAGAAGTGTTTTCCCGCCGAAAGACCGCCAACAAGCCTTGCTAGCTGCAAATCGTGCGGTAAGCGTTTTTGGATGCTGCTGTGGCCCAGGAGGGACCAGGATGTCGCAAATTGCGTCAGGAGAGAGAGGGGACGTCGAGCAAGACAAGGAGCCCTCTCAGCAGCAGGTAGCACCCGGAGAAGTGCCAGAAACAGGCACTACGAGGATGCGTGAAACGGTGCTCACCCGAAGTCGCACAAAGAAGTCCCACGTCGCCGGAGAACAACTTAGGAGGTCGTGCAATGCAGGTTAGAGTGCCGTGGACCCAGGCTGGACTGTGCACAAAGGATTTCCGCCGGAAGTGCACGGAGGCCGGAGTAGCTGCAAAAGTCACGGTTCCCAGCAATGCAGTCTGGCGTGGGGAGGCAAGGACTTACCTCCACCAAACTTGGACTGAAGAGTCACTGGACTGTGGGAGTCACTTGGACAGAGTTGCTGGATTCGAGGGACCTCGCTCGTCGTGCTGAGAGGAGACCCAAGGGACCGGTGATGCAGTTCTTTGGTGCCTGCGTTTGCAGGGGGACGATTCCGTCGACCCACAGGAGATTTCTTCTGAGCTTCTAGTGCAGAGAGGAGGCAGACTACCCCCACAGCATGCACCACCAGGAAAACAGTCGAGAAGGCGGCAGGATCAGCGTTACAGAGTTGCAGTAGTCGTCTTTGCTACTATGTTGCAGTTTTGCAGGCTTCCAGCGCGGTCAGCAGTCGATTCCTTGGCAGAAGGTGAAGAGAGAGATGCAGAGGAACTCGGATGAGCTCTTGCATTCGTTATCTAAAATTTCCTCAGAGACAGAGACCCTAAATAGTCAGAAAAGAGGGTTTGGCTACCTAGGAGAGAGGATAGGCTAGCAACACCTGAAGGAGCCTATCAGAAGGAGTCTCTGACGTCACCTGGTGGCACTGGCCACTCAGAGCAGTCCAGTGTGCCAGCAGAACCTCTGTTTCCAAGATGGCAGAGGTCTGGAGCACACTGGAGGAGCTCTGGACACCTCCCAGGGGAGGTGCAGGTCAGGGGAGTGGTCACTCCCCTTTCCTTTGTCCAGTTTCGCACCAGAGCAGGGCTAAGGGGTCCCTGATCCGGTGTAGACTGGCTTATGCAGAAATGGGCACCAAATGTGCCCATGAAAGCATTTCCAGAGGCTGGGGGAGGCTACTCCTCCCCTGCCTTCACACCATTTTCCAAAGGGAGAGGGTGTAACACCCTCTCTCAGAGGAGGGCAGAAGCCTGTCTAAGGGGTTGGCAGCAGCAGTAGCTGCAGTGAAACCCCAGGAAAGGCAGTTTGGCAGTACCAGGGTCTGTGCTACAGACCACTGGGATAATGGGATTGTGCCACCTATGCCAGGATGGTATAGAGGGGGCAATTCCATGATCATAGACATGTTGCATGGCCATATTCGGAGTTACCATTGTGAAGCTACATATAGGTAGTGACCTATATGTAGTGCACGCGTGTAATGGTGTCCCCGCACTCACAAAGTCCAGGGAATTGACCCTGAACAATGTGGGGGCACCTTGGCTAGTGCCAGGGTGCCCACACACTAAGTAACTTAGCACCCAACCTTTTCCAGGTAAAGGTTAGACATATAGGTGACTTATAAGTTACTTAAGTGCAGTGTAAAATGGCTGTGAAATAACGTGGACGTTATTTCACTCAGGCTGCAGTGGCAGGCCTGTGTAAGAATTGTCAGAGCTCCCTATGGGTGGCAAAAGAAATGCTGCAGCCCATAGGGATCTCCTGGAACCCCAATACCCTGGGTACCTCAGTACCATATACTAGGGAATTATAAGAGTGTTCCAGTAAGCCAATGTAAATTGGTAAAATTGGTGACTAGCCTGTTAGTGACAATTTGGAAAGAAATGAGAGAGCATAACCACTGAGGTTCTGATTAGCAGAGCCTCAGTGAGACAGTTAGGCATCACACAGGGAACACATACCTATAGGTCACAAACTTATGAGCACTGGGGTCCTGACTAGCAGGGTCCTAGTGACACATAACAAACATACTGAAAACATAGGGTTTTCACTATGAGCACTGGGCCCTGGCTGGCAGGATCCCAGTGAGACAGTGAAAACACCCTGACATACACTCACAAACAGGCCTAAAGTGGGGGTAACAAGGCTAGAAAGAGGCTACTTTCTCACACCGGAGCAGCTCTACAATATTAGGATCCAACCCTAGCTGATTTAACCTCTCCCACAATATAGACCGGTTCACCTTATCAAAGGCACAACTGAGGTCCATAAAAGCAAGATAGAGGGTACCTTTCGTGGCCTGCGTGTATTTACCGATCATCATCAATAGGTTAAGACATTGTTCTCGCGTACCGAGGCCTTCCCTAAAACCATACTGGTCCCGGCTTAAAATATCATTTCCTATCATCCAGGCCTCCAGACGCCTTAAAATAATCTGTCCCAAAATCTTTGCAGAGAGAAATAGGGCGATAAGACTTAGGATCATTTCGATCTCCCTTTTTAAACACTGCGACAATACAGGCCAGTCTCCAAGAGGCAGGAATGCCCACAGTAACTGCTGCATTGAGAACATTTAAGAGAATAGGTGCCCATAACTGGGGGTTAGATTTATACAAATCCATAGGGATCGAATCCGGGCCCGGAGCTTTATTACTAGCGCCACTCTGTAACGCATCAATAACCTCTTGGAACGAAAACCTAATTGCTAGGTTAGGAGCCATATCATACTCGTTATCCTGGTTATTTCTTAGGGGAGTACCCTCACAAGTTCTACAAAAGTGAATTACCCAGGCCTCCGGGGCGATGTTACAGCCAAGGCCCTCAGATGTTTCTGTTCCAAAGGAACCTCTATTTACCACCTTCCAAAACTTGCCAGGATCCTTCAGAGCTACTGAAAATAGACAGTCTCTCACTGCTGCATTTACTACTGTTATTGCATCCATAACAGTTTTAGGATTGGGAGCCTCTGTCAAGAGTGTTTCCATAAATAAATGTAAATTTCCCCCCACCACCCTTCCTACTACTTTTTGGGAATCTACTTGTTTCCACCCAAGCCGCCTACCCTGGTCCTGTTTCCCCACTGCTACAGGCCCACCTCGTCCTAATTTACGTAGGGCCCCAGGGAGTTTAAACAACACTATAAGGGGATTATGATCACTGAAACACTCCCCTAGCACCTCACCCCCGACCACCAGATCTTTCATAGGTGGAGACACAAAAATATAATCAATATTGGTTCCAGACCCTCTTCCCACATAGGTTGGGAGTTGGTGAGTGCCTACTGCTTCTATATCACAAAAATTCAGAAGGCCCATCTTCCTAAGTTCCTTAATTAGAACCCTGCCTCTGGAGTCCTGCAGACCATCCACTAAATAATCCTCGCAGTCACACATAAAGGGATTAACCACAGTACTAAGCCTTCCCAATTTAGCATTAAAATCTCCAGAGACAATAGCACAGAATTCCAGCCCCACCTCCTCCATTCTATATTTCAGAACCTGAAGAACGGAGAACAGGGCCCCAATTTGGCACCCCACATCCCACACGGCATTATAAAAGTTTACCAGCAAAATATTAAAGTTATTTGAAAAAATTATCCATACCAGCAATATACCCTGGTGGTTGCAGTTAATTTGAAAAGCACCCACTATCTTAGAGAGCCGAATTAGGGTAACCAGGCCACCTTTCGAGCGGCCAACAAGAGACTGCACAGCTGGAATTGCAAATCTGTCATACCCATCCCACACAGACATCCCGATTTCCTGAAGCATGATAACATCATAGTTAACCACACACCTAACCCACGCCTGATCAGATAGCTTGGCTTCGTACCCCGCAATATTCCATGAGATAAGATTACACTGTGGAGGCACCTCTTCCCGCATAGTCAGGGTCTCAGCGCATTGTCAGTCCACCCCTTCCAAACATAACTTCAGGGGGGGATTCCTACCAATGCCAAGAGAAACCCCAACACTCAATCGCATGTGGTCATAAAAATAACCCAGAGGGACCTTACCTATTGTACCTGCTCTTAGAACAGCAGGACAATAAGTAGAGAGGAGCCTTTGAGTCAGGGCAGGATATCTAACATTTATAATAATACAATCTTCATTCCCACCTTACTTTTGGGCCTGACCCAACCAATTCTTCTGGCAAACAGAATATCCTTAAAATCCTTACATGAAAAATCACAGTTCTTACTCAACCAATATCCAACCTTATTTGTGAGTTGGGCCGTAGACTCGGTTACCCCAGGAGCAAGAGCAGGTACATTCGTCAACACCACCACAAAGGGGGCACAAGCTGGGGGGAGAGCCAAACAAGCCAATGAAGGCCTGACCGTCAGCGGATTCAGATTATCGTTCCCAACCAGCTGTTGGCCGACCCCCCCAACTACCACAGATTCAGGATCAGGCTGCCTATTACAACTAAGCCTATTGACAGTCCTATCAGCCCTTAATAGAGAAGTCGGTGCAGCCGGAGCAATCTCAACGCGAGCACCCTGACCCACAGAATTTGCAGGATTAACCAACAGCTGAGATGTTTTTCCCAGAGGCCCCACGGACCCCGCAGCTTCCTCCGGCAGGAACAACTCCTCACTAGAATGGGATCGCCTGGTCGGGCCACACATCCACCTGCACAATGCCTCCCTTGACTTCCTTGCACACATATCAGAGAAACTGCTTTTTCTATGGCCAATAATTTCGCCACAACAGGGGACAAAATCTCCTTGACCATTTCCTGAAATTTTGACAATAGAATAGTTACATCACAAGCCAGATGCTGGCAAGGTGCAGGGTCACTGCTCGTACCCTTAGGGAGCTCCAAGAGAGGTGTTTTCGACTTGGTCATCATTTTCTTTAAGCCCTTTTTTTCCTTGGAGGAGGGCTACATTTATCCACAGGGCAAGCCGGTGGAGAAGATAATAGAAGTCTTTTGCTTCTTCTGGAGGGTCCTTGGCCACCAGAGCCCTCTATTGTCTCTGTTGGCTCAGCCTGAACAGGCTCAACAGCACCTTGGTCCCCCCCCCCCCGGATAAGCCACCTCCACATCCACGCCCTCCCGAGGACCACTATCTATTGGGGCCTGACGCCAGTCCTCCAATTCCATGGATAACCTCCTCTCTGCCAGATCGATTTCCTTTGTTACAACCCCAACAGCTCTTGCGAGGAAGGAATCCAATGTGGTGGTGCCACTTCCCTGTCTGCCACCACCACCCCCCAATGTACCAGTTAACGGACCTCTTTTCCTGGCCATTTTTTCAGTAAAAAAGTTTCATACAGCAAAACAACAAGCGAAACAGAATAAGTGAAAATTAAAAACTATTTAAAATCAGGGTCACACCCACTGTAAAACTCCAAATATACTCCAAGTATTAGCAAATATATATAGTCACCCTCCACAGGAAATGAAAGAGGAGTGGCCCAGCCCAGCCTCTAACGGGCGATGACGGGCGCAGGACGGGCCCGCCCTTGGCCCGGGCGCCGCCCGCACGCGTCCCGCGAGACGGGAGCGCTGTGTTGTTTTTAAAGGGCTCCTGCCCTTTCCGCGAGATCTGGCGTCTCCTCCTCTCCCCCAGGTGAATTCTGCAGCGCGCTTCCCGCGAGGCAGGAGCGCTGTGTTGATTTTAAAGGGCTCCTGCCCTTTCCACGAGATCTGGCGTCTCCTCCTCTCCCCCAGGTGAGTTCTGCAGCGCGCTTCCCGCGAGGCGGGAGCACTGTGTTGTTTTTAAAGGGCTCCTGCCCTTTCCGCGAGATCTGGCGTCTCCTCTCCCCCAGGTGAGTTCTGCAGCACGCTTCCCGCGAGGCGGGAGCGCTGTGTTGTTTTTAAAGGGCTCCTGCCCTTTCCGCGAGATCTGGCGTCTCCTCCTCTCCCCCAGGTGAGTTCTGCTGTGCGCTTCCCCTTGAATCAAGGTTGGCTGGTCCTCAAAGCTGGGAAGATGGTGAATTTATTTTTCGTTGATGCCATTCTCAGGAAAAAAAACAAAGCAAGAAGTTTCTTTTCAGTCCCCCCCCAGAGGAATCCACAAACCTGGGTACCTTTAGAATTCCCAGGATGTTGGCAAAAAAAGGACACAAATGCGGTATGGATAATTTTTGTGGAAAGAAAAGTTATGGAGGCCTGAGCGTGAACTATCCCAAATAGCTAAAAAAAAAAAAAAAGGCTTAGCAGTAGAGGGGGGAATACCTAGCAAGAAAAGAGTCAAATAGACAGGCAGAGACGTGCCAACCTGTTAAAAAAAAGTTTTGAATGCACACGCGTAAGGCAATGTGCAATCCCAGGTTCATTATTGCACCTAATCAAAATGTTGAGGGCCACTAATGACACAATTGCAGTCATTTAACTGCTTTCATACCAGTGTTTTTATACAGAAAACATTGAAAAGATGCCTCGTAATTAATGAAAGAAGGAAGCAAAGTTGCTGGCATTCACTAAAAACGGAGGTAAACCAATTAAAGCAACAACTGAGTAATTTTATCTCCTAGAGCATTGTAAATCCCATTACTTCGGCTGATAAAGGTTCTTATCTTGTCCATCAGGTTTAGATTTTTTTTTGGGTGCATCACAGTCAGATTTTGTGGATGATCTTGGTGGGGGAGGCCAAGACATCTTTAAAAACATGTCAGGTAAATTGAGTCATACGGAAGCAACACATAACCTTGTATCACCTACAAAAGGTAATGGTTAATGCTTGTGATGGGCTTGTCATTCACTATCCGAAATGGTAAAATCCATTCCAAATCAAAGTATACCTTCAAGAAATGTGATTGAGATACAGTTCAATACAGTGGTTTTAAGGAGAGATTATTTCCATAGCTAAGGTCATTCAACACCCCCCACCCACCCCTGCCCCAAAAGAAAACACATTTCTACATTGTTAAGTTTCTGCAATAGAACATTATGACATACCTTCTTTTACATGGGTGAAAGATACATGTATCCCCGGTCTTGTATAGTGTGCATGCCATTTTTGTTTCTAAAAAATTTCTAATACTAACAATGTGTTTACAGTATTTGTTAATTTAATGCACCTAAGTCAAGGGTGCCTGATTAAAGTAATAAGTACTTCCATTCAGATGTACTCTCTAAAGTGATATTTTAAACACATTGTAGAAATGCCAAGTTACTTGATAGTGTTATTTAGTATGCTAAGTGCAAAACTATAATTTTGAATTTTTACATTTTAACCACTAGACTCGTGTTCTGTGCCAAGTAAGTCTGGAGCAGATGTTCAATTAGTACTCTTTGTTTTTTTTTTGTTTTTTTTAACCACTCTTAACATAAAGAATGGATTCTTGGTCAGCTTCGCCAGGTCAAAAAGACACAGGCTGTGTGGCCAGGCTGGCAATGGAGTAGAATGCAGAGTACCACCATATGTCCCCAGTCCAGCCTGAATAACTACAAAAGTGGCTATTCCAGTGAGCAAGCTTCCCAGGACTTTGATAACCCGGACGCATGGGGTGTGTGGCAGCAGCGGAGAAGACATCTAAGGGTTCCGGATCACCACAGTATGTGTGGGCGATTGCGAGCCTGAGCAGATGCGCACCTCAGCAGGTGCATCTACCATTTTATGCAGCTGCATGATAGCCTCAGGTAAGCTGCCTCTGTCTGATTCTTTGGAGAGAGGAACCCAACACCAACATTGGCATCCTCAGAGCTGAATCCTCACTGACCCAATCTTAGATTCAATAGACTGGCCACCAAGCTTAGCTGCTGTTTTACATCGCTGCATGAGAGCTGCCTTAAGTTGGGATCATGTGCCAGGCTCCCTGGGGAAGTGGGGAGAAAGCCCAAGACCCACATGGTTTGAGCTACCAATGCCAAGAGAAACCCCAACACTCAATCGCATGTGGTCATAAAAATAACCCAGAGGGACCTTACCTATTGTACCTGCTCTTAGAACAGCAGGACAATAAGTAGAGAGGAGCCTTTGAGTCAGGGCAGGATATCTAACATTTATAATAATACAATCTTCATTCCCACCTTACTTTTGGGCCTGACCCAACCAATTCTTCTGGCAAACAGAATATCCTTAAAATCCTTACATGAAAAATCACAGTTCTTACTCAACCAATATCCAACCTTATTTGTGAGTTGGGCCGTAGACTCGGTTACCCCAGGAGCAAGAGCAGGTACATTCGTCAACACCACCACAAAGGGGGCACAAGCTGGGGGGAGAGCCAAACAAGCCAATGAAGGCCTGACCGTCAGCGGATTCAGATTATCGTTCCCAACCAGCTGTTGGCCGACCCCCCCAACTACCACAGATTCAGGATCAGGCTGCCTATTACAACTAAGCCTATTGACAGTCCTATCAGCCCTTAATAGAGAAGTCGGTGCAGCCGGAGCAATCTCAACGCGAGCACCCTGACCCACAGAATTTGCAGGATTAACCAACAGCTGAGATGTTTTTCCCAGAGGCCCCACGGACCCCGCAGCTTCCTCCGGCAGGAACAACTCCTCACTAGAATGGGATCGCCTGGTCGGGCCACACATCCACCTGCACAATGCCTCCCTTGACTTCCTTGCACACATATCAGAGAAACTGCTTTTTCTATGGCCAATAATTTCGCCACAACAGGGGACAAAATCTCCTTGACCATTTCCTGAAATTTTGACAATAGAATAGTTACATCACAAGCCAGATGCTGGCAAGGTGCAGGGTCACTGCTCGTACCCTTAGGGAGCTCCAAGAGAGGTGTTTTCGACTTGGTCATCATTTTCTTTAAGCCCTTTTTTTCCTTGGAGGAGGGCTACATTTATCCACAGGGCAAGCCGGTGGAGAAGATAATAGAAGTCTTTTGCTTCTTCTGGAGGGTCCTTGGCCACCAGAGCCCTCTATTGTCTCTGTTGGCTCAGCCTGAACAGGCTCAACAGCACCTTGGTCCCCCCCCCCCCCGGATAAGCCACCTCCACATCCACGCCCTCCCGAGGACCACTATCTATTGGGGCCTGACGCCAGTCCTCCAATTCCATGGATAACCTCCTCTCTGCCAGATCGATTTCCTTTGTTACAACCCCAACAGCTCTTGCGAGGAAGGAATCCAATGTGGTGGTGCCACTTCCCTGTCTGCCACCACCACCCCCCAATGTACCAGTTAACGGACCTCTTTTCCTGGCCATTTTTTCAGTAAAAAAGTTTCATACAGCAAAACAACAAGCGAAACAGAATAAGTGAAAATTAAAAACTATTTAAAATCAGGGTCACACCCACTGTAAAACTCCAAATATACTCCAAGTATTAGCAAATATATATAGTCACCCTCCACAGGAAATGAAAGAGGAGTGGCCCAGCCCAGCCTCTAACGGGCGATGACGGGCGCAGGACGGGCCCGCCCTTGGCCCGGGCGCCGCCCGCACGCGTCCCGCGAGACGGGAGCGCTGTGTTGTTTTTAAAGGGCTCCTGCCCTTTCCGCGAGATCTGGCGTCTCCTCCTCTCCCCCAGGTGAATTCTGCAGCGCGCTTCCCGCGAGGCAGGAGCGCTGTGTTGATTTTAAAGGGCTCCTGCCCTTTCCACGAGATCTGGCGTCTCCTCCTCTCCCCCAGGTGAGTTCTGCAGCGCGCTTCCCGCGAGGCGGGAGCACTGTGTTGTTTTTAAAGGGCTCCTGCCCTTTCCGCGAGATCTGGCGTCTCCTCTCCCCCAGGTGAGTTCTGCAGCACGCTTCCCGCGAGGCGGGAGCGCTGTGTTGTTTTTAAAGGGCTCCTGCCCTTTCCACGAGATCTGGCGTCTCCTCCTCTCCCCCAGGTGAGTTCTGCTGTGCGCTTCCCCTTGAATCAAGGTTGGCTGGTCCTCAAAGCTGGGAAGATGGTGAATTTATTTTTCGTTGATGCCATTCTCAGGAAAAAAAACAAAGCAAGAAGTTTCTTTTCAGTCCCCCCCCAGAGGAATCCACAAACCTGGGTACCTTTAGAATTCCCAGGATGTTGGCAAAAAAAGGACACAAATGCGGTATGGATAATTTTTGTGGAAAGAAAAGTTATGGAGGCCTGAGCGTGAACTATCCCAAATAGCTAAAAAAAAAAAAAAAGGCTTAGCAGTAGAGGGGGGAATACCTAGCAAGAAAAGAGTCAAATAGACAGGCAGAGACGTGCCAACCTGTTAAAAAAAAGTTTTGAATGCACACGCGTAAGGCAATGTGCAATCCCAGGTTCATTATTGCACCTAATCAAAATGTTGAGGGCCACTAATGACACAATTGCAGTCATTTAACTGCTTTCATACCAGTGTTTTTATACAGAAAACATTGAAAAGATGCCTCGTAATTAATGAAAGAAGGAAGCAAAGTTGCTGGCATTCACTAAAAACGGAGGTAAACCAATTAAAGCAACAACTGAGTAATTTTATCTCCTAGAGCATTGTAAATCCCATTACTTCGGCTGATAAAGGTTCTTATCTTGTCCATCAGGTTTAGATTTTTTTTTGGGTGCATCACAGTCAGATTTTGTGGATGATCTTGGTGGGGGAGGCCAAGACATCTTTAAAAACATGTCAGGTAAATTGAGTCATACGGAAGCAACACATAACCTTGTATCACCTACAAAAGGTAATGGTTAATGCTTGTGATGGGCTTGTCATTCACTATCCGAAATGGTAAAATCCATTCCAAATCAAAGTATACCTTCAAGAAATGTGATTGAGATACAGTTCAATACAGTGGTTTTAAGGAGAGATTATTTCCATAGCTAAGGTCATTCAACACCCCCCACCCACCCCTGCCCCAAAAGAAAACACATTTCTACATTGTTAAGTTTCTGCAATAGAACATTATGACATACCTTCTTTTACATGGGTGAAAGATACATGTATCCCCGGTCTTGTATAGTGTGCATGCCATTTTTGTTTCTAAAAAATTTCTAATACTAACAATGTGTTTACAGTATTTGTTAATTTAATGCACCTAAGTCAAGGGTGCCTGATTAAAGTAATAAGTACTTCCATTCAGATGTACTCTCTAAAGTGATATTTTAAACACATTGTAGAAATGCCAAGTTACTTGATAGTGTTATTTAGTATGCTAAGTGCAAAACTATAATTTTGAATTTTTACATTTTAACCACTAGACTCGTGTTCTGTGCCAAGTAAGTCTGGAGCAGATGTTCAATTAGTACTCTTTGTTTTTTTTTTTTTTTTTAACCACTCTTAACATAAAGAATGGATTCTTGGTCAGCTTCGCCAGGTCAAAAAGACACAGGCTGTGTGGCCAGGCTGGCAATGGAGTAGAATGCAGAGTACCACCATATGTCCCCAGTCCAGCCTGAATAACTACAAAAGTGGCTATTCCAGTGAGCAAGCTTCCCAGGACTTTGATAACCCGGACGCATGGGGTGTGTGGCAGCAGCGGAGAAGACATCTAAGGGTTCCGGATCACCACAGTATGTGTGGGCGATTGCGAGCCTGAGCAGATGCGCACCTCAGCAGGTGCATCTACCATTTTATGCAGCTGCATGATAGCCTCAGGTAAGCTGCCTCTGTCTGATTCTTTGGAGAGAGGAACCCAACACCAACATTGGCATCCTCAGAGCTGAATCCTCACTGACCCAATCTTAGATTCAATAGACTGGCCACCAAGCTTAGCTGCTGTTTTACATCGCTGCATGAGAGCTGCCTTAAGTTGGGATCATGTGCCAGGCTCCCTGGGGAAGTGGGGAGAAAGCCCAAGACCCACATGGTTTGAGCTACCAAGCCCTACTGGTGGCAGAGGTGATGGAGACCCTGGGTTGGCCCTTGTGGGGCCCCCACCTGCCCCCAGCTGATGCGGGAATCCATATTGGACCTTGGGGTAGATTCTCCCAGTTCCAGGGCCAAAACTACTGAAATAGGAGGTCTGGGTCAATGTGAGACACAGGAATAACTGAGAAGCTGGCCGGTTGCGTAACTCAACAAGTGCAATCTCCATAATAAGACCCACACATGCAACTATGCTGGTCCTTGCTTGACTGAGTGCAGCGATTTAATACTCTGGGGCCTATGGACCTCGTCCCCTGCAATGATTGGCTGTGGCACCGGGCCATGCTTGACGATTATGGTGTTCCTGTTTTGTGGGCAATAGCCTGGGCCAATGGATTTCGTGCCATCTGTACCACAACCAGTTAAAGCAACCTCACGATGATCAGGCCTACATAAGAAGCACCATAGGGTCTAGATCCATGGGGCTTTAACTCTTTTTGGGCCACAAACTAGTCTATTCAGCCCATGTTCACATTCACCTCAAAGGTCTGGTTATCACACTTACACTCTGCTGTCGACCTCAACTTCTTGTGCATCTCACCATTCGGACGTTGTGAGAAAGAAGCCTCTTTCTAGCCCTGTTACCCCCACTTTTGGCCTGTTTGTGAGTGTATGTCAGGGTGTTTTCACTGTCTCACTGGGATCCTGCCAGCCAGGGCCCTGGGCTCATAGTGAAAACCCTATGTTTTCAGTATGTTTGTTATGTGTCACTGGGACCCTGCTAGCCAGGACCCCAGTGCTCATAAGTTTGTGACCTATATGTATGTGTTCCCTGTGTGATGCCTAACTGTCTCACTGAGGCTCTGCTAACCAGAACCTCAGTGGTTATGCTCTCTCTGTACAAAGTGTCACTAACAGGCTAGTGACCAATTTCACCAATTCATATTGGCATACTGGAACACCCTTATAATTCCCTAGTATATGGTACTGAGGTACCCAGGGTATTGGGGTTCCAGGAGATCCCTATGGGCTGCAGCATTTCTTTTGCCACCCATAGGGAGCTCTGACAATTCTTACACAGGCCTGCCATTGCAGCCTGAGTGAAATACCGTCCACATTATTTCACAGCCATTTACCACTGCACTTAAGTAACTTATAAGTCACCTATATGTCTAACCTTTACCTGGTAAAGGTTGGGTGCTAAGTTACTTAGTGTGTGGGCACCCTGGCACTAGCCAAGGTGCTCCCTCATTGTTCAGGGCAAATTCCCCAGACTTTGTGAGTGCGGGGACACCATTACACACGTGCACTATACATATGTCACGACATATGTATAGCGTCACAATGGTAACTCCGAACATGGCCATGTAACATGTCTAAGATCATGGAATTGTCTCCCCAATGCCAGGATGGCATGATCCCCCGTGTCTCTAGCACAGACCTGGGTACTGCCAAACTGCCTTTCCCGGGGTTTCACTGCAGCTGCTGCTGCTGCCAACCCCTCAGACAGGTTTCTGCCCTCCTGGGGTTCAGCCAGGCTTGGCCCGGGAAGGCAGAACAAAGGACTTCCTCAGAGAGAGGGTGTTACACCCTCTCCCTTTGGAAAAAGGTGTTAGGGCTTGGGAGGAGTAGCCTCCCCCAGCCTCTGGAAATGCTTTCATGGGCACAGATGGTGCCCATTTCTGCATAAGCCAGTCTACACCGGTTCAGGGATCCCCCTGCCCTGCTCTGGCGCGAAACAGGACAAAGGAAAGGGGAGTGACCACTCCCCTGACCTGCATCTCCCCTGGGAGGTGCCCAGAGCTCCTCCAGTGTGCTCCAGACCTCTGCCATCTTGGAAACAGAGGTGCTGCTGGCACACTGGACTGCTCTGAGTGGCCAGTGCCAGCAGGTGACGTCAGAGACTCCTTCTGATAGGCTCCTTCAGGTGTTGCTAGCCTATCCTCTCTCCTAGGTAGCCAAACCTCCTTTTCTGGCTATTTAGGTACTCTGCTTCTGGGAATTCCTTAGATAACGAATGCAAGAGCTCATCAGAGTTCCTCTGCATCTCTCTCTTCACCTTCTGCCAAGGAATCGACTGCTGACCGCGCTGGAAGCCTGAAAAACTGCAACAAAGTAGCAAAGACGACTACTGCGACCTTGTAACGCTGATCCTGCCGCCTTCTCGACTGTTTTCCTGGTGGTGCATGCTGTGGGGGTAGTCTGCCTCCTCTCTGCACTAGAAGCTCCGAAGAAATCTCCCGTGGGTCGACGGAATCTTCCCTCTGCAACCGCAGGCACCAAAGAACAGCATCACCGGTCCTCTGGGTCTCCTCTCAGCACGACGAGGGAGGTCCCTTGAACTCAGCAACTCTGTCTAAGTGACTCCCACAGTCCAGTGACTCTTCAGTCCAAGTTTGGTGGAGGTAAGTCCTTGCCTCCCCACGCTAGACTGCATTGCTGGGAACCGCGTATTTTGCAGCTACTCCGGCTCCTGTGCACTCTTCCAGGATTTCCTTTGTGCACAGCCAAGCCTGGGTCCCCCGCACTCTAACCTGCATTGCACGACCTCCTGAGGTGTCCTCTGGCTTCGTGGGACCCTCTTGTGCAACTTCGGGTGAGCTCCGGTTCACTCCACTTCGTAGTGCCTGTTCCGGCACTTCTCCGGGTGCTGCTTGCTTCTGAGTGGGCTCTTTGTCTTGCTGGACGCCCCCTCTGTCTCCTCACGCAGTTGGCGACATCCTGGTCCCTCCTGGGCCACAGCAGCATCCCAAAAAAACCTAACCGCGACCCTTGCTGCTAGCAAGGCTTGTTTGCGGTCTTTCTGCACGGAAACACCTCTGCACGACTCTTCACGACGTGGGACATCCATCCTCCAAAGGGGAAGTTTCTAGCCCTTGTCGTTCTTGCAGAATCCACAGCTTCTACCATCCGGTGGCAGCTTCTTTGCACCCACAGCTGGCATTTCCTGGGCATCTGCCCACTCCCGACTTGATCGTGACTTTTGGACTTGGTCCCCTTGTTCCACAGGTACTCTCGTTTGGAAATCCATCGTTGTTGCATTGCTGGTGTTGGCCTTTCCTGCAGAATTCCCCTATCACGACTTCTGTGCTCTTTGGGGAACTTAGGTGCACTTTGCACCCACTTTTCAGGGTCGTGGGGTGGGCTATTCTTCTAACCCTCACTGTTTCTTTACAGTCCCAGCGACCCTCTACAAGGTCACATAGGTTTGGGGTCCATTCGTGGTTCGCATTCCACTTGTAGAGTATATGGTTTGTGTTGCCCCTATCCCTATGTGCCCACATTGCATTCTATTGTGACTATACGTTGTTTGCACTGTTTTCTATTGCTATTACTGCATATTTTGGTATTGTGTACATATATCTTGTGTATTTTTGCTATCCTCATACAGAGGGTACTCACAGAGATACTTTGGCATATTGTCATAAAAATAAAGTACCTTTATTTTTAGTATATCTGTGTATTGTGTTTTCTTATGATATTGTGCAAGTGACACTAGTGGTACTGTAGGAGCTTCACTCGTCTCCTAGTTTAGCCTAAGCTGCTCTGCTAAGCTACCTTTTCTATCAGCCTAAGCTGCTAGACACCCCTCTACACTAATAAGGGATACCTGGGCCTGGTGCAAGGTGTAAGTACCTCTTGGTACCCACTACAAGCCAGTCCAGCCTCCTACAGACGTCACATCTTCCTCCCTTTGCCACTGACCTCAGGACAATGGCCATGCTACAACATTGGATGCAGGGTGACCTACCTGAAACCGCCTGAGGGACCAAGAAGCAGATATGACCAGAGAGCTCCTCCTGCTGCATACATAGCCTTTCTATCAAAATAGAAATACACATCTTGTGCTGTACACCTTTAGAAGAAGCATGCTGCCCAGTAGTCCTGGTGCCCCCTCTCACATATTGCATTGAACCTGCACCAGATTCCACACATATTGTGCTGATCACAGACTCCTCCTTTGGGGAGACCCCCCTATGTGGAGCCAAGAAGGAGCACCCCATACCAGTCCCCTTGCTAGGAGTGTTATGTGACACCCCTTCCCACATCTGGGATCTATTGCTAATGCCTTGGACTTTTTAGCCCACGCCTAACACTTCTCTCAGACTGCTCTGTTAAGTTGAACCTCCACTGGTTGCTTGGTAGAACAGTAAGATAAAGACTTGAACTTGATGTGCTCCTTCCTTCCCGTCACAGTGACATGCACCTCTAGACATGTTAAAAAGAAACCCAAATACTACAAAGGGGAGCACTTAGAGTCATAAACACACTCAAAAGTGTATAATATTGTATCATCACGCCTGCAATGGGCATCCAAATATATGTCCATTCTCCATTCAGTCCATTAAAATCACAGGAACCAATGTATATTGTATCAAATTGTACTCTTCAAAAAAGACTTCTCAGCCCAGCCAACGTGTTTCATCCAACCAGCAGGACTTCATCAGGGCTATAAACAAACCTACAAATACACTGCTTACATTAAAAAAATTGAAATAATTTTTCCTAAATGCAATATCCCAGAAGAACTTTGACACATGACGCAAAAATACAAATCAACAAATGTGCTGAATTTACATAAAAATCTATACACTACAGATAACAATAGTTAAATTATCATTGCATATTTCAGCATAACCACTGTATATTATATTGTACAAAAAAACTCACTCACTGTATAAATATCTTGTATTGATAGAGGGCCTAAAAACTAGATTTTAAAAATAACCCTCAAAATATTCATGTATCATTATCACATAACCATAATATCCAGGAAAATGGCCGGTATTTACACATGGTTGCCCATAAAAGTAAATAAAACATAGCTCTGGCTGATGGTGTTCCAGCTGACATATTTAAGACAGGCCCTGTTAAATGGGCTAAAATTCGAACGCATGTCTTAAATGCTGCGTGTAAAGCAGGCTTGCCAGGTTCATGATCTAGATCCGTAATTATTCCTGTCTTCAAGAAGAGAATAACAGCTTCTCCAAAATGTTATAGGCTCATTTCCCTACTAGATTCTGTGGTCAAAGTTTTGGGTAGGGAAAGGCTAGCTAGGCTAACTATCTGGGCTGATCAGTATAAAGTAATCTCAAGCCTACATTGTGGCTTCAGGCCGGTAAGGGTACCCTTGATCAATGTCTAAATTTACCTTTGACCATTGAGAAATACATGGTTGTCAAAGAAGGCATGTTATACCTTGCCTTTATGGACTTACCATCTGCATTCAACAGAGTTAACAGGTTGAAACTCTGGCCCCTCCTCCTCAGTATAGGCATGGACCAAGACATTGTACATTTTTTACATGATTTACACCTATACCTTTCGGCCATGGTAAGATATAATGCGATTGAAAGTCTCTCATCTCCTATTGCCTTAAATGGAGGTGTTAGACAAGGTTGTGTATTCGCCCTGTTGCTATTTCACCTATATATTAATAATCTGGGTTATTCATTATCTTCAACTAGCAGAGATATTCCATGCATTGGTTCACATTCCATTCCGGCACTTCTTTATGCGGATGTTGCTGTAATCTTAGCCAGAACAGAGGTAGGTTTACAGCATCTCCTTGATCATTTTGTAAATTTCATGAATAATTTACAATTATGTACTCATTATACTAAGTCCCATATAATGTTAATAGGCTGCAAAGGTAAAAACAATGTGAAGAGATGTTTTGGGGATGGCGTAGAAATTACCAGGGTCAACTCTTTTTCTTACCTAGGAGTCTAAGGAGGGTTAAAAGTAACACCATGGCTAGAGCCGCCACAACGGTCTATGATTTTGCCTGTAGGTTAGCTTCTAAACCTGTTCAGGTTCCTTTGAAAGTGTATCATTCTTAATGCATTTCCCTTGAAAGCTATGGCAAAGTCCAGTCAGACATGCAGATAGTGGAGGATAAATTCCTGAAAAGGCTGATAGCTGTATCATAATCAACAGCTTCCTTCATAGCTCATGAGGAACTAGGTGTCAGCTACATTTCAGATTTCTGGGCCCTATGCCCACTGTTAAGGGGGCTCAGAATCTGGATAAATTCGGAACTGAAACTTAATCAATTAGTCATTAAAGATTGTCTATTCTTGGAGAAAGGGAACAGCATCCAGTGGTTTAAGTATATCAGAGACAATGTGACCAAGCTGGGGCGACCAGACTGTATGCCTCACCGGAGAAGGTTACAAAGAAAGAGCTGGTCTGAGTAAAGAAACATTTTCTAATCATGGTCCAGACTGAGAGAGAATCATCTGAGTTATGTAAGCTTTCAGTTGCGAGTATTTTTTATTAAAAACTTGTCCTAAAACTAAGCCCTACCTAGAAGTGGTCACCTGCTCTCAACACTCATTTCCTTTTAACAAGATTTAGGCTTAACCTTTTACACTAGCTATTGGAGGATCCACCAGGTTGGAACACAGTTGCTAACTTGGGCCCATATAGCTGTGATAGCTTTTCAACCCAAGATACCAAGGATTTTGTATTGTTTTGTTAACATTATCACTTATTAGGATGTTTTAGTTTGCCTCTGCTGAAAGGGATGGGTTTCTCACAAGCTCGACCTCCTCTTTTATATCTCCAGATGCTCTCCAATGTTAGTCTGTTTTAATTTGTCTACGATCTGTACAAGAAGTGAGCTTGTAGTTAAATTGATGTTAATGTCTGGGCCAGGATATCTTTTTCATTCAGTGACTGTATGGTTTGGTTTTTACCATATTGTTTTTATTGTAACACTGTTTTATATATAATCATTAAATGGTGTGGTTTTTTTAGCCCATCGTTTTGATTACACTCATTTCAAGTTTTTAGAAGATTTTATTTTTCTTGGATTTTGTATTTGGTCATTATTATTCCTGCCTTCTATGACTTAAATTAATCGGCTAACATATAATTGACTGACTGACGCATAAAAGTATGTTCTCATTATTCCATTGTATACATGTTATAAATATTATTAATCAAACATTTTAACAATAAAGTTTAACTCAGTACACATATAGACGCCATAAATATACTGGTATTACTTACAACTTCATCTCCGTAATTTACTAGAAATCCTCATTTCACACAAGTGCATATAAATCTGTATCCCAGACATAACCTAGTTGTATAAATTAGCACTCATAATCCAAATTTGTCATCCCCCTAAAAATGAATCCATATTTCGAAACATACGAACATGTAAAATAACATAATATTCACTGTATAAGTGCCCCCTCCAAACAATTCAAAGCTTTCACATCCCAGACTTACACATAGAAATACCCACTCCGCATTCTTAACTGTCAAAAGTATATATAATGATGATGAGCAAGCAAACATTTTCAACTCACTTATCAAAGTACACATCAAAATATCCCCCACATACTTAAGTTCTACACACAGCCACTTTCAACAACCCCCAGCAGTAATTCTTATCACAATAAACAAAGCTATCCCCTCATTAACCTGACCTTCTATATGGAGCCCTTCCTAGTTTACAGCAACATCTCTTGAGAGCAAAAGCGGGCATAATAGTCTCAGACATTTTTAAAGACTGCCCCAATCATTCATGTAGGGCAGTGGTTCCCAAACTGTGCGCCACGGCGCCCAGGTGCGCCATCAAAGCAAGACAGGGGCGCCATGAGCTGCATCATTACCGATAGCAGTGACCTAATTCTGCAGCTGTATATTAGAACTTAGATAATCCCCTCCATTAAAAAAAGTCAGAAGCCGTTTTCCTTGTTTAGAGTGCACAGCTCGTGATTGTGGAATTTTGAGTGAGAAATTGAAATATAGCAAGGAAGGGTCTTGAAGTTTAATCCTCAAACGCCATCTAGTGGTAGTAATTATAGTACACACTAGTTCTATTCACAAAAACCTGCAGGCTCAAGTTTACCAAGATTTCACACAATGTGATGAAACTTCAAATTTTGCTGTGCATTGTTGCATTAAAGAGAAAACAGAGTGCAGCACCATATATGCAAAACTTTGCATGCTGCTGGTGTCACTCCCAGATCTAGCACACTAAGAGGCTGCTTTGTGCGACGCACAGTCAAACACCAGAGTGCAGAGGAGAGCATATGCTGTCTAGCATAGGATTAGTACTGGAAACATTCCCCTCAGTACAGATTTCTAAGCATAGTTTATATTGTTTCTGACTTAACCAATTATATATTTTTTTAATTAAACAACTGTTATTGTTGTAATACTAGATAGATAGAACGCTAGATAGTATGTAGTGGATAGAATGTAGAATGTAGAATTCTGTGTGGGAGATCGAAGTCAGTTGTGAGAGGAGGCTTTGCTGGTCAGACGCTGTCGGTGAGCCTTTATTATTGATGCTTCTTGAAATAAAAGAAACACGAATAACATCTGCAAGTGTGTACATCTTTAATTACAACAAATTGGCGACGAGTGTTGTTTAGGCTCATCGACTATTCTATATTGTGGATCCGGTGGAGGAAAGTTTTGGCAACTGTTACCACGTCGTTTTTATCTTCAAAGTACTCACCGCTGTTCAAAAAGGTACTGTAGCCGAGGGATTTGCAAATTTCCTCATTCCTTATTAATTTATCGCCGCTCCAAGCACTCATTAACGAAGTGTACTAGTTTCCTAGCAACGGTTGCTAGTCACGCCGAAGTACTGCTCGTGTTATTGTATTGTGCCCAATCTCCAATGAAAACAGATATAACGCGGTGACATAAACAACGGCCATTTTGGATTGGGCAAATTGAGTGAAACAAGGGCAAATTCCTAATAAAAGTACTCATCAACGGCAGCCATTTTGTATGTCGATTTGGATATACATTGCTTTCAATTGACCAAGGAGTATACAGTAGCCATTTTAATTTTGCAGGAGAGTTTCAGATTCTTGAAGAACGTTTTGGACACTGTGGAATACATTAAAAAAAAATATATATATATATAAATAAATAATTAAAGGAATAAATAAACTATGGCTCATAATAATTTTATTAACCAACCTGCGTTGTTTTTAAATAATCCTGGCAAACCTGCAATGAAATGGAGAAATTTGCATAGAGCATTTGAAAATTACTTGGTGGCTATTGACGGAATTTTTTTTTTATCCAGAACGGAAAAAAGCATTGATGTTTGGCCTATTAGGCAATACAGGTCAAGAAATCTTTGATAATCTACCGGAGTATGAATCGCCTCCTGGACAATTTATTCCATTGAACGAGTATGAGGAAGCAGTTAAACGTATGGAAAAACAATTCACGGAGGAGCCCAATGTAATGGTGGAGAGGCACAGTTTCTTCAAACGGAAGCAAATTGAGAATGAAAGCGTAGAGGAGTACATCGCTTCTTTGAGAATCTTAGCTTCTTCATGCAAATTTAATGAGATGACAGATACCTATATTCGAGATCAATTTGTATTTCAATGTTATTAAAAAAAAATACAAGAAAGGTTGTTGGCATGCAGAAATCCAACATTACAAGAGGTTGTTGACATAGCCAAAGGAATTGAGAGATCGCTACTGTCCACTAAAGCTTTAACATCTGTAGATGTTTCTAATACAGATGTATATATGGTACAGGATCAAAAGACTAAAGACAAAGATAGCAAGTACTACGGAAGGAAAAGTATACAATGTTACAGATGTGGGTCAAAATCACATTTGGGTAATAATCCCAAATGTCCAGCATTAGGAAAAAAAATTATTAAATGTAAAAAAGTCGGTCATTTTGCTGTTGTATGTAGAAGTACAAAAGAGGGCAACCAAATTAGAATTAATACAGTTGATAATTTTGATGAAGAAATGTGTGCAAATATTGTCCTAACTGTAGAAGATGATGGTTGTAGGAAAATGATGAACAGATATAAAGCACCACTTGGTTGTGTTAGTATTGGAGGGAAAGAATTGGAGGTCATGGCAGATTCTGGTTCTCCCATTACTATATTAGATAAGGACAAATTTGAGAAAGTTTGGAAAAACATTAAATTAGAAAAGAGTGATGTAAACCCAAAGGCGTTTGGAGAGTTGGATATTAGCATGGTGGGATATTTTTGTGACACTTTGAAATTTAAAAGTCGCAGCATCGATACTAAGATATATGTTGCTGAAAATGGCAGGAACATTGTTGGTTGGCAGGATTTGGGTAGACTGGGAATAAATTTGAAACCAGGATCAACTAATCCAATCATTCTAGGTGATATACCATGTTCAGATGTCAATAGCGTTGAGGATACTGATATGTATTTGACTCTTGAAAAGGTGTTGACTGATAATCAGGATGTATTTGCGAATCATATTGGATGTGTGAAGGGATTTGAACAAGAAATTAAGTTGAAAGCAACAGCTACACCTGTCATTCATAAAGTGCGTCCTGTTCCACTGTCAGTTAGGAAGGAGTTAAAAGATTTATTAAAGAAATTGTGTGATGAAGGTATGATTGAACGCTCAGATTCTTCTGAGTGGGTGTCGGCTATTGTAGTTACAAAAAAGAAAACTGGTGATATACGGTTATGTGTTGACTTGAGATCCTTGAACAGGAATATTGTAGTAGATTGTCACCCATTGCCCAGGATACAAGAAATTCTAGCAGCTACTAATGGTTCAAGATATTTTTCGTTGATTGACCTTAAGTCAGCATATCATCAAGTCAAATTGTGTGAATCATCAAAAGATTATACCACTTTCGTAACACCATTTGGAGCGTACAGATATGTACGCTTACCTTTTGGACTTGCATCAGCCGCTAGTGTATTTCAAAAGCTGATGGATTTTCTTTTTCAAGATATGGATGGTATTGAGAAATTTCAGGATGATATTTTGGTGCATGCGAAAACATCTTCTGAACACAATGTCATTTTGAATAAAGTGTTAAGTATTTTAAGAGAAAGAGGGATGACAGTGAGTAGATCTTAATGTAAGTTCTTGTGTACAGAAATAGAGTATTTGGGACACACTTTATCGGCTGATGGTATAAAACCAAAGGAGGATTTACTTAAAGCAATTCGTGAAGTGCCCAGACCTAAGGATAAGGATACTCTTAAATCTTTTCTTGGGTTAAGTGAGTACTATTCTAGGTTCATTATGGATTATGCTGGCATGGTTGAACCTCTTAGAAAACTGCTAAGAAAGAAAGTAAAATTTGAATGGTCACATGAGCAAGAAACTGCATTTATAAATGTAACAAATACCATATTGAAAGCACCAGCTTTGCAACCTTATTATACTAAAGGACGCAACAGAATCACGGTTGATGCTAGTGTGTAAAGAAATGGCTCCCTGTTGCAGTTACCCCCCACTTTTTGCCTGATACTGATGCTGACTTGACTGAGAAGTGTGCTGGGACCCTGCTAACCAGGCCCCAGCACCAGTGTTCTTTCATCTAAAATGTACCATTGTTTCCACAATTGGCACACCCTGGCATCCAGATAAGTCCCTTGTAACTGGTACCTCTGGTACCAAGGGCCCTGATGCCAGGGAAGGTCTCTAAGGGCTGTAGCATGTATTATGCCACCCTAGAGACCCCCCACTCAGCACAGACACACTGCTTACAAGCCTGTGTGTGCTGGTGAGAACAAAATGAGTAAGTCGACATGGCACTCCCCTCAGGGTGCCATGCCAGCCTCTCACTGCCTATGCAGTATAGGTAAGACACCCCTCTAGCAGGCCTTACAGCCCTAAGGCAGGGTGCACTATACCATAGGTGAGGGTACCAGTGCATGAGCACTGTGCCCCTACAGTGTCTAAGCAAAACCTTAGACATTGTAAGTGCAGGGTAGCCATAAGAGTATATGGTCTGGGAGTCTGTTTTACACGAACTCCACAGCACCATAATGGCTACACTGAAAACTGGGAAGTTTGGTATCAAACTTCTCAGCACAATAAATGCACACTGATGCCAGTGTACATTTTATTGCAAAATACACCCCAGAGGGCACCTTAGAGGTGCCCCCTGAAACTTAACCGACTGTCTGTGTAGGCTGACTAGTTCCAGCAGCCTGCCACACCAGAGACATGTTGCTGGCCCCATGGGGAGAGTGCCTTTGTCACTCTGAGGCCAGTAACAAAGCCTGCACTGGGTGGAGATGCTAACACCTCCCCCAGGCAGGAGCGGTGACACCTGGCGGTGAGCCTCAAAGGCTCACCCCTTTGTCACAGCCCAGCAGGGCACTCCAGCTTAGTGGAGTTGCCCGCCCCCTCCGGCCACGGCCCCCACTTTTGGCGGCAAGGCTGGAGGGAACAAAGAAAGCAACAAGGAGGAGTCACTGGCCAGTCAGGACAGCCCCTAAGGTGTCCTGAGCTGAGGTGACTCTAACTTTTAGAAATCCTCCATCTTGCAGATGGAGGATTCCCCCAATAGGGTTAGGATTGTGACCCCCTCCCCTTGGGAGGAGGCACAAAGAGGGTGTACCCACCCTCAGGGCTAGTAGCCATTGGCTACTAACCCCCCGACCTAAACACGCCCTTAAATTTAGTATTTAAGGGCTACCCTGAACCCTAGAAAATTAGATTCCTGCAACTACAAGAAGAAGGACTGCCTAGCTGAAAACCCCTGCAGAGGAAGACCAGAAGACGACAACTGCCTTGGCTCCAGAAACTCACCGGCCTGTCTCCTGCCTTCCAAAGATCCTGCTCCAGCGACGCCTTCCAAAGGGACCAGCGACCTCGACATCCTCTGAGGACTGCCCCTGCTTCGAAAAGACAAGAAACTCCCGAGGACAGCGGACCTGCTCCAAGAAAGGCTGCAACTTTGTTTCCAGCAGCTTTGAAAGAACCCTGCAAGCTCCCCGCAAGAAGCGTGAGACTTGCAACACTGCACCCGGCGACCCCGACTCGGCTGGTGGAGATCCAACACCTCAGGAGGGACCCCAGGACTACTCTGATACTGTGAGTACCAAAACCTGTCCCCCCTGAGCCCCCACAGCGCCGCCTGCAGAGGGAATCCCGAGGCTTCCCCTGACCGCGACTCTTTGAATCCTAAATCCCGACGCCTGGGAGAGACCCTGCACCCGCAGCCCCCAGGACCTGAAGGACCGGACTTTCACTGGAGAAGTGACCCCCAGGAGTCCCTCTCCCTTGCCCAAGTGGAGGTTTCCCCGAGGAACCCCCCCCTTGCCTGCCTGCAGCACTGAAGAGATCCCGAGATCTCTCATAGACTAACATTGCGAACCCGACGCTTGTTTCTACACTGCACCCGGCCGCCCCCGCGCTGCTGAGGGTGAAATTTCTGTGTGGGCTTGTGTCCCCCCCGGTGCCCTACAAAACCCCCCTGGTCTGCCCTCCGAAGACGCGGGTACTTACCTGCAAGCAGACCGGAACCGGGGCACCCCCTTCTCTCCATTCTAGCCTATGCGTTTTGGGCACCACTTTGAACTCTGCACCTGACCGGCCCTGAGCTGCTGGTGTGGTGACTTTGGGGTTGCTCTGAACCCCCAACGGTGGGCTACCTTGGACCAAGAACTGAACCCTGTAAGTGTCTTACTTACCTGGTAAAACTAACCAAAAACTTACCTCCCCCAGGAACTGTGAAAATTGCACTAAGTGTCCACTTTTAAAACAGCTATTTGTCAATAACTTGAAAAGTATACATGCAATGTTTATGATTTGAAGTTCCTAAAAGTACTTACCTGCAATACCTTTCGAATGAGATATTACATGTAGAATTTGAACCTGTGGTTCTTAAAATAAACTAAGAAAAGATATTTTTCTATACAAAAACCTATTGGCTGGATTTGTCTCTGAGTGTGTGTACCTCATTTATTGACTATGGGTATGTACAACAGATGCTTAACACTACTCCTTGGATAAGCCTACTGCTCGACCACACTACCACAAAATAGAGCATTAGTATTATCTCTTTTTACCACTATTTTACCTCTAAGGGGAACCCTTGGACTCTGTGCATGCTATTCCTTACTTTGAAATAGCACATACAGAGCCAACTTCCTACATTGGTGGATCAGCGGTGGGGTACAAGACTTTGCATTTGCTGGACTACTCAGCCAATACCTGATCACACGACAAATTCCAAAATTGTCATTAGAAATTGATTTTTGCAATTTGAAAAGTTTTCTAAATTCTTTTAAGTCCTGCTAGGGCCTTGTGTTAGTCCCTGTTAGCATTTCTTTTAGAGTTTAAAAGTTTGTAAAAGTTTGAATTAGATTCTAGAACCAGTTGTAGATTCTTAAAAAGTATTCCAACTTTTAGAAGCAAAATGTCTAGCACAGATGTGACTGTGGTGGAACTCAACACCACACCTTACCTCCATCTTAAGATGAGGGAGCTAAGGTCACTCTGTAAAATAAAGAAAATAACAATGGGCCCCAAACCTACCAAAATACAGCTCCAGGAGCTTTTGGCAGAGTTTGAAAAGGCCAACCCCTCTGAGGGTGGCAACTCAGAGGAAGAGGATAGTGACTTGGAGGAAAATTCCCCCCTACCAGTCCTATCTAGGGAGAACAGGGTCCCTCAAACCCTGACTCCAAAAATAATAGTCAGAGATGCTGGTTCCCTCACAGGAGAGACCAACACCTCTGAAATCACTGAGGATAACTCCAGTGAAGATGACCCCCTGTTAGCCAGGATGGTCAAAAGATTGGCTTTGGAAAAGCAGCTCCTAGCCATAGAAAGGGAAAGAAAAGAGATGGGCCTAGGTCCCATCGATGGTGGCAGCAACTTAAATAGGGTCAGAGATTCTCCTGACATCCTAAAAATCCCCAAAGGGATTGTAACAAAATATGAAGATGGTGATGACATCACCAAATGGTTCACAGCTTTTGAGAGGGCTTGTGTAACCAGAAAAGTAAACAGATCTCACTGGGGTGCTCTCCTTTGGGAAATGTTCACTGGAAAGTGTAGGGATAGACTCCTCACACTCTCTGGAAAAGATGCAGAATCTTATGACCTCATGAAGGGTACCCTGATTGAGGGCTTTGGATTCTCCACTGAGGAGTATAGAATTAGATTCAGGGGGGCTCAAAAATCCTCGAGCCAGACCTGGGTTGATTTTGTAGACTACTCAGTAAAAACACTAGATGGTTGGTTAACTGGAAATGAAGTGTGTGACTATGTTGGGCTTTATAATTTGTTTATGAAAGAACACATTTTAAGTAACTGCTTCAATGAAAAGTTGCATCAGTATCTGGTAGACCTAGGTCCAATTTCTCCCCAAGAATTGGGAAAGAAGGCAGACCACTGGGTCAAGACTAGGGTAACCAAAACTTCCACTGGGGGTGACCAAAAGAAAGGGGTTACAAAAACTCCCCAGGAGAAAGTGGGTGACACTAGAAACAAAGAAAAAGAGTCCTCTGTAGGCCCCCAAAAACCAGAACAGGTGGGTGGGCCCCAAGACACAACCCAAAACAAAGGTGGGTACCAGGGTAAGAACTGGGATGCCACTAAGGCATGGTGCCACAACTGTAAACAGTCTGGGCACCACACCAAGGACACTTCTTGTCCCAAAAACAAACCCCAGAACAAAATTCCAGGGGTAACCAGTGTAGCCATGGGAAATGACTCCTCAGATGAGGAGGTCTTCATAGCCTTCAACTGGAAACAGGGCCCAACAGGTGAGTTGGAGATTCCAGAGGGAAGTAGACACTTCCGCCACCTACTGGTGAATGGAATCCCAACCACTGCCCTGAGAGACACTTGTGCCAGTCACACTATTGTGCATGACAGGCTGGTGCTCTCAAACCAGTACATCCCAGGTGAGACTGCCAGGGTAAGAGTTAGCCTAGACAGGGTCACTAAGAGACCTGTGGCTTTAGTGCCCATAGAAGTGGGTGGCACTCTTAGCTGGAGAAGGGTAGTAGTCAGTACCGACCTCCCCCTTGATTGTCTCCTTGGAAATGACTACCCAGAGGTTAGTCAGAGCCCAAGAGAGGAACTGGTCCAGTGCCAGTCCTCTCCCAAGGATTCTGGAAGTCCTGCCTCTGCAGTAAATGCAAGCAGGCCCCAGAAGAAGAAGAAAAGAAAACAGAGTAGGAAGGGTGGACAACCTTTAGCCAAGGTTACAGCAAGCCAAGGAGATTCTGCTCCAGTAGGGGAGAACTCCAAAAATGGCCCTGATAAAGTCCAACCTGACCCACAAGAAGTCCTGGCTAGTCAGGCAACTGTTAAACCTGAGTGGGTGGCTCCTCAGCTAACAGAAGAAAGAGTGGAAGAAGGGTGTTTACTACAAGATGTGGTAACCCCCCACTCTAATACAGCAGACAGGCAACCTGAACCCAAAGAGGCCTGTAACTTAGCCCCTTCCCTTTTAGGTGAAGAGCTAAAGGTGTGGTTCTGGGCACTGACAGCTGTCAGTGGCCTCTGCTGGGTGTTAGCCTTTATGGCTGCACTATCCTTAGCATGGTGGTCTGACCCCATGCCAAATAGCAAGTTAGGCCCCCTGACCCTATTAGTCATGGTGGGGTTACTCCAGCTCTGGGTAACCTCTCTGGGTAAGCTAGGGGTAACCCTGGCCAAGATAAGGTTAGCAGAGGTGGATACCTCTAAGACCAAAATAGAAAGAATGGGTGGAGACATTGAAGAGGCAGACAAGAGGCAATTCAGACTAGGTCCTATCACTGTGGAAGTAGGTCAGTTCCCCAAAGGGAATGACCTGAACAGAAGGATGTAAGGCAGAGTAGGCCCTGCAACTAACCAGCCTATTTCTCCTACTCTTCCTCGTCTGACAGACTAGGAAGACTCGCCCAGCTTGGGCTGAGTCTCCTGGCCTGTGGGCTGGGGGGGGGGCTTGTGTAAAGAAATGGCTCCCTGTTGCAGTTACCCCCCACTTTTTGCCTGATACTGATGCTGACTTGACTGAGAAGTGTGCTGGGACCCTGCTAACCAGGCCCCAGCACCAGTGTTCTTTCACCTAAAATGTACCATTGTTTCCACAATTGGCACACCCTGGCATCCAGATAAGTCCCTTGTAACTGGTACCTCTGGTACCAAGGGCCCTGATGCCAGGGAAGGTCTCTAAGGGCTGTAGCATGTATTATGCCACCCTAGAGACCCCCCACTCAGCACAGACACACTGCTTACAAGCCTGTGTGTGCTGGTGAGAACAAAATGAGTAAGTCGACATGGCACTCCCCTCAGGGTGCCATGCCAGCCTCTCACTGCCTATGCAGTATAGGTAAGACACCCCTCTAGCAGGCCTTACAGCCCTAAGGCAGGGTGCACTATACCATAGGTGAGGGTACCAGTGCATGAGCACTGTGCCCCTACAGTGTCTAAGCAAAACCTTAGACATTGTAAGTGCAGGGTAGCCATAAGAGTATATGGTCTGGGAGTCTGTTTTACACGAACTCCACAGCACCATAATGGCTACACTGAAAACTGGGAAGTTTGGTATCAAACTTCTCAGCACAATAAATGCACACTGATGCCAGTGTACATTTTATTGCAAAATACACCCCAGAGGGCACCTTAGAGGTGCCCCCTGAAACTTAACCGACTGTCTGTGTAGGCTGACTAGTTCCAGCAGCCTGCCACACCAGAGACATGTTGCTGGCCCCATGGGGAGAGTGCCTTTGTCACTCTGAGGCCAGTAACAAAGCCTGCACTGGGTGGAGATGCTAACACCTCCCCCAGGCAGGAGCGGTGACACCTGGCGGTGAGCCTCAAAGGCTCACCCCTTTGTCACAGCCCAGAAGGGCACTCCAGCTTAGTGGAGTTGCCCGCCCCCTCCGGCCACGGCCTCCACTTTTGGCGGCAAGGCTGGAGGGAACAAAGAAAGCAACAAGGAGGAGTCACTGGCCAGTCAGGACAGCCCCTAAGGTGTCCTGAGCTGAGGTGACTCTAACTTTTAGAAATCCTCCATCTTGCAGATGGAGGATTCCCCCAATAGGGTTAGGATTGTGACCCCCTCCCCTTGGGAGGAGGCACAAAGAGGGTGTACCCACCCTCAGGGCTAGTAGCCATTGGCTACTAACCCCCCCGACCTAAACACGCCCTTAAATTTAGTATTTAAGGGCTACCCTGAACCCTAGAAAATTAGATTCCTGCAACTACAAGAAGAAGGACTGCCTAGCTGAAAACCCCTGCAGAGGAAGACCAGAAGACGACAACTGCCTTGGCTCCAGAAACTCACCGGCCTGTCTCCTGCCTTCCAAAGATCCTGCTCCAGCGACGCCTTCCAAAGGGACCAGCGACCTCGACATCCTCTGAGGACTGCCCCTGCTTCGAAAAGACAAGAAACTCCCGAGGACAGCGGACCTGCTCCAAGAAAGGCTGCAACTTTGTTTCCAGCAGCTTTGAAAGAACCCTGCAAGCTCCCCGCAAGAAGCGTGAGACTTGCAACACTGCACCCGGCGACCCCGACTCGGCTGGTGGAGATCCAACACCTCAGGAGGGACCCCAGGACTACTCTGATACTGTGAGTACCAAAACCTGTCCCCCCTGAGCCCCCACAGCGCCGCCTGCAGAGGGAATCCCGAGGCTTCCCCTGACCGCGACTCTTTGAATCCTAAATCCCGACGCCTGGGAGAGACCCTGCACCCGCAGCCCCCAGGACCTGAAGGACCGGACTTTCACTGGAGAAGTGACCCCCAGGAGTCCCTCTCCCTTGCCCAAGTGGAGGTTTCCCCGAGGAACCCCCCCCTTGCCTGCCTGCAGCACTGAAGAGATCCCGAGATCTCTCATAGACTAACATTGCGAACCCGACGCTTGTTTCTACACTGCACCCGGCCGCCCCCGCGCTGCTGAGGGTGAAATTTCTGTGTGGGCTTGTGTCCCCCCCGGTGCCCTACAAAACCCCCCTGGTCTGCCCTCCGAAGACGCGGGTACTTACCTGCAAGCAGACCGGAACCGGGGCACCCCCTTCTCTCCATTCTAGCCTATGCGTTTTGGGCACCACTTTGAACTCTGCACCTGACCGGCCCTGAGCTGCTGGTGTGGTGACTTTGGGGTTGCTCTGAACCCCCAACGGTGGGCTACCTTGGACCAAGAACTGAACCCTGTAAGTGTCTTACTTACCTGGTAAAACTAACCAAAAACTTACCTCCCCCAGGAACTGTGAAAATTGCACTAAGTGTCCACTTTTAAAACAGCTATTTGTCAATAACTTGAAAAGTATACATGCAATGTTTATGATTTGAAGTTCCTAAAAGTACTTACCTGCAATACCTTTCGAATGAGATATTACATGTAGAATTTGAACCTGTGGTTCTTAAAATAAACTAAGAAAAGATATTTTTCTATACAAAAACCTATTGGCTGGATTTGTCTCTGAGTGTGTGTACCTCATTTATTGACTATGGGTATGTACAACAGATGCTTAACACTACTCCTTGGATAAGCCTACTGCTCGACCACACTACCACAAAATAGAGCATTAGTATTATCTCTTTTTACCACTATTTTACCTCTAAGGGGAACCCTTGGACTCTGTGCATGCTATTCCTTACTTTGAAATAGCACATACAGAGCCAACTTCCTACATAGTGCAACAGGTATAGGAGCTGTGTTTACTCAGATAGTGTCTGGAAAGGAAGTTACAGTAGCTTTTGTTTCTAGAATGCTTCGGAAATCGGAATGTTTTTACAGTACCATCGAAAGAGAGGCATTGGCTTGTGTTTGGGCCGTGGAGAAATTGAAGACATATCTTTGGGGCAATGAGTTTGAGTTAGTAACTGATCATAAACCATTGGTATACATGATGGATGGGAGGAGTAATACGAAGGCATCTTCTAGGTTGATCAGATTATTATCTCAGTTACAAGAATATAACTTTGTGATAAAACACATTTCTGGTGGTCTGAATAGACGTGCTGATTGTCTATCCAGGTTACCTTTGGAAGATGATGATCACAGAAAAATTTTGGATGATGAATGTATAGTGGCATATATGGATGTTGTAGAACATTGTGATGGTGCGATTTCTGCTGAGGAGTAGTGCAAAGCTTCTGAAAGTGATTCAGTATTACAACAAGTAATGAAATATGTGACTGAAGGGTGGCCTCCTAGCAGAAATGTAGGTAATGTATTAAAGAATTTTTCACATGTAGCTGATGAATTGAGTATTGAATGTGGAATTTTAATGAGACATGATTTGTATGTTCCACGACAAGCTTTAAAGAAAAGGTTGATTGAATTGGCCCATAAAGGACATCCTGGTACTAGTCTCACAAGGAAAGCTTTAAGATCATATTATTGGTGGCCTGGGCTTGACAATGATGTTAATATGTATCTAGATAAATGTGTGGAGTGTATTAGATCTGACAAACATTGGAAACTGAGCAAAAAGGAGTTACAACCTGTTTTGATACCTGATGCACCATGGGAGAAAATAGCTATAGATATTTCAGGACCATTTATTTTACTTGAATCAGATATGCGTTACTTAATTGTCGTCACAGATTATTACTCTAAATGGATTCACTGGGAATTTTTAAGTAATGTTAGTACTGAAACGGTTATTGAATTTTTAAGAAAAATATTTGCAATTGAAGGTTTACCCAGAATTTTGGTATCTGACAATGGTACACAATTAACTTCACAGAAAATGTGTGAATTTTTGGAATGTCATGGTATTCGACAAGAAAAAAGTCCTCTTTACAATCCTTCATCGAATGGTCAAGTGGAACGCATGAATAGATTTATGAAACAAGGTATTCAATTAGCATTAGCATCCAAATTAGATGTATATGAATTTTTACGGGAGAAAGTGTATGGGTATAATTGTACTACAAATTCTACAATTGGATTTTCACCTTTCCTTTTGATGAGAGGCAGGAAGGAGAAAACTTTACTCACTCCTAAATTTGGCAAGGTCGTGAATAATGGTAATATGGTCAAAATTGTGGATGATAATGAACTTCAAGTTAAACAAAAAATTATCGACAAACAAGTAAAAACTAAACATTATTATGACAAAATAAATAGAGTGAGATCTGGAGTATTCAACGTAGGTGATTGGGTTCTTGTAAGAAAACCCTATAAAGTACATAAAGGGGAGTCGGTATACTCTGCTCCAGCGCAAGTTTTGAAAGTGTCTAATGGTTCTGTTCTTTTGAAAGATAAGGGTTGGTGGAGTAAAAATGCTGTGATCTTGTTAAAACCACATCAAGAGAGCATTTTGAAAAATGTAGGAAGCAGAGTTGATGTTCATTTGGAAAATAGGGATTATTATGATTTTGGAGATTTAACTAGTGATGGAATGGAGGGAAAATCCAATTGCAGAATTGATGAATACAGTAGGAGGAGTAATAGTAGTATTTG
This sequence comes from Pleurodeles waltl, assembly GCF_031143425.1. Classification (NCBI taxonomy): domain Eukaryota; kingdom Metazoa; phylum Chordata; class Amphibia; order Caudata; family Salamandridae; genus Pleurodeles; species Pleurodeles waltl. Next base: position 895,820 of record NW_027150405.1, on the reverse strand, counting down.
TGACAGTGAAATGCATAATTTAGAAATGGCACAGAGAGTTACAGAGAATGAATTAACTGATGTAACTGATGTTAATTTGAGAACTAGAAGGAAAAGACAAGTTCCAAATAAGTATTCTGAATTTGTAATGTATTAATGTTTATGTGATGTAGTAATTTATGATTATTATTTATCTATTTTTTTTTTTTTTTTTTTTTGGGAAAAAAAGAGATGTTGTAATACTAGATAGATAGAACTCTATATAGTATGTAGTGGATAGAATGTAGAACGTAGAATTCTGTGTGGGAGATCGAAGTCAGTTGTGAGAGGAGGCTTTGCTGATCGGACGCTGTCGGTGAGCCTTTATTATTGATGCTTCTTGAAATAAAAGAAACAGGAAGAACATCTGCAAGTGTGTACATCTTTAATTACAACAGTTATATTTTTATGTTGTTACATCTATGATTATAATACCTTCATTGGCTTTATCCCAATTACTTTCAGTGTGAAAAATGTAAGTACTCCTGACGCCTGGATCGCATCCCCCCACCCGCCCAAAAAAAAGAAATAGCATAATGGGGAGCCGCGGCCAAGAGGTCAAGGGAGGTGTGGGTCAAAAAAGTTTGGGAACCACTGATGTAGGGCAACACAGAAGTGAACTCTCCGCAACATCCTATTTTTAAAACTCTAGAACATGTGAACCCAAAAACAAACATCCACAGCTGCCAACGACTATCCAGTCTCACTTGCTGCCATCTTGGAGTGGCTAAATCGTATTTTACATCAATGTTAGTGGAGATTATTTCTACCCATCCAAACACACAATAAAGACCTTTCACTTAATATTTACACAATGACTCTTCATCTGCCATGGCCACTAACTATCAAATACAAAAATGCAACAAAATGTGGAAAACACAAGCCGAGGTTGCTAAGCATACCCAGTTAATAGGTCCTCCATTAAGACAGCAACCCAAGAATACTTTGATTTAAGCTCCCTCCCAGATTTGTCATTCCATACAATTTGGGTATGCATTTAGGGCGACAATCCGTGGTGCAGTCAGATCTATTGAATTGACTGTACCAGGGAGAGTAGGCTACTCAAAAACAAACCTCAACAGCGATTAAGTCTCTTGAGTAACAGGGTAAACAAAACCCAAGTAAGAAAATCCAAAGGCAGTTAGAGCTCCTCAGGGGTCAGCTAAAAGCCCACGGGCTAAACTGAGGAGCTAAGTCTCTTCTTACAATGAGGCTACTCTTCTGCAAGAAAGTAGATTAGCTTGAAACTCTATTGGCAAGAAAAATATGCCTACAAAGAGCCAGAACACATTAAAAAGAATCAAGGGTAAGTGCTGGTCCATAAGAGAACATGTGAAACAAGGGGTTTTTAAAGACCTTTGAAGACTTCTTTCAATCACCATAGAGCCAGGGGAATGAATGCCTAACAGTTATACAAAATTACTTCAATACCTGCAACTGGACGAGCCTGTCTACATAACTGAGAGAAGCTCTTGAGTTCCCCATGGATATTTGAGAACTTAGCCAAGCACTCAAACCCATGCCGCCAGAGAAAACGTCTTGCCAGCTTCTCACCTGAGTTCTGCAACCTATTTTCCCCGTTGAGCTACATATGTGTATCATATCCAACTCATTTTCAGTTATTTTGGGTGTGACTCCCACTGTGTGTATCACTGAAATTGCACTAATTCCCAAAGCGGATAACAACCCCACACAATGTGCATCCTATAGAGCCATTGCCCTCTTTAACACAAACACAAAATGCTCCACAAAACTTTTAGCTTCTTGGGTGGCATTCCGGATAAACTCGAGCTGGGCCCACAGATGAAGATTAGTGTCATGTCAGGTTATAAAGATCCCACATCAGCAGTTAGGATTAAATCCAGCACTCCGACCCCTCCCTGATGTTCCAAGAAACAAGACAAGGATGTCTGCTGTCTCCACTCCTCTTTTGTTCTGGGCTGGTAACCCTTGACGAGACAGATTAGGACCTCTTGTAAAGTATCAGACATCCTCTTTCACAGGTAAATACACAAGGCCTGCCTGTTTTCCGATAGCATACTCCTCACGATGACCAGCCCATCCAAGTTGCTACATGAGGTTGTAAATCTACTTAATTGCTTTCAGAGGGCCTCAAGTTTTATGGTCAACTAGCAAAAGCCAGACACTTAAATTTCATAATCCCGTTGTCCGATGTGTCCCACTCCAAACTGTAGCCCCCTTCCGCTGGTTCTCCCCGTCATTGAGATACCTAGGGCTTAACATTGAAAAATGAGCTCCAAAGAGAAGTCCTGCAGTACCTCCAGCACTGGCACCCCCTTATATATATCTTGGTTGGGAAAAATTAATGCTCCCAATCCTGAAGCATATCTCTTAATGGTTTACAGTTTACCCACTTCATTTCCTTACCGATTTGGCCATGTTGCACCATCACAAGCTTTATCACACAATGTACCCTTCACAACATATGCACTTTCCCCCTAACTCCCTCTTCCCTCACAAGGATTCGTTTAAAGGGAGTGTTGGGTGATTTACTATTATTATGCATGGGGAGAAATGATCTGAACAATTACTGTTAAGTTGCTACTACGTGAACAGTAGCCAATGCCTGAAGCTCCTCAGTTAGGTTTACTAACATGTTATGTTACGTTTTAGGTTACGTTTTAGGTTATGTGTCATGTTATGTGTCATGTTATGTGTCATGTTATGTGTCATGTTATGTGTCATGTTATGTTTCATGTTATGTTTCATGTTATGTTTCATGTTACGTTTCATGTTACGTTTTATGTTACGCTTTAAACCCTTTGCTGCCAGGCCTTTCCTCCCTCCTGTGCCAAGCCTTTTTTTGGCTATTTGTGGTAGTTCGCACATAGGCCCTCATAACTTTTTGTCCACATAAGCTATCCATGCCATATTTGCGTCCTTTTTTTTCCAACATCTTACATCTCCAACATCTAAAGGTACCCAGAGTTTGTGGGTTCCCCTGGAGGAGACCAAGAAATTAGCAAAAATACAGCTAAAATGTGTTTTTGGGGAGGGGGGGGGATTGGGAAAAATGCTGCAGAAGAAAGCCTTTGTTTTTTTCCCTGAAAATGGCATCAACAAAGGGTTTGCGGTGCTAAAATCACCATCTTCCTAGCTTTCAGAAACAGGCAGACTTGAATCAGAAAACCGCATTTTTCAACACAATTTTGGCATTTTACTGGGTCATACCCCATTTTTACTATTTTTTGTCCTTCCACTTAGTGACAGAAATAGGTGTGAAACCAATGCTGGATCCCAAACAGCTAAACGTTTCTGAAAAGTAGACAAAATTCTGAATTCAGCAAGGGGTCATTTGTGTAGATCCTTAAAAGGTTTTCCTACAGAAAGTAACAGCTAAAATAAAAAAATATTGAAATTGAGTTGAAAAAAACCCAGCCATTTCTCTCCATGGTTTCTTTTGTAACTTTTTCCAACTATGGCAGATTTTTTAAAGCAATATACCGTTACGTCTGCTGGACTCTTCTGTTTGCAGGGATATATAAGGCTTGTAGATTCATTAAGAACCCTAGGTACCCAGTGCCAATAAACGTGCTGCACCTTGCAGTGGGTTTTCATTGTATACCGGGTATACAGCAATTCATTTGGTAAAAAATAGGTATCAAGGAAACCTTTGTATTTCCAAAATGGGCACAAGATAAGGTGTTGAGAACCAGTGGTTATTTGCACATCTCTGAATTCAGGGGTCCACATACTAGCATGTGAATTAGAGGGCATTTCTCAAATACACTTCTTTCTTACACACTGTCTTACATTTGAAAGGAGAAAATGGCAATGGGCAATGTGAGAAGGTAGCCTCTTTCTAGCCTTGTTACCCCCACTTTTGGCCTGTTTGTGAGTGTATGTCAGGGTGTTTGTCACTGTTTTCACTGTCTCACTGGGATCCTGATAGCCAGGCCTCAGTGCTCATAGTGAAAACACCATGTTTTCAGTATGGTTGTTATGTGTCACTGGGATCCTGCTGGTCAGGACCCCAGTGCTCATAGGTTTGTGGCCTATATGTATGTGTCACTGGGACCCTGTCACACAGGGCCCCAGTGCTCATAGGTGTGCATGTGTATGTTCCCTGTGTGGTGCCTAACTGTCTCACTGAGGCTCTGCTAACCAGAACCTCAGTGGTTATGCTCTCTCATTACTTTCAAATTGTCACTGACAGGCTAGTGACCATTTTTACCAATTTACATTGGCTTACTGGAACACCCTTATAATTCCCTAGTATATGGTACTGAGGTACCCAGGGTATTGGGGTTCCAGGAGATCCCTATGGGCTGCAGCATTTCTTTTGCCACCCATAGGGAGCTCTGACAATTCTTACACAGGCCTGCCACTGCAGCCTGAGTGAAATAACGTCCACGTTATTTCACAGCCATTTTACACTGCACTTAAGTAACTTATAAGTCACCTATATGTCTAACCTTTACCTGGTAAAGGTTAGGTGCAAAGTTACTTAGTGTGAGGGCACCCTGGCACTAGCCAAGGTGCCCCCACATTGTTCAGAGCCAATTCACTGAATTTTGTGAGTGCGGGGACACCATTACACGCGTGCACTACATATAGGTCACTACCTATATGTAGCTTCACCATGGTAACTCCGAATATGGCCATGTAACATGTCTATGATCATGGAATTGCCCCCTCTATGCCATCCTGGCATTGTTGGTACAATTCCATGATCCCAGTGGTCTGTAGCACAGACCCTGGTACTGCCAAACTGCCCTTCCTGGGGTTTCTCTGCAGCTGCTGCTGCTGCCAACCCCTCAGACAGGCAGCTGCCCTCCTGGGGTCCAGCCAGGCCTGGCCCAGGATGGCAGAACAAAGAACTTCCTCTGAGAGAGGGTGTGACACCCTCTCCCTTTGGAAAATGGTGTGAAGGCAGGGGAGGAGTAGCCTCCCCCAGCCTCTGGAAATGCTTTGTTGGGCACAGATGTGCCCAATTCTGCATAAGCCAGTCTACACCGGTTCAGGGACCCCTTAACCCCTGCTCTGGCGCGAAACTGGACAAAGGAAAGGGGAGTGACCACTCCCCTGACCTGCACCTCCCCTGGGAGGTGTCCAGAGCTCCTCCAGTGTGCTCCAGACCTCTGCCATCTTGGAAACAGAGGTGCTGCTGGCACACTGGACTGCTCTGAGTGGCCAGTGCCACCAGGTGACGTCAGAGACTCCTTGTGATAGGCTCCTTCAGGTGTTAGTAGCCTTTCCTCTCTCCTAGGTAGCCAAACCCTCTTTTCTGGCTATTTAGGGTCTCTGTCTCTGGGGAAACTTTAGATAACGAATGCATGAGCTCAGCCGAGTTCCTCTGCATCTCCCTCTTCACCTTCTGATAAGGAATCGACCGCTGACCGCGCTGGAAGCCTGCAAACCTGCAACATAGTAGCAAAGACGACTACTGCAACTCTGTAACGCTGATCCTGCCGCCTTCTCGACTGTTTTCCTGCTTGTGCATGCTGTGGGGGTAGTCTGCCTCCTCTCTGCACCAGAAGCTCCGAAGAAATCTCCCGTGGGTCGACGGAATCTTCCCCCTGCAACCGCAGGCACCAAAAAGCTGCATTACCGGTCCCTTGGGTCTCCTCTCAGCACGACGAGCGAGGTCCCTCGAATCCAGCGACACCGTCCAAGTGACCCCCACAGTCCAGTGACTCTTCAGCCCAAGTTTGGTGGAGGTAAGTCCTTGCCTCACCTCGCTGGGCTGCATTGCTGGGAACCGCGACTTTGCAAGCTACTCCGGCCCCTGTGCACTTCCGGCGGAAATCCTTCATGCACAGCCAAGCCTGGGTCCACGGCACTCTAACCTGCATTGCACGACTTTCTAAGTTGGTCTCCGGCGACGTGGGACTCCTTTGTGCAACTTCGGCGAGCACCGTTTCACGCATCCTCGTAGTGCCTGTTTCTGGCACTTCTCCGGGTGCTACCTGCTTCAGTGAGGGCTCTTTGTCTTGCTCGACGTCCCCTCTCTCGGCAGGTCCAATTTGCGACCTTCTGGTCCCTCCTGGGCCCCAGCAGCGTCCAAAAACGCCAAACGCACGATTTGCGTGTAGCAAGGCTTGTTGGCGTCCATCCGGCGGGAAAACACTTCTGCACGACTCTCCAAGGCGTGGGGGATCCATCCTCCAAAGGGGAAGTCTCTAGCCCTTGTCGTTCCTGCAGTATTCACAGTTCTTCAGCCTAGTAAGAGCTTCTTTGCACCAACCGCTGGCATTTCTTGGGCATCTGCCCATCTCCGAGCTGCTTGTGACTTTTGGACTTGGTCCCCTTGTTCCACAGGTACCCTCAGTCAGGAATCCATCGTTGTTGCATTGCTGATTTGTGTTTTCCTTGCATTTTCCCTCTAACACGACTATTTTGTCCTTAGGGGAACTTTGGTGCACTTTGCACTCACTTTTCAAGGTCTTGGGGAGGGTTATTTTGCTAACTCTCACTATTTCCTAATAGTCCCAGCGACCCTCTACAAGGTCACATAGGTTTGGGGTCCATTCGTGGTTCGCATTCCACTTTTGGAGTATATGGTTTGTGTTGCCCCTATCCCTATGTTTCCCCATTGCATCCTATTGTAACTATACATTGTTTGCACTGTTTTCTAAGACTATACTGCATATTTTTGCTATTGTGTATATATATCTTGTGTATATTTCCTATCCTCTCACTGAGGGTACACTCTAAGATACTTTGGCATATTGTCATAAAAATAAAGTACCTTTATTTTTAGTATAACTGTGTATTGTGTTTTCTTATGATATTGTGCATATGACACTAGGTGGTACTGTAGTAGCTTCACACGTCTCCTAGTTCAGCCTAAGCTGCTCTGCTAAGCTACCATTATCTATCAGCCTAAGCTGCTAGACACCCTATACACTAATAAGGGATAACTGGGCCTGGTGCAAGGTGCAAGTACCCCTTGGTACTCACTACAAGCCAGTCCAGCCTCCTACAGGCAATAATACATGTTCTTCATTTCTGTGTTCCCCAGTGTCTCCTGATAAAAATGGTACCTCACTTGTGTGGGTAGGACTAGTGCTCGCGACAGGAAATGCCCCAAAACACAGCGTGGACACATTACTGTAGGAGGCTGGCCTGGCTTGTAGTGGATACCAGAGGTACTTACACCTTGTGCCAGGTCCAGATATCCCTTATTAGTGTCGAAGAGGTGTTTCTAGCAGCTTAGGCTGATAGAAGATAGCTATGGCAAAGAAGCTTAGGCTGAACTAGGAGACATGTAAAGCTCCTATATACCACTGGTGCCATATGCACAATATCTTAAGAAAACACAATACACAGAGTTACTAAAAATAAAGGTACTTTATTTTTATGACAATATGCCAAAAGTATCTCAGTGAGTACCCTCAGTATGAGGATAAGTTATATACACAAGATATGCAAGATATATGTACACAAACCAAAATTAGGTAAGTAATAGCAAGAAAAGTAATGCAAACAGCGTAGAATTACAATAGATTGCAATAGGAGCACATAGGTATAGGGGCAACACAAACCATATAATCCAAAAGTGGAATGCGAACCACGACTGGACCCCAAACCTACGTGAGCTTGTAGAGGGTCGCTGGGACTGTAAGAAAACAGTGAGGGTTAGAAAAATAGCCCACCCCAAGACCCTGAAAGGTAGGTGTAAAGTGCACCTACTACCCCCCAGAGAGCCCAGAAGTCGTGATAGGGGGATTCTGCAGGAAGAACAAACCCCAGCAATGCAACAACAGTGGATTTCCGGACCTGAGTACATGTAAGACAAGGGGACCAAGTCCAATAGTCGCGACAGTGTCAAGAGTGGGCAGGAGCCCAGGAAATGCCAGCTTAGGGTGCAAGGAAGCTGCCACCTGTTGGAAGAAGCTTGGAGTTCTGCAAGAAAGAAGAGGACTAGGAACTTTTCCTTTGGAGGATGGATGTCCCACATCACGATGAAGCTTGCAGAGGTGTTCCCACGCAGAAAGACCGCAAGCAAGCCTTGCTAGCTGCAAGGGACGCAGTAGAGGTTTTTGGGTGCTGCTGTGGCCCAGGAGGGACCAGGATGTCACCACTTGGAGGAGGAGACAGAGGGGGCGCCCAGCAACTCGGGGAGCCCTCACAGAAGCAGGCAGCACCCGCAAAAGTACCTGAACAGGCACTTGGAAGGAAAGTGAACCGGAGTCCACGCAAAGTCACAAAAGGGAGTCCCACGACGCTGGAGGGCAACTCAGAAGGTTGTGCACTGCAGGATGGAGTGTCGGAGACCCAGGCTTGGCTGTGCACAAAGGAAATCCTGGAAGAGTGGACAGGAGCCGGAGCAGCTGCAAATCAAGCGGTACACAGCAATGCAGTCTAGCGTGGGTAGGCAAGGACTTACCTCCACCAAACTTGGACTGAAGAGTCACTGGACTGTGGGAGTCACTTGGACAGAGTTGCTGAGTTCCAGGGACCACGCTCGTCAGGATGAGAGGGGACCCAGAGGACCAGTGTTGCAGTCTTTTGGTGCCTGCGTTAGCAGGGGGAAGATTCCATCGACCCACAGGAGATTTCTTCTGAGCTTCTGGTGCAGGGTGAAGGCAGGCTACTCCCAGAGCATGCACCACCTGGAAACAGTCGAGAAAGCTGGCAGGATTAGGCGCTACAATGTTGCTGGTAGTCGTCTGGCTACTTTGTTGCGGTTTCGCAGGTGTCCTGAGCAGTCAGCGGTCGATCCTTTGGTAGAAGGTGAAGAGGGAGATGCAGAGGAACTCTGGTGAGCTCTTGCATTCGTTATATGAAGAATTCCCCAAAGCAGAGACCATAAATAGCCAGAAAAGGAGGTTTGGCTACCAAGGAAGGAGGATTGGCTACAAAGAGAGGTAAGAGCCTATCAGAAGGAGCCTCTGACGTCACCTGCTGGCAGTGGCCACTCAGAGCAGTCCAATGTGCCCCCAACACCTCCGTTTCCAAGATGGCAGAGGTCTGGGACACACTGGAGGAGCTCTGGACACCTCCCCTGAGAGGTGCAGGTCAGGGGAGTGGTCACTCCCCTTTCCTTTGTCCAGTTTCGTGCCAGAGCAGGGCTGGGGCATCCCTGAACCGGTGTAGACTGGCTTATGCAGAGATGGGTACCATCTGTGCCCATCAAAGCATTTCCAGAGGCTGGGGGAGACTACTCCTCCCCAGCCTTCGCACCTATTTCCAAAGGGAGAGGGTGTAACACCCTCTCCCAGAGAAAATCCTTTGTTCTGCCTTCCTGGGCCAGGGCTGCCTGGACCCCAGGAGGGCAGAAACCTGTTGGAGGGGTTGGCAGCAGCAGCAGGTGCAGTGGAGACCCCGGAAAGGCAGTTTGGCAGTACCCGGGTACTGTGCTAGAGACCCGAGGGATCAGGGAATTGTCCCCCCAATACCAGAATGGTATTGGGTTGACAATTCCATGATCTTAGACATGTTACATGGCCATGTTCGGAGTTACCATTGTGACGCTATACATAGGTAGTGACCTATGTATAGTGCATGCGTGTAATGGTGTCCCCGCACTCAGAAAGTCCGGGGAATTTGCCCTGAACGATGTGGGGGAACCTTGGCTAGTGCCAGGGTGCCCACACACTAAGAAACTTAGCACCCAACCTTCACCAGGTGAAGGTTAGACATATAGGTGACTTATAAGTTACTTAAGTGCAGTGGTAAATGGCTGTGAACTAACGTGTACATTATTTCACTCAGGCTGCAATGGCAGGCCTGAATAAGAAATGTCAGAGCTCCCTATGGGTGGCAAAAGAAATGCTGCAGCCCATAGGGATCTCCTGGAACCCCAATACCATGGGTACCTCAGTACCATATACTAGGGAATTATATGGGTGTACCAGTATGCCAATGTGAATTTGTAAATTTAGTCACTAGCCTGTTAGTGTCAAATTTGGAAAGCAGAGAGAGCATAACCACTGAGGTTCTGGTTAGCAGAGCCTCAGTGAGACAGTTAGGCATCACACAGGGAACACATACAGGGCACATACTTATGAGCACTGGGGCCCTGCCTGGCAGGCTCCCAGTGACACATAGACTAAAACAACATATATACAGTGAAATATGGGGGTAACATGGCAGGCAAGATGGTACTTTCCTACACAACCCCCCCCCTAAAAAAAAGGACAATAAGACTAGCCATGACCTGATGAGCATTCATTGTCTAAGTGGAAATATCTGGAGAGTCCATCTGCATTGGAGTGGGTACTCCCAGGTCTATGTTCCACTGTATAGTCCATTCCCTGTAGAGATATGGACTACCTCAACAATTTAGGATTTTCACCTTTCATTTGTTTTAGCCAAAGTAGAGGTTTGTGGTCTTTCTGAACAATAAAGTGAGTGCCAAACAGGTATGGCCTCAACTTTTTCAGTGCCCAGACCAGAGCAAAGGCCTCCCTCTCTATGGCAGACCAACGCTTTTCTCTAGGGGTCAACCTTCTGCTGATAAAAGCAACTGGTTGATCCTGGCCCTCAGAATTCAGTTGTGATAAGACTACCCCTACCCCTAATTCAGATGCATCAGTTTGAACAATTAATTTCTTGGAGTAACATGGTCTTTTTAGGACAGGTGCAGAGCACATGGCCTGTTTGAGCTCCTCAAAAGCTTTCTGACAGCTAGCTGTCCATAATACCTTTTTAGGCATCTTCTTACTAGTGAGATCATTAAGAGGGGCTGCTAGGGAGCCATAGTTTGTGAATTGGTAGTGCCCTCCTATAGTTGAAAATGCAGTTTTGGGTTTAGCATCCTCTGCCAATACCCTGCAGTCAAATGAAAGGTGCTAAGATACTTGGCAGATGCCAGTGTATCTATGAGCTCATCTGCCCTGGGTATAGGGTGAGAATAAGTTTTTGTTACCTGGTTGAGACCTCTATAGTCTACACAAAACTTAATCTCCCTTTTTCCATCTTTTGAGTGAGGCTATGGTACAAGCACCACAGGACTCGCCCATGGGCTTTCAGAAGGTTCAACCACTCCTAGATCAAGCATTTTCTGTGCTTGTTTTATGCAGTCCCTGACATGGTCAGGCTCCCTTTAGATTTTACTTTTGATAGGCAAGCTGTCTCCAATATTAATTGTGTGTTCACACCAGAAAGTTGTGCCTGGCACAATTGAAAAGAGGTCAGAAAACTGTCCAAGGAGATTTATGCAGTTGTCTTTCTGTTCTGTAGTCAGACAATCTGCCAAAACTACTCCCTCCACGAAAGCATCAGATTCAGTGGTGGAAAAGAGATCAGGGAGAGGGTCACTCTCTTCTTCCTGTCCCTCATCTGTTGCCATGAGCAGGGTGAGATCAACCCTGTCATAGTACGGTTTTAGGCGGTTGACATGAATCACCCTAAGGGGACTCCTGGCAGTGCCCAGGTCCACCAGATAGGTAACCTCACCCTTCTTTTCAACAATGAGATAGGGTCCACTCTATTTGTCCTGGAGAGCTCTTGGGGCCACAGGCTCCAATACCCACAACTTCTGTCCTGGTTGGTACTGGATCAGAACAGCCTTCTGGTCATGTCATTGCTTATGGAGCTCTTGGCTGGCCTGAAGGTTTTTACTGGCCTTTTTCATGTACTCAGCCATTCAGGATCTTAGGCCAAGTACATAGTCCACTATGTCCTGTTTGGGAGCTTTTAAAGGTTGTTCCCAACCCTCCTTCACAAGTGTTAGTGGACCTCTTACAGGGTGTCCAAATAGGAGTTCAAAGGGGCTGAAGCCTACTCCTTTCTGGGGTACCTCCCTGTAAGCAAAAAGGAGGCAAGGTAACAGGACATCCCATCTCCTCCTGAGTTTTTCAGGGAGTCCCATTATCATACCTTTGAGAGTTTTATTAAACCTCTCTACCAGTCCATTAGTCTGTGGATGAGAAGGAGTGGTGAACTTGTAGGTTACACCACACTCCTTCCACATTCCTTTCAAGTATGCAGACATAAAGTTGCTACCCCTGTCTGCTACAACCTCTTTTGAGAAACCCACCCTGGAAAAGATTCCAAGGAGGGCCTTTGCCACTGCAGGTGCTGTAGTGGTCCTTAGAGGAATTGCTTCAGGATATCTGGTGGCATGGTCCACTACCACCAAAATAAACCTATTGCCTGAAGCAGTAGGAGGGTCGAAGGGGCCAACTATGTCAACCCCTACCCTTTCAAAGGGCACCCCAACCACAGGTAGTGGAATAAGGGGAGCATTTGGAGTGCCACCAGTCTTGCCACTGGCTTGGCAGGTCACACAAGACTTGCAAAAATCTTTAGTGTCCTCTGACATCCTAGGCCAGTAAAACAGGGGGACAAGCCTTTCCCATGTTTTGATCTGACCCAAATGCCCAGCCAAAGAAATGTCATGTGCCAGAGTTAGGAGGAACTCTCTACTGCAGGGGAATGACAAATCTCCTGGCTGCTCAGGGTTTTGGGTCCCTTGCCTCGGTGTACAAGAGGTTGTCCTCCCAGTAAACTCTATGTGAGTCACTGACATTCCCATTTTGCTGCTTGACAGCTTGCTTTCTGAGACCCTCTAATGTGGGACAGGTTTGCTGTGCCACACTCAGCTCTTCCCTGGCAGGCCCCCTCCACCCAAAAGCTCAGCAGTGTCTGCTGCCAGCTCATCTGGTGAAGGTTCTGCACAAGGAGGACATTCCTCTTCCTCAGAAGGAGAATCATCTGTAGAGGGAGGGATAGTGGGTAGAAATTTACCCTTGCTACCCCTAGCTTTAGGGAGCACTTGGTCCATTGTTTCAGGATCCAAGTTACCCTGTCCTTTTTGCTTTTTGGCCTGTGCCCTTGTCAAAGCAAAAATATGCCCAGGAATGCCCAGCATTGCTGCATGAGCCTGCAACTCCACTTCTGCCCAAGCTGATGTCTCTAAATCATTTCCTAGTAGACAGTCTACAGGTAAATCTGAGGCAACCACAACTTTCTTTGGACCAGTAAACACCCCCTGCCCCCCCCCCCCCACCCAGTTGAGATTCACAACAGCCATGGGGTGGCTAAGAGTGTTGTTATGAGCGTCTGTCACTTGGTATTGCTGACCAAGTAGGTGTTGTTCAGGGTGGACCAGTTTCTCTATTGCCATGCTAACGCTGGCACCTGTGTCCCTGTAGGCCTGAGCCTCAACACCATTTATTAGGGGAAGTTGCTTGTACTTATCCATATTAAGGGGAGAAGCAACCAAGGTGGCCAAATCAATGGCACCTTCAGAGACTAACACAGCCTCTGTGGTCTCCCTAACAAGACCAACCCCAACTAAATTACCAATAGTGAGCACAGCTAGTCCCTTGGATTGGCTATTTGTAGTTTTGCTCCCACCACCACTGCTATTACTAGGGGCACTAGAATTTGCAGCAGGGGTTGTGGTAGTGGGAGGTTTGGTGTTTTTCTTTGGACATCTGGCATCAGTTGTCCAATGGCCTTTGATTTTACACAAATAACACCAAGGCTTTTTAGGTGGATTATTGGAAGAGGAATTGGACCCACCACCCCCACCAGAGGATTTTTGTGGGCCTGATGAAGACTCAGTTTTACTTTTGTCCCCACCCTTGTCAGAAGACTTACCATCCTTCTTCTTGCCATCCTTGTCACCCCCTGTATGAACATTTATGTTCACGCTTGTTCTGACCCATTTGTCTGCCTTCTTTCCCAATTCTTGGGAAGAGGTCAGATCTGAGTCCACTAGATATTGGTGTAACAAATCAGACACACCAAGCCCAGTAGTCGCGACAGTGTTGAGAGTGGGCAGGAGCCCTGGAAATGCCAGCTGAGGGTGGAAGGAAGCTGACACCTGTTGGAAGAATCTTGGAGTTCTGCAAGAAAGAAGAGGACTAGGAACTTCTCCTTTGAAGGATGGATGTCCTACGTTGCGATGAAGCTTGCAGAGGTGTTCCCACGCAGAAAGACCACAAACAAGCCTTGCTAGCTGCAAGGGTCGCGGTAGAGGTTTTTGGATGCTGCTGTGGCCCAGAAGGGACCAGTATGTCGCCACTTGGAGGAGGAGACAGAGGGGGTGCCCAGCAACTCAGGGAGCCCTCACAGAAGCAGGCAGCACCCGCAAAAGTACCTGAACAGGCACTTGGAAGGAAAGTGAACCGGAGTCCAAGCGAAATCACAAAAGGGAGTCCACGACGCCGGAGGACAACTCAGAAGGTTGTGCACTGCAGGATGGAGAGTCGGGGACCCAGGCATGGCTGTGCACAAAGGAAATCCTGGAAGAGTGCACAGGAGCCGGAGCAGCTGCAAATCACGCGGTACACAGCAATGCAGTCTAGCGTGGGGAGGCAAGGACTTACCTCCACCAAACTTGGACTGAAGAGTCACTGGAATGTGGGAGTCACTTGGACAGAGTTGCTGAGTTCCAGGGACCACGCTCGTCAGGATGAGCGGGGACCCAGAGGACCAGTGTTGCAGTCTTTTGATGCCTGCGTTAGCAGGGGGAAGATTCCGTCGACCCATGGGAGATTTCTTCGGAGCTTCTGGTGCAGGGTGAAGGCAGGCTACTCCCAGAGCATGCACCACCCGGAAACAGTCGAGAAAGCCCGCGGAAATAGGTGCTACAATGTTGCTTGTAGTCGTCTGGCTACTTTGTTGCGGTTTTGCAGGCGTCCTGAGCAGTTAGCGGTCGATCCTTTGGCAGAAGGTGAAGAGGGAGATGCAGAGGAACTCTGGTGAGCTCTTGCATTCGTTATCTGAAGAATTCCCCAAAGCAGAGACCCTAAATAGCCAGACAAGGAGGTTTGGCTACGAAGGAAGGAGGATTGGCTACCAAGAGAGATAAGAGCCTATCAGAAGGAGCCTCTGACGTCACCTTCTGGCACTGGCCACTCAGAGCAGTCCAGTGTGCCCCCAACACCTCTTTTTCCAAGATGGCAGAGGTCTGGGACATGCTGGAGGAGCTCTGGGCACCTCCCCTGGGAGGTGCAGGTCAGGGGAGTGGTCACTCCCTTTTCCTTTGTCCAGTTTTGCACCAGAGCAGGGCTGGGGGATCCCTGAACCGGTGTAGACTGGCGTATGCAGAGATGGGCACCATCTGTGCCCATCAAAGCATTTCCAGAGGCTGGGGGAGGCTACTCCTCCCCAACCTTCACACCTATTTCCAAAGGGAGAGGGTGTAACACCCTCTCCCAGAGGAAATCCTTTGTTCTGCCTTCCTGGGCCAGGGCTGCCTGGACCCAAGGAGGGCAGAATCCTGTCTGAGGGGTTGGCAGCAGCTGCAGTGGAAACCCCGGAAAGGCAGTTTGGCAGTACCCGGGTTCTGTGCTAGAGACCCGGGGGATCATGGAATTGTCCCCCCAATACCAGAATTCCATGATCTTAGACATGTTACATGGCCATGTTTGGTGTTACCATTGTGACGCTATACATAGGTAGTGACCTATGTATGGTGCACGCGTGTAATGGTGCCCCTGCACTCACAAAGTCCGGGGAATTTGCACTGAACAATGTGGGGGCACCTTGACTAGTGCCAGGGTGCCCACACACTAAGTAACTTTGCACCCAACCTTCACCAGGTGAAGGTTAGACATATAAGTGACTTATAAGTTACTTAAGTGCAGTGGTAAATGGTTGTGAACTAACGTGGACGTTATTTCACTCAGGTTGCACTGGCAGGCCTGTGTAAGAATTGTCAGAGCTCCCTATGGGTGGCAAAAGAAATGCTGCAGCCCGTAGGAATCTCCTGGAACCTCAATACCCTTGGTACCTCAGTACCATATACTAGGGAATTATATGGGTGTACCTGTATGCCAATGTGAATTGGTAAATTTAGTCACTAGCCTGTTAGTGACAAATTTGGAAAGCAGAGAGAGCATAACCACTGAGGTTCTGGTTAGCAGAGCCTCAGTGAGACAGTTAGGCATCACACAGGGAACACATACAGGGCACATACTTATGAGCACTGGGGCCCTGCCTGGCAGGCTCCCAGTGACACATAGACTAAAACAATATATATACAGTGAATTATGGGGGTAACTTGGCAGGCAAGATGGTACTTTCCTACAATCACATTTGCCCAAAGAAAACAGAAGTTTTTTGTAAAGTGCCTAGCTGTGGATTATGGCTTCTAGCTTAGCCGGCACCTAGGGAAACCTAGCAAACCTATACATTTATAAAAACTAGACACTTGCAGGTGTGCTTCGAAGCCTGATTACAGCAGAGCAGGTTTTTTCATTTTTTCCATACATACTGGTTGGATTTGGCACAAGGGTGAGTGATGGTTCAGTAGATCAACTTTTATTAACAAGAGATTTTACAAAAGTGAAATGCACTGTTAATAACTGAAAAGCCAAAAAACTGAACCAATGACTCACAGATCGTGAGCTGTAAAGCCATGTCAAGGCACCATCCGCTTTACAGTCCACTCACACACCTTTCATACGTGACATGCATAAGACCATTCACACCGCCAGCCGCAGGCCCAGCACATTACAACACTCACACCAACCGACAGCTTCATTCACCGCCCATCACTTTAATACACCCACATGCCTGACACAGCAATCACACCAGCTGACAGAGTCTGTGGACTGGCGTTTGGCTAGCAGTGTGTTGTATTGGCCAACAGCACGTCACTATTTACAAAGCTAGCCAAGCGCCACTCTACGCAAACCGCCATCACTTTTTTTTTTTTTTTTTAAACAAAAAAGAAACCACTAACTAATTAGTGGTTTCTTCCCCCTTGGGTGCAGATGGGCCTACAAAAAAATAAGCCGATCTGCCCACAAGGGGGGCAGAAATGGCCAACAGTTATGTATCCCCTTTGGGGTGGAGACCCTTGCCCAAGGGGCCACCTCCCCCACACCATGAAAACAGAAAAAAAACATCCCTGGCGCCTTAGTGGCTTCTGTCCCCTTGGGGCAAATGTGCCTAAAAACTAATAGGCTGATCTGCCCCTAAGGGGGGCAGAAATGGCCAACAGTCATGTGCCCAAGGGTCTGCCCCCAACACAAAAAAACTGAAACAAAAACAATCTCTGCCACCTTACTGGATTCTGCCCCCCTTGGGGGCAGATGGGCCTAAAGAAAATAGGCTGATCTGCCCCTAAGGGGGCAGAAATGGCCAACAGTTGTGTGCCTCCTTTGGGGGGGTTACCCTTGCCCAAGGGGCCGCCCGCCCACACAAAAAAAACAAAGGAAGAAATCCCTGGCATCTGTGGGGCTTCTGCCCCATGGGCCTAAAAATAATATGCTGATCTGCCCCATTATTACCTAAGGAATGGGGAAGGTATGCTGATTTGTACTTGCCCCCTTATTATACATCTGGCGTACTTTACCTCTCATGTTAGCGCTGGTGCTATATGTTTCCCAGTGCCATCGGTATTATGAAAGGGGATACACAGGCATCTGTGGCCCCCTTTGTAATACCATTGTGCCTGGGGCACAGGCCTGTTGCGCCCCTGCGGCACTGTATATAATACGGCCCCTGGTATTCCAAAGACGCAAATTATTCCCCATTCTGGGCTAAATACATTGTAATCCCTGTTATCTCACAGGGAAATATCACCCACTATCATTAATTACAGCCCTGGAATTTTCCCACAGAGATAACTGCCATCTCGTAATGTGGCCTTTTATTAGCCACCTATCCAGGAGACAGTCTGCATCAAAACAATCTTGCACACAAGTCTGGTCGTGGTTGTGATGGGCTATCTGACTGGATCCACATGCCTGAAATCATCCTCTGTAAACTTAAAGGCACTCTGCCTTCCAAGCTAAAAATTAGTACTATCCAAGTACAGGGCTCCTTAATCTCCAAATGTCTCCCTAAACTAATTAGAATGGAGAAACACTTCCTGACAACACCCAGAGGTCATTTTCCTTTGTACTTAGTTTGGATACCGTTGACATCACCACCTCTTGCTTGACTGCCCCACGAACATTTTGCACCTACTCAACATTAAGACGATATGCAATGGAATATTACTCCTCCCCCTTCAAGGCTTATCCACCTTTGGAGATCATTTGGGCGTTTGCCTGTTGTATTCTCTTATGACATAGGAAACTTCCAATGTTGTTTAGCACTTTGCCTCTCTTTTAATGCAACCCCCACTCGCGGGGAACTGAGATGACTGTTGGTAGCTTAAGCACTTTTTATCAAAAGTACCAAGAAGTTCATCACCACCAACAACCAGTAGCTCAACAGAATTGTAGTTTGAGTATGACATTTCAGACCACAGTGATGGTTTATGGCGGATTAACATCAACCCATTACTGTAATATGCTCTGTTTTTCCTATGAATATTAGTTTGGCAGAAGAAGGGAGTCGGACAGGGTAGCTGCTTTGGAGAACTAGGTTGTTGCCATCCTTAGAACAACGCAATTCTCTTTCACCTCCTCAATCAGAATATGAATTTCTAGAGAGTGTTTTGATTGAATCTATGATTTATGACGATGGGCGCCCTTCCAAACTGAATTTGCACCAATTCTGACTATCTGATTGTGGTAACTTGTTATTGCCCTGTAACCTGGTCAGTATCCTAAACGTAAAGTACAATGAGACTCCATACCATTCCACTTATTAACCCTGATTTATAAAGGGCTAACTCACAAGTGAGACCTGCAAATTTCGTTTGTACTAAAATGAAGAGAGAGAGAGAGAGAGAGAGAGTCCTTAAGCTATGCACATTATTGCTGGTCACAATTGCTAAATCATCTTTATAGACCTGTAATTTAATTTGGTCTGTCTGATTTTCTTTTAAGGCTTAGTGTGTTAATTTCTACATTTTACCATACATTTACAGGTGGTGTAAGTTTAAAAACGGTGCATTCCCCAAATATCAAAGAAAACAAAGAAACATATTTTCATACAGATTTAGAAGGCGACGGCAGAAGCAAAAGTGAGTAAAAACCATGAGTCATTGTGTGAGAAAAGTAACATTAATCAAGTATTTGTTAATCTATTTTGCTTGAAATGTGACACCAATTCTTCAGTCTGTAAAATCCTGAAATCACTGGATGAAGGTAAAGTACAGGATGTCTGTGAAAGGTAAGTATTTCCTTAGATGTAAGGAGATCTTATGTTTGTAGCATGTGTGGCTGTAGATAAAAAAATGTTGCATACTTCTGCCATCTGGTGCTGGGCTCAGACGTTACAATTTATTTTTCTTCTAAGCACACGGTCACCAACTCCCACCGAAGATTGTTTTTTTCCACCATTGGATTCAGATGTATTCAGCAATGACTGAGATGGATGCGATCCTCATGGAAATTCTGGGCCTAACTACTCCAAATTTTGAGATTAACAGCTTGGATTTAAAGCCCTGTGCAGTCAACCTTTATTCAGCTGTAATTCCACGGAGGGGAACACAGCTCTACTCTCACCTACCTTGAACACTTAGCTTGAGCAGCAGGCTCCCAAGCCTTCAACTTAATTCAGTCTTCTTTCGATCTCCGCGGAGCTCCCCTTGAAGAAAGCAGACTGGGCGGAGGTGATGGAACGAACTCCCTTTCAATTCTGACCAAAGTGTAACATGAAATACCTCTAGGCAGACCAGCATGACATTTGCAACCTCTGCCTCTCCCCTCGCCCTTCACCACTATGACACCACTTTGTGAGTCCTGCCACGCCATTCGGTGTAAGAAGACACTGAGGTACCGACTGGGTGCACAATAAAATACAGAAGCTGTCATCCTCCGAAATGCCTGACATTTTCATTAAGCAGGAACTGCTCAGCATTGAGGTTGAAGAAGCAAGTCCCTCTAGGATCCCAGTGGCCTAACGGATGTCCAACCCTGAGACGTTTTCCTCGAGCACTTCAGATGAAGATCAAGACAAGACGTTGACAGAGTCAACACCAACAGGGCCTCACACCAAAAAGACAGGGGCATGAATATTAATGCTTTTCATCCCCCTGACCCAACTGTTCAGCCGGGTGGTCTACCTAGGGGTGTAAATTACATCGAAGAAATGTCCAGTGTACTAGGCCCACTATTTTAACTTCTAGTGTACCTTGTGTGCGTTCTAGCACGGTGCCGTTTAATGCACAACTCTATCCTGTGGTTGGATTGAACTATAAGAGGCCAGGATATTCTACGGGACCTTGTCCTATACCTGACAGTTTTGGTTTACCTCCAGCTGACACTCCTTATGTCCTTACTCTGATGAATGTACCATCTCTACCTGAAAACACTTGCATTTAAAAAATAAAATGGTACACTGTGTTAACAAACAGCTGGGACGGAACACACAATTCTTTCTTTATATTAATTTAGTGAGGAAGTTTGCGTGGGTGGTGTCGTGGTGAACTTCAAAAACCCTTCGTCAGCTGGCCTGTTGTTAATTGATTTGACATTTGGGCATGAGATCTCTTCAGGCATTTTAGCACTTCCCCTAGGCTATTCTTCTGAAACTCATTTACCAAGTGGTTAAGGTAACAGCACGGCCCTCGCTATTCCAATTGTAACTGATATAGTGCCTGCACTTGGTAGCAACATAACATTCTAGCAGATTTACACTCCTAAGTTCCTAAGCAGACAATGATTGACTGCTTCCTGTTCACAATGTGAACTTGCTTTTTAGCCAGAAAGGTAATTTATTGTACTCTGGGTATGATAATACCTTAAATCTTGTTTAAGTTGGAATATAGCTGGAATGACTGGTAAATCAGGCGATTTGGATTTGTAGTCCTTTTTTGCAGAAATTTAATATGGTTTGCCTTCAAGGAGCTGTTGGTTCATTTTTTTTCTTGATGATTATACTTCTTACATAGGCGGGCTTTAGGGTGGTCTCCTTTTTATGAACACCTTTAACTTTTACCAGTTCACCAAATTTGGCTGCTTTTCTGTCAAACTTTTTCGAATTCTCCTACTTTACTAGTTAATTTTTATAATACCTTTTGCCAGCTACAATTTCCTGTCGAGCCTAGATACTCGGGATTTTTTTTTAGAAAGGTCGTCAGTTCGTAATAGTGCCAGTACATTGGCCATTTTAGCTGGTGATTTTAATTTGATTTCCCTGCCCCTTGGGGTTGTTTTTTTTATTACATAGTACCCTCGACCCTGTTTTACCTGATGCCCTGCACTTAATTCACACAAAGCAAGGTGAATTAATGATTTCTTTTATAAGCGTTTTTAATTTATTCTCAAGAATGTTTCTCGCCTCATAGTTGCTCGTGTTCTAGAAGTACCTACCTTTGTAGGTAGAGGCCGTTTCACAGTGATTCTCTTCATTTCTTCTCCTTTGGTCCACCTTCCTATAGAATTTGACGTATTGTCAGACCCTTGAAGTGATCATAACCCCTTAATAGCATATTTTGCATGGGATTTTAAAATAAGTAATCCTGTCTGCCTTGTTATGGACAATGTTAGAGCCCATACACAAGGGCGATGTCTCAAGTGGAATAGGGTTCTCCCTGATGCTTTTTATCATGAACGTTTTAGAGATTGTCAGCAAAGTTTGGATACTTGTCTGATCATTACTTCCTGTGATGTTTCCATTGTTAGTTGTCTCTATAGGTTTTTTTTGTTTGTGAAAAAATCTAATTTTTGTTGACCTGCACTGCCAAATTTACAGGTACTAATCCTTACAAATGGCTTGATAATCAGTGTTCTAGGGTCCAGCTTGACCTGCTGGAGGCTGCTAAGAATCCTGCTGGAGGCTGCTAAGAATCCCAGAGATCGCTTAAGGGTTGCCATTTGTTTTGCCACTTATGAGAGAGTTCTTAAAAACCTCAATGTTTTTCTGAAAAAGGAGGCATAGAATCAATTCTAGCAGATCCAGGTACAGTTTTAGATTTTGGAAAATTATCAATCATTCTTTGTTAAAGCCATCAATAGAGCCAGCACTGTCTTCCATTATTTTTCCTGATGTATGGGTCAGTAATTTTAATGCCGTCTGTGACGCACCAAGCATTGTCTCTGAGTATTGTGATTTTCCCTTGAAAGATGGCTCTCATGTGCTAATGTTTCCTGGCAAGAGGTCAAATATGCTATCCAAGAGCCTCCCAAAAATACACCCCTGGCCCTGATGGGGTACAATTGGATGTTTTTAAAACTACCACTGCTCTCTGGGCTCCTCTGGTTATTTTATACATTAATAGGGCTGTTAGGCAACTTATAGCCAAGATTCGATCTACTTCGTTCATAGTGCCTGGATGTAAGAAGAGGAACAGAGCTGATACCTATTGTTACCAACCTATTTTTTTCATTAGCTCTGTGATGAAGATCATAGGATGGATGGTACTAAATAGATTAATGACTGTAATATATTATCTGATGTTAAGTATGACTTTGGCCAGGCCTTGGGACGGTTGATCAATGTCTTAATTGGTACTTTATTGGTAATAAATGTACAATTGCCAAGCAAGGAGTCATACATCTACCTTTCATGGATCTAAGCTCTGCATTTGTTAGGGCCAACAGGAAGAAACTCTGGGATAGTATGGTGCGTTTGGGAGGTGAGGTCAACATAGTTAACTTGTTGCACAAATTGCACTTCAACCTCTCTGCTTCAGTCCAGTATTGGCCCAATAAGTATTCCACCGAGCACCCTAGACGTAACCAGGTGGTGCGCCAAAGATGTAATATGGCAACATTTTTATTTACTTTACTTATAAACCATTTGGAGAAAACACTGGTTAACAGTGGCAAGGATATGCGCCAAATTGGCCTACCTTGGATACCTGTGTTGCTGTATGCCAAAGGTCTTCAAACGTTTTGGCTCTCATTCCCCCAAAGCAAAATATTTTTAAGTTGGGGTCTCCTCCAAAACGTATGGCAAGGTTTACGAAATCGAGAGGGGCAGGGGTGGCACCTAATAGATCATTACAGGGAGACTTTGTCTGTGGCTCATAATCACCAATATATGTGAGATGTATAAAAGAGCAAAGCAGTCAAAAAGCATTAATTGGCCCAAACACTCTGGTCCCCATTATTGGGGTTTTGTAAGCCCCCATGCTCCTGTCCCCCAATGCAACTGCACGTGCTCCCCTACTGGTAGCTGTAGCCCTGAGTAGCATGCTATCTCCTGTGCCTCTTTCACTCTTTCTTCACCATGCTTGACGAGCACCGCAATCTGAAACACTCTCTTTGTCGCTTTTGAGTTTTCTATATCACAAACATGGCCCAAGGGCATTGGAACGCTCTACATGATTACCGGTTACATTACACAAGGTCAGATTCATTTTTATTAAGACACAGAGAGATTAAGTGATTTGCCAGGAATAACAAGGTGTTGAGCCAACACAAGGACTTGGAACCTGGTTCCCTAGTTCAAAAGTGGGTCGCTGCCAACTTTAGGCCACATCTCCTCCCTTTCAGAAAAAAACATGAGCTCCCATGTGCTGTCCCCCTTTTTGTCACAGTTGTGTCCTTGGCCCTAATGGTAGCAAGAAAAATTAACCCCACACTTTTTTTTAAAGAAAGACTGTCATAAATGTGATACAGCTGCCCTTAAGAACCCTGCACCTCAGTGCCACTGCACCTGCATCACTAGTGATTGCTACTGCCTTGTAAAGAATACTGCCCTTTCTTACAAACATGGACTCTGATCTTGCCCCCTCCCGTCCCTTCAATCTTTCTGATAACCAAATTATAGTGTCCTCTATGCTTCAGATTTCCTCACCGCTAGGCCATTGCTCCGAGGCCCAAAGTAACACTTGCAGAGCAAGTGTGTACTGTGCCCTGATACAAGGAAGGATAGTACAACAGCCGTAACTGAGATTTAGCTGGTACCTCATGCCTCTGGGCCCTGACGCCACTCTACCTGCAGCATTTATGATACCTACAGCTCTGCAGACCAGGCTGGTTCACTCCACTGGACCATCACTCCTACTCCTGAGGCACAAAAGAGGCTTTCTGCCCCTTTGTGTAAAAACAAAGGAAAAAGCCCCACATATCACCCACCGTCTTGTTTGGGCCCTGTTCAATGCACAACAAGCATGGCCTGGATCCTAATACTAGCAAATGGACCTCCACCCCCATTTTCATTGTAAGTCAGTCATAAATAGGGTGCAGTGGTCACTTACATCCCTGGCCACAGTACCAGAACATCTGCTGCACTAATGATAATGATGGCCCTTAAAAACACATCCATAGTCACTCTTCCACACGACATAGTGCAGAAAAAACTGGCTTTATCCATTAGTAAAAACAAAAAAAACAAAAAATATGAGCCCTCAAATCTCTTTGACACTATTGATAAATCTTACACTTTTGGTCTCTTTGTCCTGGGCTATTACTCTTTCTCCTGGGCTATTACTCTGAGGCTCCAGAGGTCCGAGAGATCTGATATTTTCATCTGAATGTAACCCTGCTGGCCTTCTCTCTGCCACCTCCTGGACTCATCCTTTTCCAAAAACAATTATATCATTAAGGCCGGGCCATTGGAATTATGTGGCAGGTGAGGACCAAATTATGTGGAAGTGTTAACAAAATTATGCGGCAAGAAGAGGCAAAATATGCAGCATAATATAGAATTTCCTGGCTTTTGTAAAATACATTTTCAATTCAATTAAGGACACGGAGGCGAGGATTATACTTTACTTTCTTTGCTTTATTTAACAGCAGCCATATCAAACATTATCAGACTACAAATCCGATGAACACTTGGGATAAAAGTTCATCGCAGTTCATCCAGTCAGGGATCACATATCCTCCTCTGTTCCCATTGCCTTTCTCTTTCTTCGTGCAACAATTTGCAGAACTGTAGGAAAGTACCCTCTTTTTGGCATGTTGCCCCCAATTTCTGCCTGATGTCAGTGTGTTTGACTGGGTCAATGGGATCCTTCTAACCTGGACCCCAGTGCTTATGCTCTCTCTCATCTCAAATTTGTCACTACATCCTGATAACCCACTATTTCACCCCAAATTGGCATACTGGTGCCCCCTTATAAGTCCCTAGTATATGGTACTTAGGTACCCAGGGCATTGAGGTTCCAGGGGATCCCTATGGGCTGCAGCATCACTTTTGCCACCCATAGGGAGCCCTTGCAAACGCTTCTGCAGGACTGCCATTGCAGCCTACGTGAAATGGTGCAGCCATTTTCACTGCACCAGGTCACTTATCAGTCACCTATATGTCAGGCCTTCCAACCCTGGAGGCTAGGTGCAAAGTACCTGTGTGTGAGGGCACCCCTGCACTAGCAGAGGTGCCCCCACATCGTCCAGGACCATTTCCATGGACTTCGTGAGTACGGGGACACCATTCTAGGCGTGCACTGGACATAGGTCAATACCTATGTCCAGCTTTACATTGGTAACTCCGAATATGGCCTTGTAATGTGTCTAACAACTGGGAATTGTACCCCAGTACTGATTCCAGTATTGGTTTTACAATTCTGTGCAGTCTGGGGGCTCCACAGTGGACCCCAGGTACTGCCATACCAGGCTTCTGAGGTTTTTCAGGCAGCCCCAGATGCTCCCACCTCACATACAGGTTTCTGCCCTCCTGTTGCTCAGGTAGCCCGAGCCCAGGAAGGCAGAACAAAGCAATTCCTTTGGGAGAGGGATGTTACACCCTGTCTCTTTGGAAATAATTGTTACAGGCATGGGAGGGGTAGCCTCCCAGAGCCTCTGGAAAACTTTGAAGAGCTCAGATGGTGCCCTCTTTGCATAATCCAGTCTACACCGGTTCAGGGACCCCCAGTCCCTGCTCTGGCGTGAAACTGGACAAAGGAAAGGGGAGTGACCACTCCTCTGTCCATCACCTCCCCAGGGGTGATGCCCAGAGCTCCTCCAGAGTGTCCCTGAGTTTTGCCACCTTGGAATCCAAGGTTGTGGGGCGCCCTGGGAGCATCTGAGTGGCCAGTGCCAGCAGGTGATGTCAGCGCCCTCCCCTAATAGGTGCTTACCTGTGTATCTGATGAATTCCCCTTTCAGGGCTATTTAGGGTCTCTCCTAGGTGTTTCCTCAGATTCAGATTGCAAGACTCGAGCAGGAATTCTCTGCATCCTTTACTTCATTTTCTATCAACGGAACTGCATCTGGACCCTCCAGGAACTCCACAAACTGCAACAAAGAAGCAAAGACGACTTCTGCAACATTGTATCTTCAGCTCCTGCCAGCAACTGCAACAGTTTACAGGTGGTGCATCCTCCGAGGACTGCCTGTCTTCAGCCTGCATCAGAAGAAGCCAAGGAATCTCCCTTAAAATGAAGGAGTCACTTCCTTGCTTCAGCAGGCACCCCTCTGCAGCGACGACTGGTGGCGTGGGTCCCCTCTCCTGGCGACGAGCGTGGATCCAGCAACAAGGGTGGTGGACTAAAATGACCCCGACAGTCCCAAGGTCAAGCCGTCCAACTTTAGTGGAGGTAAGAGCTTGCCTCCCCACGCCAGACAGTACCCCTGTGCACCGCGTGATTTGCAGTTGCCAAGGCTTGTGTGCGACCTTCCATGAAGTTCTTCGTGCACAGCACAGCATAGGCTCCCAGCACTCCATCATGAGACGCACAGCTTCCTGAAAGGTTCTCAGACTGCGTGGGATCCCTTTGTGTCGTGCTGCATGGGCCTCCATTTGCACCTTCTTTGTCCCCGTGCTGTGAGACTCCTGTGTGCTCTGCCTAGTCTCCTGAGGGATCTCTGAGTTGCAGAGAGCCCCCTATGTCTCCCTCTCCTGGGGAGAAGTCACCAGGTCCCTCCTGGTCCCGGGCAGCGTCATTTTCCACTAACCGTGTGCTTTGTGTATGCCAAGGCTTGTTGGTGGGATGGAGCGACGCAAACTAGACTGCAATCATCCATCCGGCCTGGGACATCATCTGCATCAAGCAGGAACCCACATCAGTCTTTTTGAGTGCAGTACTGACTGTTCTTCACCAGTGGTTCTTTTTTTGCGCCTTCATCCACGTTAGCAGGGTCTCCTGTTCTCCCTGGACTCTTCAGTGCTTCTTGGACTTGGCCCCCTTCTTCTACAGGTCTTCAGGTCCAGGAATCCATTGTTGGTGTCTTGTAGTCTTTCCTGGTTCTTGCATTATATTTTATCACAACTTATTGTGTGTTCTAGGAAACTTACTGTGATTTACTCCTGTTTTCCTGGGCTCTGGGTTCTATTACTAACCTTTGGTGTTTTCTTACACTCCCAGCACCCCTCTACACACTACACTTTCCTAGATGGGAAACCGACTTTCACATTCCACTATTTTAGTATATGGTTTGTGTTCCCCCTAGGCCCATTGCAACCTATTGTGATTTTCACTATGTGCACTGTTTTCTAACTGTTTTTACAGCTGTTTCTGCATTCTACTGAATATACTGTGCATATTACTTACCTCCTAAGGGAGTATAGTCTCTAAGGTATTTTTGGCATTGTGTCACTAAAAATAAAGTACCTTTATTTTGGTAACACTGAGTATTTTCTTTCATGTGTGTAAGTATTGTGTGACTACAGTGGTATTGCATGAGCTTTGCATGTCTCCTAGATAAGCCTTGGCTGCTCAGCTACAGCTACCCCTGGACAGCCTGGCTTCTAGACACTGACTACATTTCACTAATAAGAGATAACTGGACCTGGTATAAGGTGTAAGTGCCTTTCGTACCCACTACAAACGAGGCCAGCCTCGTACAAGAACCTATAACCTTTACTGCTGCTTGTTCACATTTTCCCTGTGAACGAGAAAATGATGTTGAGAACACATCCTCAATGTACCAAGGAAATTATGTCCAACCACATGACCATGTAGTTCCGTAATGGCATCATGCACAGGAAAAAACTTGGATACGTTTTAATGTGCTGGCATACAATCGTAAAGATATTGCGTACATTAATTATGTACATTCTTAACGGACCTGGGTGGGAGGAACAGTCGGTCCTCGACCCCAGGCAGGATAATCCTCACCTCTGTGTCCTTAATAGAATTGAAGCTCTCCGTTACAAAACCTAGGAGATTTTATAATTATATGTGAGAACCGGAGGCACGTATGATGCTAGTTCAAAGCTTATCTACCACCAGAGCTGCCACGTTGGGAAGTGGTTCAAAATAGAAACACCTGATCATTGAGTCCAATGACTAGTCTGCTGCACTCATGATATATTCTAAGCATGCCCCCGGGACAAGGCCTTAGAGGCCAACGCTCTTCTGGTAGAATAGGCTCTGAACATTTTTGTATCTACGCACAGCCCCACAGTGAACACTTGTCTGGTGATATTTAAGGCTCTGATATCCGATACTCATGTGCAGGAAATCAAGCATAGGAGAGAGACTATTTTGGCAGGCAATTGCTTCGTAGAAAGATATTTATTCAGAGGCCAGGAAGTAAACACATTGAGTACAACATTAACAAGATCGAGTACCTCGGTTCGTGGAGAAGGGATAGACTTTTCGGACCAAAAGTTATTTTCCCATAGTGTAGGAGGCTGGCCTGGTTTGTAGAGGGTACCTTGGGTACTTACACCTTATACCAGGTCCGGTTATCCCTTATTAGTGAAGTAGTAGTGTTCTAGCAGCTTAGGCTGATAGAGGTAGCTATAGCAGAGTAGCTTAGGCTGAACTAGGAGACATGCAAAGCTCCTACTATACCACTTATATCATATAACACTATATCATAAGCAAAAACAATACTCAGATATACTCCCTTAGGAGGTAAGTAAAATACACAAAATATACACACAAACCAAAATTAGGTAAGTAAACAGTTAAAAAAGTAGTGCAAACACTGTAGAACACAATAGAATGCAATAGGAGAAAATAGGCCTAGGGGCAACACAAACCATATACTCCAAAAGTGGAATGCGAATAACGTATGGACCCCAAACCTATGTGAGCTCGTAGAGGGTCGCTGGGACTGTAAGAAAACAGTGAGGGTTAGAAAAATAGCCCACCCCAAGACCCTGAAAAGTAGGTGTAAAGTGCACCTATATTACCCAGAGAGCACAGAAGTCGTGATAGGGGAATTCTGCAAGGAAGACCAACACCAGCAATGGAACCAAAGTGGATTTCTGGAAAAGGGTACCTGTGGAACAAGAGGACCAAGTCCAAGAGTCGCGACAAAGTCGAGAGTGGGCAGATGCCCATGAAATGCCAGCTGAGGGTGCAAAGAAGCTGCCACCGGATGGTAGAAGCTATGGATTATGCAAGAACGAAGAGGACTAGGAACTTCCCCTTTGGAGGATGGATGTCCCACATCTTGAAGAAGCTTGCAGAGGTGTTCCCACGCAGAAAGACCGCAAACAAGCCTTGCTAGCTGCAAGGGTCACGGTTAGGGTTTTTGGATGCAGCTGTGGCCCAGGAGGGACCAGGATGTCGCCACTTGCGTGAGGAGACAGAGGGGACGCCCAGCAAGACAGGGAGCCCTCACAGAAGCAGGCAGCAGCCGCGGAATTGCCGGAACAGACACTACGAAGAGGAGTGAACCGGAGCTCACCCGAAGACACAAAAGGGAGTCCCACGACGCCGGAGGACAACTTAGGAAGCTGTGCACTGCAGGTTAGAGTGTCGGGACCCAGGCTTGGCTGTGCACAAAGGAAATCCTGGAAGAGTGCACAGGAGCCGGAGCAGCTTCAAATCACGCGGTACCCAGCAATGCAGTCTAGCGTGGGGAGGCAAGGACTTACCTCCACCAAACTTGGACTGAAGAGTCACTGGACTGTGGGAGTCACTTGGACAGAGTTGCTGAGTTCCAGGGACCACGCTCGTCGTGCTGAGAGGGACCAAGAGGACCGGTGATGCAGTCTTTTGTTGCCTGCTGTTGCAGTGGGAAGTTTCCGTCGACCCACAGGAAATTTCTTCAGAGCTCCTGGTGCAAGAAGGAGGCAGGCTACCCCCAGAGCATGCACCACCTGGAAACAGTCGAGAAAGCCGGCAGGATGAAACGATACAAGGTTGCAGTAGTCGTCGTTGCTACTTGGTTGCGGTTTTGCAGGCGTCCTGAACAGTCAGCGGTCGATCCTTTGGCAGAATGTGAAGAGAGAGTTGCAGAGGAACTCTGATGAGCTCTTGCATTCGTTATCTAAAGAATTCCCCAAAGCAGAGACCCTAAATAGCCAGAAAAGGAGGTTTGGCTACTTAGGAAGGAGGATAGGCTAGCAACACAGGTAAGAGCCTATCAGGACAAGTCTCTGACATCACCTTCTGTCACTGGCCACTCAGAGCAGTCCACTGTGCCAGCAGCACCTCTGTTTCCAAGATGGCAGAGGTCTGGAGCACACTGGAGGAGCTCTGGGCACCTCCCCTGGGAGGTGCAGGGGAGTGGTCACTCCCCTTTCCTTTGTCCAGTTTCGCGCCAGAGCAGGGCTGGGGGATCCCTGAACTGGTGTAGACTGGCTTATGCAGAGATGGGTACCATCTGTGCCCATCAAAGCATTTCCAGAGGCTGGGGAGGCTACTCCTCCCCAGCCCTGACACCTTTTTCCAAAGGGAGAGGGTGTAACACCCTCTCTCTGAGGAAGTCCTTTGTTCTGCCTTCCTGGGCCAGGCCTGGCTGGTCCCCAGGAGGGCAGAAACCTGTCTGAGGGGTTGGCAGCAGCAGCAGCTGTAGTGAAACCCCGGGAAAGGTAGTTTGGCAGTACCCAGGTCTGTGCTAGAGACTCAGGGGATCGTGGCAATTCCATGATCCTTAGACATGTTACATGGCCATGTTCGGAGTTACCATTGTGACGCTGTACATAGGTAGTGACCTATGTCCAGTGCACGCGTGTAATGGTGTCCCCGCACTCACAAAGTCCGGGGAATTTGCCCTGAACGATGTGGGGGCACTTTGGCTAGTGCCAGGGTGCCCACACACTAAGTAACTTAGTACCGAACCTTTACCAGGAAAAGGTTAGACATATAGGTGACTTATAAGTTACTTAAGTGCAGTGGTAAATGGTTGTGAAATAACGTGGAAGTTATTTCACTCAGGCTGCAGTGGCAGGCCTGTGTAAGAATTGTCAGAGCTCCCTATGAGTGGCAAAGGAAATGCTGCAGCCCATAGGGATCTCCCGGAACCCCAATACCCTGGGTACCTCAGTACCATATACTAGGGAATTATAAGGGTGTTCCATTATGCCAATGTGAATTGGTGAAATTGGTCACTAGCCTGTTAGTGACAATTTAGAAAGCTGAGAGAGCATAACCACTGAGGTTCTGGTTAGCAGAGCCTCAGTGAGACAGTTAGTCATCACACAGGGAGCACATACAGGGCACACTTATGAGCACTGGGGCCCTGGCTGGCAGGGTCCCAGTGATACATACACTAAAACAACATATATACAGTGAAATATGGGGGTAAGATGCCAGGTAAGATGGTACTTTCCTACACAACCCCCCCCCGCCCACCCCAAACGAAGGACAATAAGACTAGCCATCACCTGATGAGTCTTCATTGTCTAAGTGGAAATATCTGGAGAGTCCATCTGCATTGGACTGGGTACTCCCAGGTCTTTGTTCCACTGTATAGTCCATTCCCTGTAGAGATATGGACCACCTCAACAATTTAGGGTTTTCACCTTTCATTTGTTTTAGCCAAAGTAGCGATTTGTGGTCTGTCTGAACAATGAAGTGAGTGCCAAACAGGTATGGCCTCAACTTCTTCAGTGCCCAGACCACAGCAAAGGCCTCCCTCTCTATGGCAGACCAACGCTTTTCTCTAGGGGTCAACCTCCTGCTTATAAAAGCAACAGGTTGATCCTGGCCCTCAGAATTGAGTTGTGCTAAGACTGCCCCTACCCCTAATTCAGATGCATCAGTTTGAACAATGAATTTCCTGGAGTAACATGGGCTTTTTAGGACAGGTGCAGTGCACATGGCCTGTTTCAGCTCCTCAAAAGCTTTCTGACAGCTAGCTGTCTACAATACCTTTTTAGGCATTTTCTTTGAAGTGAGGTCATTAAGAGGGGCTGCTATGGAGCCATAGTTCTTTATGGATCTCCTGTAATACCCAGTGAGGCCTAAGAAGGCTCTCACCTGGGTCTGAGTTGTAAGGGGAACCCAATCTATGATAGTTTGGATTTTCCCCTGAAGTGGTGCAATCTGGTCTCCACCTACCAGGTGTCCCAGATAAACCACTTTCCCCTGCCCTATCTGGCACTTTGAAGCCTTGATAGTGAGGCCTGCCTTTTGCAGGGCCTCCAAAACTTTCCACAGGTGGACCAGGTGATCATCCCAGGTGGAGCTAAAGACAGCTATATCATCTAGATATGCTGCACTAAAAGCCTCCAACCCTTGCAGGTCTGCATTCACCAACCTCTGAAAAGTGGCAAGTGCATTTTTCAAACCAAAGGGCATTACTGTGAATTGGTAGTGCCCTCCAATAGTCGAAAATGCAGTTTTTGCTTTAGCATCCTTTGATAACTTGATCTGCCAATACCCTGCAGTCAAATCAAAGGTGCTTAGATACTTGGCAGATGCCAGTGTATCTATGAGCTCATCTGCCCTGGGTATAGGGTGAGCATCAGTTTTAGTTACCTGGTTGAGACCTCTGTAATCTACACAAAACCTCATTTCTCTTTTCCCATCTTTAGAGTGAGGCTTTGGGTCAAGCACCACAGAAGAGGCCCATGGGCTTTCAGAGTGCTCAACCACTCCCAGTTCAAGCATTTTCTGAACTTCTTGTTTTATGCAGTCCCTGACATGGTCAGGCTGCCTATAGGTCTTACTTTTGACAGGCATGCTGTCTCCAGTATCTATAGTGTGCTCACACCAAGAAGTGGTGCCTGGCACAGTAGAAAAGAATTCAGAAAACTGACCCAGGAGATTTATGCAGTGGTCTTTCTGCTCAGCAGTAAGACAGTCTGCCAAAACTACACCTTCCACTAGAGCATCTTGTTCTGTGGAAGAGAAGAGATCAGGGAGAGGGTCACTCTCTTCTTCCTGTCCTTCATCTGTTGCCATGAGCAGGGTGAGATCAGTCCTGTCATAGTAGGGTTTTAGGCGATTGACATGGAGCACCCTAATGGGACTCCTGGCAGTGCCCAAGTCATCCAAGTAGGTGACTTCTCCCTTCTTTTCAACAATTATTTGGGGTCCACTCCATTTGTCTTGCAGTGCTCTTGGGGCCACAGGCTCCAAGACCCACACCCTCTGTCCTGGTTGGTACTGAATCAGAACAGCATTCTGGTCATGCCATTGCTTTTGGAGCTCTTGGCTGGCCTGAAGGTTTTTACTGGCCTTTTTCATGTACTCAGCCATTCTGGATCTTAGGCCAAGTACATAGTCCACTATGTCTTGCTTAGGAGCTTTTAAAGGTTGTTCCCAACCCTCCTTTACAAGTGTTAGAGGACCTCTTACAGGGTGTCCAAATAGGAGTTCAAAGGGGCTGAAGCCCACTCCTTTCTGGGGTACCTCCCTGTAAGCAAAAAGGAGGCAAGGTAACAGGACATCCCATCTCCTCCTGAGTTTTTCAGGGAGTCCCATTATCATTCCTTTGAGAGTTTTATTAAACCTCTGTACCAGTCCATTTGTTTGTGGATGATAAGGTGTGGTAAATTTGTATGTTACACCACATTCCTTCCACATGGCCTTCAAGTATGCAGACATAAAGTTGCTACCCCTGTCTGATACCACCTCTTTTGGGAAACCCACCCTGGAAAAGATTCCCAGGAGAGCCTTTGCCACTGCAGGTGATGTAGTGGTCCTAAGAGGAATTGCTTCAGGATATCTTGTGGCATGGTCCTCTACCACCAAGATAAACCTATTGCCTGAAGCAGTAGGAGTGTCAAGGGGGCCAACTATGTCAACCCCTACCCTTTCAAAGGGAACCCCAACCACAGGCAGTGGAATGAGGGGAGCCTTTGGGGTGCCACCAGTCTTGCCACTGGCTTGACAGGTGACACAGAACTTATAAAAATCTTTTGTGTCCTCTGACATCCTAGGCCAATGAAACAGGGGGACAAGCCTTTCCCATATTTTAATTTGCCCAAAATGTCCACCCAAGGGAATGTCGTGGGCTAGAGTTAGGAGGAACTTTCTGTATTGCAGGGGAATGACCAATCTCCTGGCTGCTCCAGGTTTTGGGTCCCTTGCTTCTGTATACAAGAGGTTGTCCTCCCAGTAAACTCTGTGTGAGTCACTGACATCCCCATTTTGCTGTTTGACAGCTTGCTGTCTTAGACCCTCTAGTGTGGGACAGGTCTGCTGTGCCACACTCAGCTCCTCCCTGGCAGGCCACCCTCCACCCAAAAGCTCAGCAGTGTCTGCTTCCAGCTCCTCTGGTGAAGGTTCTGCACAGGGCGGGAAATTCTTCTTCCTCAGAAGTTGAATCATCTGTAGAGGGAGGGATAGCGGGTAGGGATTTACCCTTACTTAACCCTAGCTTTAGGGAGCACTTGGTCCATTGTTCCAGGATCCAAGTCACCCTGTCCTTTTTGCTTTTTGGTCTGAGCCCTGGTTAAAGCAAAAATATGCCCAGGAATGCCCAGCATTGCTGCATGAGCCTCCAACTCCACTTCTGCCCAAGCTGATGTCTCTAAATCGTTCCCTAGTAGACAGTCTACAGGTAAATCTGAGGCAACCACAACTTTCTTTGGACCAGTAGCCCCCCCCAGTTGAGATTTACAACAGCCATGGGGGGGCGAAGAGTGTTGTTATGAGCATCAGTCACTTGGTACTGGTGACCAAGTAGGTGTTGTTCAGGGTGTACCAGCTTCTCTATTACCATGGTAACACTGGCACCTGTGTCCCTGTAGGCCTGAACCTCAACACCATTTATTAGGGGAAGTTGGTTGTACTTATCCATATTAAGGGGACAAGCAACCAAGGTAGCCAAATCAATGGCACCTTCAGAGACTAGCACAGCCTCTGTGGTCTCCCTAACAAGACCAACCCCAACTAAATCACCAAAAGTGAGCCCAGCTACTCCCTTGGATTAGCTATTAGTAGGTTTGCTCCCACCACCACTGCTATTATTAGGGGCACTAGGTGTAGCAGTAGGGGTTGTGGTAGTGGGAGGCTTGGTGCTTTTCTTTGGACAACTGGCATCAGTTGTCCAATGGCCTTTTATTTTACATAAATAGCACCATGGTTTATTTACTTGATTAGAAGAGGATTTGGACCCACCACCCCCACCAGAGTGTTTTTGTGGGCCTTATGAAGACTCTGTTTTAGATTTGTCCCCTCCCTTGTCTGAGGACTTAACATCCTTCTTCTTGCCATCCTTGTCACCCCCTTTATGAACTTTTCTGTTCACTCTTGTTCTGACCCATTTGTCTGCCTTCTTTCCTAATTCTTGGGGAGAGGTCAGATCTGAGTCCACTAGATATTGGTGTAACAAATCAGACACACAGTTATTCAGAATATGCTCTCTCAAGATTAGATTGTACAGGCTTTCATAGTCAGAAACTTTACTGCCATGTAACCACCCCTCCAAGGCCTTCACTGAATAGTCAACAAAGTCTATCCAGTCTTGTGAGGACTCTTTTCTGGTTTCTCTGAACTTAATCCTGTATTGTTCAGTGTTTAAGCCAAATCCATCCAAGAGTGCATTCTTCAAAACTGCAAAATTATTGGCATCACTTTCCTTCACAGTAAGGAGCCTATCCCTACCCTTTCCACTGAAAGATAGCCATAGGATAGCAGCCCACTGCCTTTGAGGGACCCCCTGTACAACACAGGCCCTTTCAAGTGCAGCAAACCACTTATTAATGTCATCCCCCTCCTTGTAAGGGGTAACTATCTTATGCAGATTCCTAGAATCATGCTCTTTCACAGGATTACTATGTGGAATACCGCTGCTGCCACCATGGGGTCCAAACCCCAACCTCTGTCTTTCTTTTTCTAAGTCTAAAGATTCCCTGTCTAGAGCCAGCTGTTGCTGTTTAAGCTTCAGCCTGGACTCTTCCACTCTCAATCTATTGAGTTCCCTTTCTAACATTCTGTCATCAGGGTGGGTGGGTTGGGCATGCTTTGACACAGAAGAATGATGTGAATGAACAGAGGGTGAAAAGTCCCTGACAGTTGGCACTCTAACAACCTGACCTGCAGGAATAACATCCCTACTGTGATGAGAACTCACATTAGTACCAGTTATGCTAGGTGGTCTGCTAAGGGACAGGTTGGGAAGGATACCATCTAACATTCTTAATGGGGGTGCCCCAGAATCAGAGTGTGAACCATCTCCTAACTTCTCAACAGATGTGCCAGCCAAGGCCTTATCATTTTCAATGAGCATGTTAATTAACAGTTCTCTAGAGGGATTCTTCCCTACCCCTAAACCTCTATCAACGCAGATACTCCTCAAACCTTTCCAGCTAAGGTTGTCATAAGCTGTGCTGGCCAGATCCAGAGTAGGACCTGTACCAGACATGATAGAAAAGGGTTTAGGGACAGAAAAAGGAAAGAAAAAGTTTTTAGGACTTTATAATGAAACCGAAAAAAAACATTTTCAACTTTTTAGAAACTTTTAGAAAGTTTAGAGGTACTTTTCAGAACTTAGCAAACGGAGTAAGAGAAGAAAAGCAAAACTTTTTGGTTAGGTGTACATACACTGAACTTGTTTTGTATATTATTCTCTTATGAAAAGTACAAAATGACAAAGTGGTAAGTAGTTGCAAGTACTTATCCCACCGCTGCACGACCAATGTAGGAGGCTGGCCTGGCTTGTAGTGGGTACCAAGGGGTACTTACACTCTGAACCAGGTCCAGTTATCCCTTATTAGTGTAGTAGAGGTGTTTCTAGAAGCTTAGGCTGATAGAAGGTAGCTATAGCAGAGCAGCGTAGGCTGAACTAGGAGACATGCAAAGCTCCTACTATACATACCACTGATGTCATATGCACAATATCATAAGAAAACACAATACACAGATATACTAAAAATAAAGGTACTTTATTTTTATGACAATATGCCAAAGTATCTCAGTGAGTACCCTCAGTATGAGGATGCCAAATATACACAAGATATATGTACACAATACCAAAAATATGCAGTAATAGCAAAAGGAAGTAATGCAAGCAGTGTATAGTCACAATAGATTGCAATAGGAGCACATAGGTATAGGGGCAACACAAACCATATACTCCAAAAGTGGAATGCGAATAACGTATGGACCCTAAACCTATGTGAGCTCGTAGAGGGTTGCTGGGACTGTAAGAAAACAGTGAGGGTTAGAAAAATAGCCCACCCCAAGATCCTGAGAAGTAGGTGTAAAGTGCACCTATATTCCCCAGAGAGCACAGAAGTCGTGATAGGGGAATTCTGCAAGGAAGACCAACACCAGCAATGCAACCAAAGTGGATTTCTGGACGAGAGTACTTGTGGAACAAGGGGCCCAAGTCCAAGAGTCACGACAAAGTCGAGAGTGGGCAGTTGCCCACGAAATGCCAGCTGAGGGTGCAAAGAAGCTGCCACCGGATGGTAGAAGCTGTGGATTCTGCAAGAACGAAGAGGACTAGGAACTTCCCCTTTGGAGGATGGATGTCCCATGTCGTGAAGAAGCTTGCAGAGGTGTTCCCCCGCAGAAAGACCGCAAACAAGCCTTGCTAGCTGTAAGGGTCGCGGTTAGGGTTTTTTGATGCCGCTGTGGCCCAGGAGGGACCAGGATGTCGCCACTTGCGTGAGGAGACAGAGGGGGCGCCCAGCAAGACAGGGAGCCCTCACAGAAGCAGGCAGCACTCGCAGAAGTGCCGGAACAGGCACTACGAAGAGGATTGAACCGGAGCTCACCCGAAGACACAAAAGGGAGTCCCACGACGCCGGAGGACAACTTAGGAAGCTGTGCACTGCAGGTTAGAGTGTCGGGGACCCAGGCTTGGCTGTGCACAAAGGAAATCCTGGAAGAGTGCACAGGAGCCGGAGCAGCTGCAAATCACGCGGTACCCAGCAATGCAGTCTAGCGTGGGGAGGCAAGGACTTACCTCCACCAAACTTGGATTGAAGAGTCACTGGACTGTGGGAGTCACTTGGACAGAGTTGCTGAGTTCCAGGGACCACGCTCGTCGTGCTGAGAGGGGACCCAGAGGACCGGTGATGCAGTCTTTTGTTGCCTGCGGTTGCAAGGGGAAGATTCCGTCGTCCCACGGGAGATTTCTTCAGAGCTCCTGGTGCAAGAAGGAGGCAGGCTACCCCCAGAGCATGCACCACCTGGAAACAGTCGAGAAAGCCAGCAGGATGAAGAGATACAAGGTTGCAGTAGTCGTCTTTGCTACTTTGTTGCGGTTTTGCAGGCATCCTGAGCAGTCAGCGGTCGATCCTTTGGCAGAAGGTGAAGAGAGAGATGCAGAGGAACTCTGATGAGCTCTTGCATTTGTTATCTATAGAATTCCCCAAAGCAGAGACCGTAAATATCCAGAAAAGGACTTTTGGCTACTTAGGAAGGAGGATAGGCTAGCAACACAGGTAAGAGCCTATCAGGAGGAGTCTCTGACGTCACCTGCTGGCACGGGCCACTCAGAGCAGTCCAGTGTGCCAGCAGCACCTCTGTTTCCAAGATGGCAGAGGTCTGGAGCACACTGGATGAGCTCTGGGCACCTCCCCTGGGAGGTGCAGGTCAGGGGAGTGGTCACTCCCCTTTCCTTTGTCCAGTTTCGCACCAGTGCAGGGCTGGGAGATCCCTGAACCGGTGTAGACTGGCTTATGCAGAGATGGGCACCATCTGTGCCCATCAAAGCATTTCCAGAGGCTGGGGGAGGCTACTCCTCCCCAGCCCTGACACCTTTTTCCAAAGGGAGAGGGTGTAACACCCTCTCTCTGAGGAAGTCCTTTGTTCTGCCTTCCTGGGTCAGGCCTGGCTGGACCCCAGGAGGGCAGAAACCTGTCTGAGGGGTTGGCAGCAGCAGCAGCTGCAGTGAAACCCCAGGAAAGGTAGTTTGGCAGTACCCGGGTCTGTGCCAGAATGGCATTGGGGTGCCAATTCCATAATCTTCTACATGTTACATGGCTATGTTCGGAGTTACCATTGTGACGCTGTACATAGGTAGTGACCTATGTCCAGTGCACGCGTGTAATGGTGTCCCCGCACTCACAAAGTCTGGGGAATTTGCCCTGAACGATGTGGGGGCACTTTGGCTAGAGCCAGGGTGCCCACACACTAAGTAACTTAGCACCCAACCTTTACTAGGTAAAGTTTAGACATATGGGTGACTTATAAGTTACATAAGTGCAGTGGTAAATGGCTGTGAAATAACGTGGACGTTATTTCACTCAGGCTGCAGTGGCAGGCCTGTGTAAGAATTGTCAGAGCTCCCTATGGGTGGAAAACGAAATGCTGCAGCCCATAGGGATCTCCTGGAACCCCAATACTCTGGGTACCTCAGTACCATATACTAGGGAATTATAAGGGTGTTCCAGTATGCCATTGTGAATTGGTGAAATTGGTCACTAGCCTGTTAGTGACAATTTGGAAAGCTGAGAGAGCATAACCACTGAGGTTCTGGTTAGCAGAGCCTCAGTGAGACAGTTAGTCATCACACAGGGAACACATACAGGGCACAGTTATAAGCACTAGGGCCCTGGCTGGCAGTGTCCCAGTGACAAATACACTAAAACAACATATATACAGTGAAATATGGGGGTAACATGCCAGGCAAGGTGGTGCTTTCCTACAATAAGCACTGAGGTTCTGGTTAGCAGAGCCTCAGTGATACAGTTAGGCACCACACAGGGAACACATACAGGGCACACTTTATAAGCACTGGGGTCAAAGGAGGTGCAAAACACTGTTGGTGCAGCACAACAAAGAAAGGTCCCACGCCACAGGAGAACAACTCAGCTAGTTGAGCGTCACAAGATGGAGTGCTGGGGACCTGGGCCAGGATTTGCACAAAGGAATTATGCAGATAGTGGACAGAGGCCTCAGGAGGTGAAGAAGACACAATACACAGGGGTACAGTCGCTCTCAGGGAAGGTAAGGTCTTACCTCTGCCAAATTGCATCAGCAGGACCTCAGTCTATTTCGATGATGTCCACTCTCTGTGTCCTTAGGAGCACGCTTGTCACTGTGAGAGGATTCTAAGGGTACCGGTCGTCATCTTGGAAGGTGCCTGCTGGAGCAGGGGAGTGACTCCGTCACTCCACAGGAGAGTTCTTCGGTCCTTCTGGTGCAGGATGAAGACAGGGAGTCCTCAGAGCGTGCACACTGTGAAAACTGTTGCAGTTGCTGGCTGGAGCTGAAGTTGCAGAGGAAAAGTATCCCATGAGGATACTTTGTTGCTGTTACAGCGGTTCCTGGAGCAGGCTGTGGTTGATCCAAGGTCAGAGGATGATGAAGTAGTTTCATAGGATTCCTGAAGGAAACTTGCAAGCAGAATCTGAAGAGAACCCACAGGAGAGACCCTAAACAGCCC
Organism: Pleurodeles waltl; assembly: GCF_031143425.1. NCBI lineage: Eukaryota > Metazoa > Chordata > Amphibia > Caudata > Salamandridae > Pleurodeles > Pleurodeles waltl. Next base: position 855,726 of record NW_027150405.1, on the reverse strand, counting down.
TGAAAGGGGGAATGGCTACTTTATCAGGTAAGGACCTATCAAGAGGGGTCTCAAATGTCACCTGCTGGCACTGGCCACTCAGGGCCCTCCAGAGTGCCCACACACCTTGATGGCTGAAGTCTGGGACACACTGGAGCAGCTCTGGGCACCACCCCTAGGGTGGTGATGGACAGGGTAGTGGTCACTCCCCTTTCCTTTGTCCAGTGTCGAGCCAGCGCAGGGAACAAGGGGTCCCTGAACCGGTGTAGACTGGCTTATGCAAGGAGGTCACCATCTGTGCCCTTCAAAGCATTTCCAGAGGCTGAGGGAGGCTATCCCTCCCAAGCCTTTAACACCTATTTCCAAAGGGAGAGGGTGTAACACCCTGCCCTCAGAGGAAATGCTCTGTTCTGCCTTCCTAGGACTGAGCTGCTCAGACCCCAGGGGGGCAGAACCCTGTCTGTAAGGTGGCAGCAGCTGTAGCTGCAGCACAAGCCTCAGAGAGCTGGTTTGGCAGTACTGGGGGTCCATAGTGGAGCCCCCAGGATGCATGGAATTGGCTCCCCAATACCAGATTTGGAAGGGGGCACAATTCCATGATCTTAGACATGTTACATGGCCATATTCGGAGTTACCATTGTGAAGCTGCATATAGGTATTGACCTATATGTAGTGCACACGTGTAATGGTGTCCCTGCACTCACAAAGTCCTGGGAAATGGCCCTGAACTATGTGGGGGCACCTTTGCTAGTGCAAGGGTGCCCTCACACTTAGTAACTTTGCACTTAACCTCCAGAAAGTGAAGGTTAGACATATAGGTGACTTATAAGTTACTTAAGTGCAGTGAAAGTGGCTGTGAAATAACATGTGCGTTATTTCACGCAGGCTGCAATGGTAGGCCTGTGCAAGGGTTTGTCCGAGCTCCATATGGGTGCCAAAAGAAATGCTGGAGCCCATATGGATCTCCTGGAACCCCAGTGCCCTGGGTACCCAGGTACATATACTAGGGACTTATAAGGGGGGTGCAGTGTGCCAATTGAAATTGGTAAATGAAGTCACTGGTCTACAGTGACAAATTTAAAAGCAGAGAGAGCATAAGCACTGAGGTTCTGATTAGCAGAGCCTCAGTGACACAGTCAATCACTACTGACAACGCACACATTAGGCCACATACTATGAGCACTGGGGTCCTGGCTAGCAGGATCCCTCTGAGACAGGCAAAACACACTGACATATAAGTTTTTATCTATGAGCACTGGGATCCTGGCTAGCAGGATCCCAGTGACACAGTAAAAACACACAGACACACACTCACAAACAGGCCAAGAGTGTGGGGTAACCTTGATAGAAAGAGGCTACTTTCTCACACATAGGGAGGCCCTCAATTGGAGGATGCCCTGCCGATACCAATGAGCGGAAGGTATTCACTAGAAAGTTCTGTAAGCCAAGCCCTCTGTTGCCAAGGCAGCTAGAAAATTCAGGATGTTGACAGTTCCCGTCCCCACGGGATCCAGGTGTCTTTGACGATTCCAGCCCATCCGTCTGGTCGAAGCTGATCGATCTTTTAATTGTGTTTCCTCCCCATGCCTTGGAGAGTAAGACTGCAACCTTGAGCGAAAGTCTCTCGACATTCCATCGTCCCTGGTAATCCTCCACACCATAAGCAGCAGCAAACCTTCTAGAACCAGATGGTGGGGATACACTGGGGGTTCCTTGAGGAAAAGCTGGGAGCAGGAGTAGATGGATTGGAGAATCCCAAGAAAGTTCCATCAGAACTGGAAACCATACATGAGGCCGTCACAGTCTCCCATTGTCTCCTGAACTGTGTGGAGAGTCGCATGATCATGGAGAATGGTGGGAAAGCTTATCCCGTCTCCATCTCCCAGTTTTGCTAGAAGGCATCCGTCGCGCATGGCGATGGATCCTTGTGAGAAAGTAGCCTCTTTCTAGCCTTGTTACCCCCACTTTAGGCCTGTTTGTGAGTGTATGTCAGGGTATTTTCACTGTCTCACTGGGATCCTGCTAGCCAGGGCCCAGTGCTCATAGTGAAAACCCTATGTTTTCAGTATGTTTGTTATGTGTCACTGGGACCCTGCTAGCCAGGACCCCAGTGCTCATAAGGGTGTGGCCTATATGTATGTGTTCCCTGTGTGGTGCCTAACTGTCTCACTGAGGCTCTGCTAACCAGAACCTCAGTGGTTATGCTCTCTCATTTCTTTCCAAATTGTCACTAACAGGCTAGTGACCAATTTTACCAATTTACATTGGCTTACTGGAACACCCTTATAATTCCCTAGTATATGGTACTGAGGTACCCAGGGTATTGGGGTTCCAGGAGATCCCTATGGGCTGCAGCATTTCTTTTGCCACCCATAGGGAGCTCTGACAATTCTTACACAGGCCTGCCACTGCAGCCTCAGTGAAATAACGTCCACGTTATTTCACAGCCATTTTACACTGCACTTAAGTAACTTATAAGTCACCTATATGTCTAACCTTTACCTGGTAAAGGTTAGGTGCAAAGTTACTTAGTGTGAGGGCACCCTGGCACTAGCCAAGGTGCCCCCACATGGTTCAGGGCCAATTCCCCGGACTTTGTGAGTGCAGGGACACCATTACACGCGTGCACTACATATAGGTCACTACCTATCTGTAGCTTCACAATGTTAACTCCGAATATGGCCATGTAACATGTCTATGATCATGGAATTGCCCCCTCTATACCATCCTGGCATAGTTGGCACAATCCCATGATCCCAGTGGTCTGTAGCACAGACCCTGGTACTGCCAAACTGCCTTTCCCGGGGTTTCACTGCAGCTGCTGCTGCTGCCAACCCCTCAGACAGGCATCTGCCCTCCTGGGGTCCAGCCAGGCCTGGCCCAGGATGGCAGAACAAAGGACTTCCTCTGAGAGAGGGTGTTACACCCTCTCCCTTTGGAAAATGGTGTGAAGGCAGGGGAGGAGTAGCCTCCCCCAGCCTCTGGAAATGCTTTCATGGGCACATTTGGTGCCCATTTCTGCATAAGCCAGTCTACACCGGTTCAGGGACCCCTTAGCCCTGCTCTGGCGCGAAACTGGACAAATGAAAGGGGAGTGACCACTCCCCTGACCTGCACCTCCCCTGGGAGGTGTCCAGACCTCCTCCAGTGTGCTCCAGACCTCTGCCATCTTGGAAACAGAGGTGCTGCTGGCACACTGGACTGCTCTGAGTGGCCAGTGCCACCAGGTGATGTCAGAGACTCCTTCTGATAGGCTCCTTCAGGTGTTGCTAGCCTATCCTCTCTCCTAGGTAGCCAAACCCTCTTTTCTGGCTATTTAGGGTCTCTGTCTCTGGGGAAACTTTAGATAACGAATGCAAGAGCTCATCCGAGTTCCTCTGCATCTCTCTCTTAACCTTCTGCCAAGGAATCGACTGCTGACCGCGCTGGAAGCCTGCAAAACTGCAACATAGTAGCTAAGACGACTACTGCAACTCTGTAACGCTGATCCTGCCGCCTTCTCGAATGTTTTCCTGGTGGTGCATGCTGTGGGGGTAGTCTGCCTCCTCTCTGCACTAGAAGCTCCGAAGAAATCTCCCGTGGATCGACGGAATCTTCCCCCTGCAACCGCAGGCACCAAAAAGCTGCATTACCTGTCCCTTGGGTCTCCTCTCAGCACGACGAGCGAGGTCCCTCGAATCCAGCAACTCTGTCCAAGTGACTCCCACAGTCCAGTGACTCTTCAGTCCAAGTTTGGTGGAGGTAAGTCCTTGCCTCCCCACGCCAGACTGCATTGCTGGGAACCGCGACTTTTGCAGCTACTCCGGCCTCCGTGCACTTCCGGCAGAAATCCTTTGTGCACAGTGCAGCCTGGGTCCACGGCACTCTAACCTGCATTGCACGACCTCCTAAGTTGTTCTCCGGCGACGTGGGACTTCTTTGTGCGACTTCGGGTGAGCACCATTTCACGCATCCTCGTAGTGCCTGTTTCTGGCACTTCTCCGGGTGCTACCTGCTGCTGAGAGGGCTCCTTGTCTTGCTCGACGTCCCCTCTCTCTCCTGACGCAATTTGCGACATCCTGGTCCTTCCTGGGCCACAGCAGCATCCAAAAACGCTTACCGCACGATTTGCAGCTAGCAAGGCTTGTCTTTTGTCGGGAAAACACTTCTGCACGACTCTCCACGGCGAGAGGGATCCGTCCACCAAAGGGGAAGTCTCTAGCCCTTTTCGTTCCTGCAGAAACCTCAGCTTCTTCTGTCCAGTAGAAGCTTCTTTGCACCCACAGCTGGCATTTCCTGGGCATCTGCCCATCTCCGACTTGCTTGTGACTTTTGGACTTGGTCACCTTGTTCCACAGGTACCCTAGATTGGAACTCCATCGTTGTTGCATTGTTGGTTTGTGTCTTTCCTGCATTATTCCCCTATCACAACTTCTTTGTCCTTTGGGGAACTTTAGTGCACTTTGCACTCACTTTTCAGGGTCTTGGGGTGGGCTATTTTTCTAACCCTCACTATTTTCTAATAGTCCCAGCGACTCTCTACAAGGTCACATAGGTTTGGGGTCCATTCGTGGTTCGCATTCCACTTTTGGAGTATATGGTTTGTGTTGCCCCTATCCCTATGTGTCCCCATTGCATCCTATTGTAACTATACATTGTTTGCACTGTTTTCTAAGACTATTACTGCATATTTTGGTATTGTGCATATATATCTTATGTATATTTCCTATCCTCTCACTGAGGGTACACTCTGAGATACTTTGGCATATTGTCATAAAAATAAAGTACCTTTATTTTTAGTATAACTGTGTATTGTGTTTTCTTATGATATTGTGCGTATGACACTAAGTGGTACTGTAGGAGCTTCACTCGTCTCCTAGTTCAGCCTAAGCTGCTCTGCTAAGCTACCATTATCTATCAGCCTATGCTGCTAGACACCCTATACACTAATAAGGGATAACTGGGCCTGGTGCAAGGTGCAAGTACCCCTTGGTACTCACTACAAGCTAGTCCAGCCTCCTACATTGGTACTAGTGGTGGGACTGCTGGCAACAGTCAAGTTAAGGGTGTAGTTGGGTTCACTTATGGGTCCATAGTAGAAACTGGGGTAGTCAGTCCCAAGACAGTTTCTGTCACACCTAGTGGCATTGGCCTTGCCACACTGGCTGCTTGTCCCCTTACAATGGATAAGTACAGGCAGACAGTTTCAATAAATGGTGTTGAGGCCTTGGCCTACAGGGACACAGGTGCCGGTATCACTTTGGTGACTGAAAACCTAGGGCACCCTGATCAACACATCATTGGACAACAGTATAAGATTATTGATGTCCATAACTCCACTAAGTTTCTTCCCTTAGCTATAATTCAATTTAGTTGGGGTGGAGTTACTGGCCCTAAGCAGGTGGTGGTATCACCTAGCTTACCTGTAGACTGTCTCTTAGGTAATGACCTAGAGGCCTCAGGTTGGGCTGATGTAGAGTTTTATGCCCATGCAGCCATGCTGGGCATCCCTGAGGAATTGTTCCCTCTCATTTCTACTGAAATGAAAAAGCAAAGGAGAGAAGGCCTGAAAACTCAGGATCCCTCTCCATCAACAGGTAAAAAGGGTATCACAGTATCCCCTAACCACCCTACCATTCAGAAACCTCTCCTGGGGTGGCACCTGTTCCAAGGGAATCATCAGCTTGCAAAGCTGGACTCCCTGAGGTAGAAGTACCTCTCTGTGGGATAACTAACATTGGTGAGAAAAAGAGCACCATTTTAGTTAACATGGAGCATCCCTCCAACCCTCCCAGAGAAACTTTAGTGCAGAAACCCTGCACTGCCTCACAACACTTAGGACAGCATCCCTGCCCTAGTGTGGAGCTCATAGGACAGCATCCCTGCCCTGCTCCAACTCAAGAGAAACAGCATCCCTGTTCTCTCTTCCAGCCATATGGACAAAGTTTTTCCCCAGCTATGGCTTTTCTGAGACAGCATCCCTGTCTGGCATTTCCATCACTACAAATAGGTTCAGTGGACAATTCCCACTGCTCTAAACTAAAACTTACTGATAGAAACTCTGAAAATACATCTTCACATTGTTGCTTAGCTAAAAAACTTCAAACAGGGTGGTTTACATCCCCACAGGGAAGTAACCATATAGTGGATGATGAAGGGAGTAACCAGTCTATTGCAGAGCTACTCTCTACTTATCACCACTTAGACAATAAAGTCTCAACTGGCCAAGGTTAGCCTTATTGTCCCTCGTTTGGGGGGGGGGGGTTGTGTGAGAAAGTAGCCTCTTTCTAGCCTTGTTACCCCCACTTTAGGCCTGTTTGTGAGTGTATGTCAGCGTATTTTCACTGCCTCACTGGGATCCTGCTAGCCAGGGCCCAGTGCTCATAGTGAAAACCCTATGTTTTCAGTATGTTTGTTATGTGTCACTGGGACCCTGCTAGCCAGGACCCCAGTGCTCATAAGGTTGTGGCCTATATGTATGTGTTCCCTGTGTGGTGCCTAACTGTCTCACTGAGGCTCTGCTAACCAGAACCTCAGTGGTTATGCTCTCTCATTTCTTTCCAAATTGTCACTAACAGGCTAGTGACCAATTTTACCAATTTACATTGGCTTACTGGAACACCCTTATAATTCCCTAGTATATGGTACTGAGGTACCCAGGGTATTGGGGTTCCAGGAGATCCCTATGGGCTGCAGCATTTCTTTTGCCACCCATAGGGAGCTCTGACAGTTCTTACACAGGCCTGCCACTGCAGCCTGAGTGAAATAACGTCCACGTTATTTCACAGCCATTTTACACTGCACTTAAGTAACTTATAAGTCACCTATATGTCTAACCTTTACCTGGTAAAGGTTAGGTGCAAAGTTACTTAGTGTGAGGGCACCCTGGCACTAGCCACAGCAGCATCCAAAAACGCTTACCGCACGATTTGCAGCTAGCAAGGCTTGTTGGCGGTCTTTCGGCGGGAAAACACTTCTGCACGACTCTCCACGGCGAGAGGGATCCGTCCACCAAAGGGGAAGTCTCTAGCCCTTTTCGTTCCTGCAGAAACCTCAGCTTCTTCTGTCCAGTAGAAGCTTCTTTGCACCCACAGCTGGCATTTCCTGGGCATCTGCCCATCTCCGACTTGCTTGTGACTTTTGGACTTGGTCCCCTTGTTCCACAGGTACCCTAGATTGGAACTCCATCGTTGTTGCATTGTTGGTTTGTGTCTTTCCTGCATTATTCCCCTATCACGACTTCTTTGTCCTTTGGGGAACTTTAGTGCACTTTGCACTCACTTTTCAGGGTCTTGGGGTGGGCTATTTTTCTAACCCTCACTATTTTCTAATAGTCCCAGCGACTCTCTACAAGGTCACATAGGTTTGGGGTCCATTCGTGGTTCGCATTCCACTTTTGGAGTATATGGTTTGTGTTGCCCCTATCCCTATGTGTCCCCATTGCATCCTATTGTAACTATACATTGTTTGCACTGTTTTCTAAGACTATTACTGCATATTTTGGTATTGTGCATATATATCTTATGTATATTTCCTATCCTCTCACTGAGGGTACACTCTGAGATACTTTGGGATATTGTCATAAAAATAAAGTACCTTTATTTTTAGTATAACTGTGTATTGTGTTTTCTTATGATATTGTGCATATGACACTAAGTGGTACTGTAGGAGCTTCACTCGTCTCCTAGTTCAGCCTAAGCTGCTCTGCTAAGCTACCATTATCTATCAGCCTATGCTGCTAGACACCCTATACACTAATAAGGGATAACTGGGCTTGGTGCAAGGTGCAAGTACCCCTTGGTACTCACTACAAGCCAGTCCAGCCTCATACAATCCTGTCTCCAACTGAAGTATTTGGCCACTTGGTCCAACCAGGACACAAACAGGTCCACCGAGAAGGGTCCCCATCTGTATTCTTGCACCCAAACACAGACAAATGTTGTTTACAAAGGCTGAGGTTCCAGAGGTACCTTGATTGCCAATCCACCACATGATTGGCTGTCAAAGGTACACACTGCAATATGTCAGACCCTTGCGGAGGTGTGAGATCTTGAGCCGTTGAAGGACAAAAGGACCTGTAATGTAGGGCGACAGGAAAAATGGCCTGGATGGAGGAAGAGAGTAGCCCTACCACCCTTGTAATCTGTCTCAAAAATGTGACTTGTCTGCCTAGTGTGTAAGTCAACTCGTATCTGCTCTTGGCCATCTTCTGAGATGGAAGGCTCACAGTGGCTTGGTCCGTGTCCACTACAAAACCCAGAAACACAAGGTACTGTGTCGTAGATAAGAATGACTTTTCTTGCTGATGAGAAACCACTGCGGGTCTGAGAACTTTGCAAAGCCCCAAGGGGCAGAGGACAGCCTGAATGGGAGCATTGTGAATGCGTACGTGTCCTGACACCAGTGAAACTGCAGGAAGTGCCTGTGAGGCAGGAAGATCAGGACCGTCAATTATACATCCCCGAGATCAAGCCATGCTAACCAGTCTTTGGGAAGAAGGTGGTCCCTGAGGAGATGATTACCGTCCATTTTGAAGTGGCGGAAGACCAACTACTCGTTCAATTGCTTGAGATTTATGACTGGTCTCTTCTTGCCATTACATTTGTCCACCACAAACAAATTGCTCATGAACCTTTAAGAACGGACGGGGTGTCTGGACTCTAGCCCCTTTGGGACTCAGAGTTGACCAAGTAGGTCTCCTCAACACAAAAATACAAAGGCAGCGGGGGTCGGGGGAGCCGTAAAGCTCTATCTGGAACCCTTGGATGATCTGCTAGACCTAGGCATCGGACATCGGGACCGCCAAGTGTGGGCAAAATCTGCTAACCTGCCGCCATCCCTACATGGGAAAAAGGGCTGACACTCACTGTGAGAGGTGCCCTGTTAGTGGCCTCCTCTGAGTTCTCCTTTGCAGTCTCTCTGCCGAGGACATCCGTGGGTGGAATAGAACCTCCCACACCTGGATTGATCTTGTCATTGTCCATGCTTTGAGTCTTGGCCCGGAACGAGTCCTGGTGCTGTCTGTAGGCTGGCCTTCCTCAACCAGCCCCCATGAAAATAAGGGGATTAAATATCTGTTAAATGGAGGAGTGAGTTTTGTCCAGTGAATTGAAATTGACGACAAACATACTTAACTCCTTAATAGGAAGGGATCACCAAATAGGCCTCCCTGTGCCACTAGGCAGGCCTCTGAGGTGGCCAGATACCCCAACTTCTGATCAATTTTAATGAGCAGGGACCTCCTCCGCTTGGCTGACAGGATGTAGTTGGCATTGCAAGGAAGATTATAGCCCTCTAGTCCCAGCCCAAGAGAACTTTCTGAGAAAAGGGATTCGACGTCCTTGACATCCTCCGCCATAGCTAAACTTTTTTGTCAGGGGTCTGGCAATGTCAAGGAGCTTGTCCTGACATGACAGTCAAGAGCGGTCTATGCCCTTCTTAGGGCAGCAGATGTACTTGGCCAGGATGTCACCATGCAGGGGTCTATTTCTGGGGTAGAGCAACTTTACCCACCCGAGATGAGCAGGGACACTCCACTCTGAAGCGACTGCAGACCTCTTTATCAAGATATTTTCTCAGTCTCTTTTCCACTTATACATAGCCACCTTGTCCGCAGGCTCCAGTCAGATGACTGGTGGTGCAAACAGTCCTCCGTGTCAAGCATGTCTGAGTCTAACCCAGGTGTGGTCTTGTTGCAGTCGAACAGCTTAGGTGCGGAAGCATAGCTCCAGGGCCTGTCTAGCTCTGCATCACCGTAATGGGCGGGGAAGTCATCGCCATCCGGTGTGTTGGAGGCAGGTAAAGTCACCTGACTTAAGGCGGGTTTTTGACAAACAGAAGGGGGTGAATGCCCACAGGCTCGGGGAGGGTATTATGACCCAGAACAGTGTGTTTCAGATGATCAAAGGCATCCAAGTCGAATCCTGGGTACGCTTCTTTTTTTTAGGTCTGAGGCATCTCTGGCTGGCTTGTAGGCGCAAGGGTTGATGACCCTTTGGGTTCTTCTTTCCGATCAAGGGGTCATAGGCACGGCGCTGCCAGATTAAGGAGTTTTTGCTCCAGGGGTGCCATGGCCTCCGAGACCGCCTTCTGTCCATGACGCCACAAAGCTCATTGTCAGTGGGGAGGTAGGTAATTGACAGTTACTCCACGTAGGAATCATGCATGTCCTGCATGTTAGGGCACTGCATACTAGGTGGACCAGTTATTTTTAGGGAGCCTGAAAGGCACAGTAAGGTTTCACAATGGACACCAATGCTCTTTTATATACACTGGGCCAAACCAATATTAGAACTGCACAGTTCGTAGACTGTAATACACTAGTATACTTGTAAGAGGAGCTTGGGTGTAGTGTCCTTTACCGCCCTCGCCACCCTCAAATACGGACTCCTGCACAGGGTGTCGATGTATGGATTTGCTTGATGTAACTCAAGGCCAGAAACGGACTACCTTTTAGAGGGTGTCTCACTCCAGGCTACACAGATCACGATGGAGACAGAGGCCGATCATGCTGCTTCGGTCACTGATTTTATTTTCTCTGCGTTGTACAGCACGATTGGCACACACACCAAGAGGATAGCCTCAGAAGAGGTGTGCTGGCACCCCTAGCGGTCGGAAGACTGTGCTGCACAGCCCCAACATGCCTCTGATAGGTGACCACCTCAGACCGAGTAGAAGTGAGGGAGCACTTCTGCAGTGATCGCAAATTACCTAAAGGCAAGAAAAGTAAATAAAAAGCACAATAGCATAAATAAATCAAACTCTGGAAAGCCTAATAACAAAAAGCATTGTCCACTGGCCCTTCTACTTAACTGTCAGCTGCGAGGAGCAGTGAAGGAAGAGCCAACAGCAACAGAGGACTATAAGGACAATATGTGATCTCTGTTTGGATGAACTGTGATGAACTTCTATCCAAAGTGTTCGTGGGATTTGTAGTTTGATAATGTGTGATATGGCTGCTGTTAAATAAAGTGAAGAAAGTAACGCATAGTCCTCGCCTCCGGTCCTGAGAAAAAATTCAGCAGTTTGTGATATTATTACTTCCTTATTTTGTCATTTGTGCACTGGTTAACACAGTCTGGGAAAAGGTGTCACCTTATTAGTACCTGTTTAATTCCAAAATACAGCAATAAGCATCAAGAAAGAGATAAGTCAACCTCTGCAAAAGGTCTTCCCTGTGTGGCAAAACATATTGTTAGATTATCAGTAATTTTTGCTCTGTTGGCTTAGAAACTGTTTATTTGTTTTAAAAATGCAGATTATGCAGTTGATGATGGATTATGTGGAAAATCTAACAAATCCATAAAAATATAGACAAAGCTCAGCAGCAAAATCGCTTAATTCAAGTGGCCCTGCTTAAAGGTTAATTCTGACTTTGAGATGGCTCTGCCTGAAAGTGAAAGAGGAAGTACTCCTGTGCTGTGAAGCCCAAGGAAGGACAAAAACTATAGAAAAAGCAAGTCTTCTCACCAAGAGTTCTTGCTGCCTGACAAAATGTAAATGTGCAGCATTGATAAGTCACCAAATATAAAGGCTGCTTGGGAGCTAGTATAGGCATTGTGAGGATTTGGGTGTACTGTATGGTATGGCTGGGAAGCCCGGCTGGGAAGCCCTACTGTGCAGTACTCTCAAATACTATCTTGGGTCCATTCAGGTACATTTACTCAACCTGAAGCTGAACCGTGGGCAGCTGTGGCTGCGAGCAGTAAGACTCAGCAAAGGAACAATGTGTAAAGAATTTAACAGCACCAAACAACAGAGTTAGAAAGTCACATGACAAAAAATAAATAAGACACCATTTCATAAAAATAGAGCAGATTTGTATACATTTTTAGAGACCTTAATCATCAAAATCCACCAGAGGGTTCCGGAGATGCAGATTTTAGGGAAGTAATAAATAACTTTTATGTCAACCTCAAACAAGCACTGGCCAGGAAAAAGTCTGGAAACTTTTTAAAAATGTGTACAATTTAGTTCAGCATTTCCCTGAGTTGGACAGTCAAGTCTGACAGGACAGTAGTCTAAGGGGCCAGAAAGGATACTTTGGACAGTTACCTGGCCACCAGAACATTTTTAGAGCAAGATCCAAACTTTACAGGTTGGCCACCATTTACGACAGTGGAGTGGTCCTGATGCTGAAGGATGCAGGCTCAAAGATAATCCTAATGCTGTGCGGCCACGAGGGTAAAGTCTGGTCAAGTCCTTGATCCACAGGTGAGTGTGGGCAACTTTGTTCACGGATCTCGGGGACCCCTGAAGTCCTGTGTGCAGGGTTTCAAGGGCTGCCAAAGCAGACCATCTCTTTTGCAACACAGTGGTCACGGTGCAAACGTTTGGTGGAGGCTGATGTCCCTCTTGGGTGATGAATCCAGTCACAACCCACACTCGTGGGTCCAGCAGACACGGGTGCACCTTTAGGCTATCTCCAAATTGTCCTCTGGAGCGCCCAGCGTCCAGTAGTGGCAAAACCTCTGCAATGACAACCAGAGGATTCATCTTCAGATGTTTCAGCTTTGATTTCCCCACTGTTGTTCTAGGGGGCCAGCCAACTGATCCTTGGTGTCTCTGCTTCGGATTGGGGTCAGGAAGCAGCTTTCCACTGACTCAGGCGTGCAGAACAGGGTCCAAACTCAAGCATCACAGCCTCTCTTTGTGTACTTCCAGTGAGTGCAAAGTGGTGGTCTTCTCATCCTTCTTCCAGGTTCAGTGAGAACTGAAGTCTGGGGTGGCAGGGGTGCCCATTATATCCCAGCAAAGTGCACCGAGCGGACAGTGCAGTGACTAGCCAATAGACTAGTTGTTCCCTCCTCTCTGGTGACACAGTTCTGGTGATGTGTGGCATCTGGTTATCCCAGAGTGCAAAATTCTTGCCACAGCCAAAATTGCAGAATTCTTCTATTGCTGTAAGGACCTTGGTAGCTCGCCCTCCTCCACTCCCCACCCCCCCCAAAAGGTGTGGCTGCTATGGGGCTGCATGCCTCTGGTAAACCAGTTTGGGAACTGTTTTTCCCTCTTCTGTCCCTGGCTGTACTCGGTCTGCAGGAAACAAAAGGCATCCTGCCCAAGAGTGTTGTCACAGCGGCCCTTTAAAAGCAGTTTCACCTTTTGGCTTTTGGACTACCACCCTGGGCAGCCATCCTGTGAGAGGAGGTCACCCCTTCCAGTGCGGCAGCAGCAGCGTTCATTTGTGGCCTGGGAGTCGTTCACACGTCTTCCCAGGCAAGCAGAAAGCTGTCTGTGTGCTAGTACCTCTGTGCGGCCACTAGCTGAGGCACAGAGTGGCAACTTTGTAAAAGTTGGTTGCCTTTAAAAGTAACTTTCATCTCGACGTGGCCATTGAGTCACATTTAATCCCATGATCAACTTAATATCTTACATGACCCACTTTGGTAGTCCCAGTCAAAAGTTAGCCAGGTTGGCATGCCACCCAGTAACTCTGCATTAGTCAGTGGGGCTACCAACTTTACCCACAGCAAAACGACAGCTCAAAGGTGTTTCTGCTAAGACAAACAGTAAAACATGTGTCTTTTTTAACAAAATGAAGCTCCTTGCCTTAGGACTCTATAGGTCTTCCTTAGGGGAGACTTATATTTAATGTTAAGGGATAGGGTTGTTTGCCATAGGTTTAAATGGCAAAGTCGACCTCGCAGTGAAAACACTGTCCTTCCAGTCTGCAGTAGCAGGATGGGGGCCATTTTGTATTTTGTCACACAAAGGGTGGCACAAACAGTGCTGCAGCCCTGAGTGGACACATTGTCTTGCATGTCCTGAGTACCAGGGACTTATAAGTAAGCCAGGCTTTGCCATTGAGTTGTATCCAATTCTACATACAATTTGTATGGGGTTGAAACAGTGGTACTGAGGCCTGGGTAGCAGGCCTCACTGCACTCGCAGCGTCGAAAACCAGCAGCTAATAGTCCGAATGTGGGCGGAAACCTGCAAAAGGCCTGTTTCCTTACAGGTGTTAATTGATGGAGTAATTTTGGACAACAATAAGAAAGCATTCTTCTTGAGAATTAATTTGAGGATGTTTCTAGCTGAGTTCTGAAGTGCATCATTATTATAGACACTTCAAAAATGTTTCTAGGTACAGTCTGATTTTATATATATATATATATATATATATATATATGTTCGATGGCATGTGTAGCTGCAGATACACATGCTGTGCACATCCCGCCATCTGGTGTTGGGCTCGGAGTGTTACAAGTTGTTTTTCTTCGAAGAAGTCTTTTCGAGTCACAAGACCGAGGGACTCCTCCCATTTCGACTCCATTGCGCATGGGCGTCGACTCCATCTTATATTGTTTTTTTTCCGCCATCGGGTTCGGACGTGTTCCTTTTCGCTCCGAGTTTCGGGTCAGAAAGTTAGTTAGAATCTCGGAAAAATTGTGAGAAAGTAGCCTCTTTCTAGCCTTGTTACCCCACTTTTGGCCTGTTTGTGAGTGTATGTCAGGGTGTTTTCACTTTCTCACTGGGATCCTGCCAGCCAGGGCCCAGTGCTCATAGTGAAAACCCTATGTTTTCAGTATGTTTGTTATGTGTCACTGGGACCCTGCTAGCCAGGACCCCAGTGCTCATAAGTTTGTGGCCTATATGTATGTGTTCCCTGTGTGATGCCTAACTGTCTCACTCAGGCTCTGCTAACCAGAACCTCAGTGGTTATGCTCTCTCCGTACAAATTGTCACTAACAGGCTAGTGACCAATTTTACCAATTTACATTGGCTTACTGGAACACCCTTATAATTCCCTAGTATATGGTACTGAGGTACCCAGGGTATTGGGGTTCCAGGAGATCCCTATGGGCTGCAGCATTTCTTTTGCCACCCATAGGGAGCTCTGACAATTCTTACACAGGCCTGCCACTGCAGCCTGAGTGAAATAACGTCCACGTTATTTCACAGCCATTTTACACTGCACTTAAGTAACTTATAAGTCACCTATATGTCTAACCTTTACCTGGTAAAGGTTAGGTGCAAAGTTACTTAATGTGAGGGCACCCTGGCACTAGCCAAGGTGCCCCCACATTGTTCAGGGCCAATTCCACGGACTTTGTGAGTGCGGGGACACCATTACATGCGTGCACTACATATAGGTCACTACCTATATGTAGCTTCACAATGGTAACTCCGAATATGGCCATGTAACATGTCTATGATCATGGAATTGCCCCCTCTATGCCATCCTGGCATAGTTGGCACAATCCCATGATCCCAGTGGTCTGTAGCACAGACCCTGGTACTGCCAAACTGCCCTTCCTGGGGTTTCACTGCAGCTGCTGCTGCTGCCAACCCCTCAGACAGGCATCTGCCCTCCTGGGGTCCAGCCAGGCCTGGCCCAGGATGGCAGAACAAAGAACTTCCTCTGAGAGAGGGTGTGACACCCTCTCCCTTTGGAAAATGGTGTGAAGGCAGGGGAGGAGTAGCCTCCCCCAGCCTCTGGAAATGCTTTCTTGGGCACAGATGTTCCCAATTCTGCATAAGCCAGTCTACACCGGTTCAGGGACCCCTTAGCCCCTGCTCTGGCGCGAAACTGGACAAAGGAAAGGGGAGTGACCACTCCCCTGACCTGCACCTCCCCTGGGAGGTGTCCAGAGCTCCTCCAGTGTGCTCCAGACCTCTGCCATCTTGGAAACAGAGGTGCTGCTGGCACACTGGACTGCTCTGAGTGGCCAGTGCCACCAGGTGACGTCAGAGACTCCTGCTGATAGGCTCCTTCAGGTGTTAGTAGCCTTTCCTCTCTCCTAGGTAGCCAAACCCTCTTTTCTGGCTATTTAGGGTCTCTGTCTCTGGGGAAACTTTAGATAACGAATGCATGAGCTCAGCTGAGTTCCTCTGCATCTCCCTCTTCACCTTCTGATAAGGAATCGACCGCTGACCGCGCTGGAAGCCTGCAAACCTGCAACATAGTAGCAAAGACGACTACTGCAACTCTGTAACGCTGATCCTGCCGCCTTCTCGACTGTTTTCCTGCTTGTGCATGCTGTGGGGGTAGTCTGCCTCCTCTCTGCACTAGAAGCTCCGAAGAAATCTCCCGTGGGTCGACGGAATCTTCCCCCTGCAACTGCAGGCACCAAAAAGCTGCATTACCGGTCCCTTGGGTCTCCTCTCAGCACGACGAGCGAGGTCCCTCGAATCCAGCAACTCTGTCCAAGTGACCCCCACAGTCCAGTGACTCTTCAGTCCAAGTTTGGTGGAGGTAAGTCCTTGCCTCACCTCGCTAGACTGCATTGCTGGGAACCGCGACTTTTGCAGCTACTCCGGCCCCTGTGCACTTCCGGCGGAAATCCTTTGTGCACAGCCAAGCCTGGGTCCACGGCACTCTAACCTGCATTGCACGACTTTCTAAGTTGGTCTCCGCCGACGTGGGACTCCTTTGTGTAACTTCGGGTGAGCACCGTTTCACGCATCCTCGTAGTGCCTGTTTCTGGCACTTTTCCGGGTGCTACCTGCTGCTGAGAGGGCTCCTTGTCTTGCTTGACGTCCCCTCTACCTCCTGGCGCAATTTGCGACATCCTGGTCCTTCCTGGGCCACAGCAGCATCCAAAAACGCTAACCGCACGATTTGCAGCTAGCAAGGCTTGTTGCCGTTCTTTCGGCGGGAAAACACTTCTGCACGACTCTCCAAGGCGAGAGGGATCCGTCCACCAAAGGTGAAGTCTCTAGTCCTTTTCGTTCCTGCAGAAACCTCAGCTTCTTCTGTCCAGTAGAAGCTTCTTTGCACCAGCAGCTGGCATTTCCTGGGCATCTGCCCATCTCCGACTTGCTTGTGACTTTTGGACTTGGTCCCCTTGTTCCACAGGTACCCAAGATTGGAAATCCATTGTTGTTGCATTGTTGGTTTGTGTCTTTCCTGCATTATTCCTCTAACACGACTTCTTTGTCCTTAGGGGAACTTTAGTGCACTTTGCACTCACTTTTCAGGGTCTTGGGGAGTGTTATTTTTCTAACTCTCACTATTTTCTAATAGTCCCAGCGACCCTCTACAAGGTCACATAGGTTTGGGGTCCATTCGTGGTTCGCATTCCACTTTTGGAGTATATGGTTTGTGTTGCCCCTATCCCTATGTGTCCCCATTGCATCCTATTGTAACTATACATTGTTTGCACTGTTTTCTAAGAATATTACTGCATATTTTGGTATTGTGTATATATATCTTGTGTATATTTCCTATCCTCTCACTGAGGGTACACTCTGAGATACTTTGGCATATTGTCATAAAAATAAAGTACCTTTATTTTTAGTATAACTGTGTATTGTGTTTTCTTATGATATTGTGCATATGACACTAAGTGGTACTGTAGTAGCTTCACACGTCTCCTAGTTCAGCCTAAGCTGCTCTGCTAAGCTACCATTATCTATCAGCCTAAGCTGCTAGACACCCTATACACTAATAAGGGATAACTGGGCCTGGTGCAAGGTGCAAGTACCCCTTGGTACTCACTACAAGCCAGTCCAGCCTCCTACAAAAATCATCGGTATTGTTTGCGTTCGGTATCGGGTTAGTTACAACAGATCGACACCGAATTAAGAAGAGCTCCGGTGGCCCTTCAGGTTTTTTTTCGATCCCCGTCGGGGCCTGATCGGCCCGGCCACGTGTCTCTTCAAGGCTGATGGAACGGACCCCATTCCGCTTCTGTCCAAAATGCCATAACAAGTATCCATATACAGATCAACACCTGGTCTGTAACTTGTGTTTGTCACCAGAACACAAGGAGGATACTTGTGAGGCCTGTCGAGCGTTTCGGTCCAGGAAGACACTCAGGGACCGAAGAGCAAGAAGACTGCAAATGGCGTCGGCGCCGACAGGACAAGGGCGTTTCGAGGAGGAGGAAGAAACATTCTCCACCCAGGAATCGGACTCGGAGGAGATCGATCCCGAAGAAACGCCGAAAACCGTGAGTAAGACGTTGAAGCAAAGAACTCACGAGAAGAACGCTAAAGCCCAGGGGACGCCACCGCCAACAGGCCACGGCTTAACCCGAAAAATAGGTGACCGTCCATCGGCACCGAAAAAGGGCGAGCTGGTGTCGAAGTCATCCGACCCCGGTCGAGATACCGGCACACAGCAATCTCGGGCCCGAGATAGTGGCTCCGAGAAGATTCGGCATCGAGACAGCGGCACCGAAATGGGTCGGCACCGAGAGGGCACGACGCCGAAAGTAAAGAAGGTTTCGTCCGAGCCGAAAAAAGCAGCCGAAAAGGTTTCCGTACCGAAACATCCGGCCTCGGAACCGAAAAGAAGTTCCTATTCAGAGGAACAAGGACTGTCCTCACAAATGAAGACACACAGATTTGAACAAGAATTAGAGACAATAGAGCCAGATCACACACAAAGGCGGCTCTTTATTCAAAAAGATACGGGGAAGATCAGCACTCTTCCTCCAATCAAAAGAAACGTAAACTTGCCTTCCAAGACAAGGACAAACAGCCACACGCAAAAGTGGCTAGACAAGTAACACCACCACCATCCCCACATCACTCTCCGCAACCATCACCTGTAGCCACTCCACCAATGATGCAATCCCCAACTCATACGGGAATGAGTCAAGATGACCCTGACGCATGGGACCTTTATGACGCACCAGTGTCAGATAATAGCCCTTAATGCTATCCAGCAAGACCATCGCCACCAGAGGATAGTACAGGCTACGCTCAAGTGATATCGAGAGCTGTTGCATTTCACTATGTCAGCCTTCATTCAGAACCCATTGAAGACGACTTTCTTTTTAATAGACTGTCGTCTACACACAGTCAATATCAGAGTCTTCCGATTTTACCCGGAATGCTCAAACACTCCAAACAAGTGTTTGAGGAGCCTGTCAAAGGGAGAGCCATTTCTCCAAGAGTAGATAAAAAATATAAACCGCCACCAACAGACCCAGTGTACATCACACAACAGCTAACACCAGACTCTGTTGTAGTGGGAGCAGCGCGCAAAAGAGCCAACTCACATACTTCAGGAGATGCACCACCTCCAGATAAAGAAAGTAGAAAATTCAATGCTGCAGGCAAAAGGGTGGCGGCACAGGCAGCAAACCAGTGGCGCATTGCTAATTCGCAAGCTTTGTTAGCCAGATATGATAGGGCCCATTGGGATGAGATGCAACACTTTATTGAACATTTACCAAAAGAGTTCCAAAAAAGAGCGCAGCAAGTGGTAGAAGAGGGACAGAGTATCTCTAATAATCAGATACGGTCAGCAATGGATGCTGCAGACACAGCTGCTAGAACTGTCAACACAGCAGTAACAATAAGGAGACATGCATGGCTGCGTACATCAGGATTTAAACCAGAGATACAGCAAGCTGTGCTGAATATACCATTCAACGGACAGCAGTTGTTTGGGCCGGAGGTGGACACTGCGATAGAAAAACTTAAGAAAGACACTGAGACGGCCAAAGCAATGGGCGCACTCTACTCCCCGCAGAGCAGAGGCACATTTCGAAAGACACAATTTCGAGGGGGGTTTCGAGAGCAGACCACAGAAGCCACAACCTCACAAACAAAGCCCACTTACCAGAGCCAGTATCAGCGGGGAGGTTTTCGGGGACAATATAGAGGAGGACAATTTAAAAAAAATTGAGGAAAGTTCCAAAGTCCCAAAACTCCTCCAAACAAACAGTGACTTCAAGGTCACAAATCCCCAACACATAACACCTGTGGGGGGGAGACTAACCAAGTTTTACACACATTGGGAGGAAATAACAACAGACACTTGGGTCTTAGCAATTATCCAGCATGGTTATTGCATAGATTTTCTCAAATTCCCTCCAAACGTCCCACCGAAAACACACAGTATGTCAAAACAACATATAGATCTTCTAGGACTAGAAGTTCAGGCATTGCTACAGAAAGAAGCAATAGAATTAGTACCAAGACAACAATTAAACACAGGAGTTTACTCACTGTACTTTCTGATACCCAAAAAAGACAAGAGTCTCAGACCTATACTAGATCTCAGAACATTAAATACCTACATCAAATCAGACCACTTTCACATGGTTACTTTACAAGACGTAATCCCACTGCTCAAACAACAAGACTACATGACAACACTAGACTTAAAGGATGAATATTTCCATATACCAATACATCCTTCACACAGAAAGTACCTAAGGTTTGTATTCCAAGGGATACATTACCAATTCAAAGTGTTGCCATTCGGAATAACAACTGCGCCAAGAGTTTTTACAAAATGCCTGGCAGTAGTAGCTGCACATATCAGAAGGCAGAAAATACATGTGTTCCCGTACCTGGACGATTGGTTAATCAAAACCAGCACGCTAACACGGTGTTCACAACACACAAAATATGTCATAGAAATCCTACACAAACTAGGTTTCTCAATCAACTACACAAAGTCACACCTTCTGCCGTGTCAAACACAGCAATACTTAGGAGCGACAATCAACACAGCAAAAGGGATTGCCACTCCAAGTCCACAAAGAGTTCAAACATTTCACAATGTAATACAGGCCATGTATCCAAAACAAAGGATACAAGTCAAAATGGTAATGAAACTACTAGGCATGATGTCTTCATGCATAGCCATTGTCCCAAATGCAAGGTTGCACATGCCCCCCTTACAACAGTGCCTAGCATCACAATGGTCACAAGCACAGGGTCAGCTTCTAGATCTGGTGTTGATAGACCGCCAAACATACATCTCGCTTCAATGGTGGAACAGTATAAATGTAAACCAAGGGCGGCCTTTCCAAGACCCAGTGCCACAATACGTGATAACGACAGATGCTTCCATGACAGGGTGGGGAGCACACCTCAATCAACACAGCATCCAAGGACAATGGGACATACAGCAAAGACTGTTTCACATAAATCACTTAGAACTGTTAGCGGTATTTCTAGCGCTGAAAGCATTTCAACCCATAATAACCCACAAATACATTCTTGTCAAAACAGACAACATGACAACAATGTATTACCTAAACAAACAGGGAGGGACACACTCGACACAGTTGTGTCTCCTGACACAGAAAATATGGCATTGGGCGATTCACAACCACATTCGCCTAATAGCACAATTTATTCCAGGAATTCAGAATCAGTTAGCAGACAATCTCTCTCGGGATCACCAACAGATCCACGAATGGGAGATTCACCCCCAAATACTGAACACTTACTTCCAAATTTGGGGAACACCACAAATAGATCTATTTGCAACAAAGGAAAACTCAAAATGCCAAAACTTCACATCCAGGTACCCACAACATCAGTCTCAGGGAAATGCACTATGGATGAACTGGTCAGGGATATTTGCGTACGCTTTTCCCCCTCTCCCACTCCTTCCATATCTAGTAAACAAGTTGAGTCAAAACAAACTCAAACTCATACTAATAGCACCAACATGGGCAAGACAACCTTGGTACACAACACTACTAGACCTTTCAGTAGTACCTCATGTCAAACTACCAAACAGACCAGATCTGTTAACACAACACAAACAACAGATCAGACATCCAAATCCAGCATCGCTGAATCTAGCAATTTGGCTCCTGAAATCCTAGAATTCGGACACTTAGACCTCACACAAGAATGTATGGAGGTCATAAGACAAGCTAGGAAGCCTACCACTAGACACTGCTATGCAAATAAGTGGAAAAGATTTGTTTATTACTGCCATAATAATCAAATTCAACCCTTACACGCATCTGCAAAAGATATAGTAGGATACTTACTACATTTGCAAAAGTCAAAACTAGCTTTCTCTTCCATCAAGATACATCTTACTGCAATTTCAGCTTACCTGCAAATTACGCACTCAACTTCATTATTTAGGATACCAGTCATAAAAGCATTTATGGAAGGCCTAAAGAGAATTATACCACCAAGAACACCACCAGTTCCTTCATGGAACCTCAACATTGTCTTAACACGACTCATGGGTCCGCCTTTCGAGCCCATGCACTCTTGTGAAATGCAATACTTAACGTGGAAAGTTGCATTTTTGATTGCCATCACATCTCTAAGAAGGGTGAGTGAAATTCAAGCATTTACCATACAAGAACCATTTATTCAAATACACAAGAATAAAGTAGTTCTACGGACAAATCCAACATTTTTACCAAAAGTTATCTCACCGTTCCACTTGAATCAAACGGTAGAATTACCATTGTTCTTCCCACAGCCAGATTCTGTAGCTGAAAGAGCACTACATACATTAGACATCAAAAGAGCGCTAATGTACTGCATTGACAGAACAAAACTAATTCGAAAAACAAAACAACTATTTATTGCTTTTCAAAAGCCTCATACAAGAAATCCAATTTCAAAACAAGGCATTGCTAGATGGATAGTTAAGTGTATTCAAACCTGCTATCTTAAAGCAAAGAGAGAGCTGCCTATTACACCAAAGGCACACTCAACCAGAAAGAAAGGTGCTACCATGGCCTTTCTAGGAAATATTCCAATGAACGAAATATGTAAGGCAGCAACATGGTCTACGCCTCATACATTTACCAAACACTACTGTGTAGATGTGTTAACTTCACAACAAGCCACAGTAGATCAAGCTGTACTACGAACATTGTTTCAAACAACTTCAACTCCTACAGGCTGAACCACCGCTTTTGGGGAGATAACTGCTTACTAGTCTATGCACAGCATGTGTATCTGCAGCTACACATGCCATCGAACGGAAAATGTCACTTACCCAGTGTACATCTGTTCGTGGCATTAGTCGGTGCAGATTCACATGCGCCCACCCACCTCCCCGGGAGCCTGTAGTCGTTTAGAAGTTGATCTTGAACATTTGTAAATTTGTAAATATATTACTTTAAACTTCATTATGTACATACATATTCACTCCATTGCATGGGCACTATTACTAGCATACACAACTCCTGCCTCACCCTCTGCGGGGAAAACAATCTAAGATGGGGTCGACGCCCATGCCCAATGGAGTCGAAATGGGAGGAGTCCCTCGGGCTCGTGACTCGAAAAGACTTCTTCGAAGAAAAACAACTTGTAACACTCCGAGCCCAACACCAGATGGCGGGATGTGCACAGCATGTGAATCTGCAGCGACTAATGCCACGAACAGATGTACACTGGGTAAGTGACATTTTCCATATATATCTATATCTCCCTTTATACTGATAGTCTAGATCCGAGCTCCAATGTCGATATAGCTCATGTTATGGTGGTTGACCCCAGGTCTCTGAAACTGGAGTCTTTTGTGTTAAAGGCAACACTATCAGTGCCGAGTGGCACTTTTCCATATCTAGGAGTGTTGTTTTGACTCTGATTTTACCTGGTCTCCTTTGGTTACTTCTAGATGTAATATTTGTATTAGGCGCATAGCCTCCGATTTCGATTTTTCTAACAGGCTGAGTCGCAAATCCATTAAAGTCATTTTGAGTATCTGAATAGCTAAATGTGTTTACATTACCTCTTATGGCAGCGAAATTTGGGGCTATACCAACCTTCCCTGTTATCTGTTATAAAGAACAAGTTTTAAAGAGACTCCTATGCCTCCCTCAATGTTCCCCTTCATTCATTGTTCACAAGGAACTTGGGGTAGGCTTTTTGTCTGATATTTTGCAGTTTCAGCCTTTGTTACTCTGGTTGCCTGTTTGGTTGAGCCCTGAAAAGGGCCTTAATAGTTTAATCTTAAAAGTCTGTTTGTCCCTCGATTGAGTGTCTAGAATTGCATGGTTAAAATATGTAAAAACTTGCTTTGATAAATTAGGACATTCTGAGATTTTAAATTACCAGAGGCCCTCGTTGATGGCAACATTGCCTGGCATCTATGGCCCTAACAATCTGAAGAGAGACACTGGATCGAAATGAATAAGTTCTCGTGCAAATTACTAGAACCTTATTTATCCATTGAAATGCTCAATCATCATTTTCTGTTGACGCCATATTATTCATCATCATTTAGCTATAACCAGGGGGAGTTTGTTTGATCCTGTTTCTGTAGCATGTAGATGTGATTGCATTTTGACACAGGACACTATGCACTTTGTAATGTTTTGCACCTTTTATAAAAGCTTGCACAACTATTATTTTTACTCTTGTTGGCTATCAGACAATTTAAACAATATGACCTGCTCTGTCTTATTTAGTTTTTGTCTGAATCACATATTTGCTTTTATTTGGTTTGTTTTTTATCAGGAGATGTCAGATTAAATACATCATTACAATGTGATTGATGTATTTATTGTTGATGTCTTTTTTGATTTTAATGTGCTAAAACTGAATAAAGAATATGAACCTGAACCCAGCTGTTTGAGGTCACACCAGTGGCGGCTCGTCCTTTAGGGCGGAGGGACCACGCCCCCCCCCCCCCCCCCCCCCCACCCCACCCCCCACATTTTGCCCCCCATGAAGAGTGTCTGTCAGGCTGAAAAAAGGTCAGACTGACAGACACTCTTCATGTTCAGGTCAGGCAGCCAGGAGCAGACATGCGCGATTTGCGCAGACTCCTGGCTGCCTTAGCTGAACTTTGCTGGGCTGAGGAGATCACAGCTCCTATGGGTGTGACCTCCTCAGCCCAGCAAAGGTGCCTCGAGGCCCTCCCCTGAGTGACGAGGAAAGCGTCACCAATTGACACTCTCCCTGGGCGCTTCAGTTTAAGCCCTGAAGTGCCCAGGTCGAGTGTCAATCAGTGACACTTCGTCACAGAGTGGGGTGGGGTCAGCAGTCTCACTGACCCCATCCCACTCTGTGACGAGGCTGGGACCTGGAGGCCGAAGGTAAGTGCGTGTGTGTGTATGTGTGTGATGTTTCAAATTGAATGTTTGGTGCGTGCGTGCATGTTTGAATGGTATGAATGTTGTTAATGGATGTGCGTGCGTGTGTGAAAGAATGAGTGTGTGTGATGTTTTAAAATGAATGTTTGGTGCGTGCTTGTTTGAATGGTATGAGTGTTGTTAATGGATGTGCGTGCGTGTCTGTTTGTGAAAGAATGAGAGTGTGTGTGTGTGTGTGTGTGTGTGTGCCTCGCCCGCCCCTTCCCTCGTAAAGCTGCCGGCCGTCACTGGTTCACACTTGGAAAATATTGCTAGGGTATGTCCTAATAATTTTGCAAGCACTGAAGAAGGACCAGCTAGCCATCTGGGAAACAAGTATGACATTAGTCAGAGGTCTGTACCGTACCTTGAATAATAGGTGGATAGCTGGACGATCTTGTCTATCAGGCCATATTAGGCCAAAAGCTCACAAACCACACCAGTAAGGTCTCTTCTAGGTCTCTCTAAATTTGATTGTCCCTGGTGAAGTGCAATGTCTGACTTGCTCCTGATTTCATAATTTCATAATTTAATAGCTACCACTCCTGAACTAATAATTTCTGTGGTGCCCATCATATTTCGTACATGCAAGATTCACATCCTGACTCCCCTGCTAGGTGCTGTACTTGACTTCAATGTAGGTAGCTCACCAGTGGAGTACTTGATTGTGCTGGATATGGGGACCACCAAAAGAAGAACTTTTTTTTGTATGATGTGGTTTATTTTTTTTAGATTTGTGTAAAAAACGGGTCACTACTCTCCCCTTGCTGAGGACTTCCCACAAGTATAGCTGTAGAGGATTGATAGTTGTGTACAGGACTTTTTAGCTGCATCACAAGATGTGGAGACTGTTGTGTTGGGCCTGAACAACATGTCTGTGTGCAGCACCATGAAGGTGGGTTGCTGTGTTAGAATGCATTGATTTTCAAATACTTCCACCTTGAGCTGCTTACTCTTCTTTATCTTTCTTTGTAGAGATCATTGTTAGCAGGTTGTTTTATGTTGGATTTAGATACACACATTCTCAAAGGAATAGGAAAGGATCAGTTGTACTTGTGCCACTTGTTTGGAAAGGTCAGTCTGTAGCGTGCACAGGAGGATGACCTTGACAAAGACTGCCAGAAGGATAAACCCTGCTAATGACTGAGCTAATGGACAGCTCTGACTGAAGTGGACTGAAGCTGAGCAACAACTAGGAGATTTGATAGGGGCCTTTCTCAGTAAAAACCACAGTCCCTGGTGATATAATGTGTGTTCTCACTTTATAACTACAAACACTAAAAACATTATACGACAGATTGAATAGTACGTTGAGGAAGACATACATTAACTCTATATGCTCCTCCTAAAACTTAATGTGGTACACCTGTTGTGAGATCCCAGGTCAGACTCCATTTTTAAAATGTTACGTTAGCCTGTCTGCTGTTGGTCCACATTCAGCATGTCATTATCTTTTACATAATTTGTTAAAGTTTCAATTTCATTTATACACTAATTTGTTATTTCTTCGGGTGACACAAGTCTGATTCTTACAGCAGGGATACTGCAGGTGGAGATGCAGATGTAGTGTAAGGAAGAGTCAGCAGTGGCATGTGGCGTGTAGTGAAAAATGTGGCAGCTGAGGAGCAGCGGAAGAGATGTGCATTTCGAAGGGGGTTAGCTTTGCGGCTTTACATCCAAAGGGTCGAGGCTGCCTCGAGCGGTGAAGGGGCAGCAAGAGGAGACCGGTAAAGGAAGTAATCTTGGTCTCCGTTTCCTTCCATATTGTGTCTTATCCACTATAATGCTACACCTCGCAATACTCCTACTTCTCATATTTCTTGGAGCAGTACCTGATAATAAGGTGTGAAGGGGGTGAAGGAAAAGAAGGATAAGACCTAAAGACTAACAGAGCACTGACCTTGATATGAAAAGTGGTTTGTGCAGCCCTATTAGTAGTCCGCATTTGTAGAGAGGAAGCATTGAGTTGTGGAGTTCAGGGGGTTCATCTTGTCTCTTACTAAGAAACATTAAAGTAGTACCAAGGAGTACCCAAAGGAGCACTGAAGGTACTTTTTGGTAGTGAGAGGAAGTGAGAGATATTGATTCGCTGTGCGCCTGAACCGTCCTCTCCCTGGACTGCTTGGATAAAGAGGCCAGGGGGAATCAGGCTTATATCCAAGAAAACCAACCCAATCAGGGGACAGGTGAGGCTAATTGTTCCATGCATGAGCATTGTTCCACGTGTGTTGTTGGTTTGCTGTGTGCTGTGTCACAATGTTGCCTTCATTTTCTATCTGCTTCATATTCAACAGGCCCCCTCAAGGTAGCCCCTTGGCAAGGTAGGCCGTTTTCCTTCATCTTCTATTTTCACTCCTAGCGCAAGTTTAAGGGATCCTTTGCCCTGATGAATGCCCGAGACCTTCCTAGGCTCACCACTGAGGGCAGAAACATGTCGGCTATCAATTTTAGATAGGTGACCCTGTGAGTCCTTGCTCTCACAGAGGTGTCCCAATCTACATTTTTAACCACACCAAACATGCCCTACCATTAAATTTGACACAGGTATCTGTTAAGGTGTTTTTATTCCCTAGTTTAGCTGGATCTCGATCTTTCCAGACCCAGAATTGATTTACCCACTCCCTCCTGTTCTTTTAACAGCGAGATTAAGTCCACCCAGGTGGCAATGTCCTACCTGGGTGGGGCGAGGTGGTCGTATGATGAAGCATGACACTATATAGTGTGTGAGACCACCTAGTACGTAAAGGAAATTCCCCCTCCATCCCTTTCTACCTCCCACAGCTCTCCATCACCACACTGTACCTCCTCCAATAGAGGACCACGCGGAACCTAGGGCACTACTGGTGCACCTTTGGGTAGCTCCTTGTAGTAATAGATGAACCCCGTACTCCTGTTGTGTGTTTTCAGTTATATAGGGAGCTGGGTATGGTAGCGTTCCAATCCCTTTTCTCCCACATATACTCTCTCGTTGTGTATTGAGAGGTCTGGGGCACATTGGAGGAGCTCTGGGCACCTCCCCTGGGAGGTGCAGGTCAGGGGAGTGGTCACTCCCCTTTCCTTTGTCCAGTTTTGCGCCAGAGCAGAGCTGGGGGATCCCTAAACCAGTGTAGACTGGCTTATGCAGAGATGGGCAGCATCTGTGCCCATCAAAGCATTTCCAGAGGCTGGGGGAGGCTACTCCTCCCCAGCTATCACACCTATTTCCAAAGGGAGAGGGTGTCACACCCTCTCTCAGAGGAAATCCTTTGTTCTGCCTTCCTGGGCCAGGGCTGCCTGGACCCCAGGGTGGCAGAAACCTGTCGGAGGGGTTGGCAACAGCTGCAGTGGAGACCCCGGAAAGACAGTTTGGCAGTACCCGTGTTCTGTGCTAGAGACCCGGGGGATCATGGAAGTGTCTCCCCAATGCCAGAATGGCATTGGGGTGACAATTCCATGATCTTAGACATGTTACATGGCCATGTTCGGAGTTACCATTGTGACGCTATACATATGTAGTGACCTATGTATAGTGCACACGTGTAATGGTGTCCCCGCACTCACAAAGTCTGGGGAATTTGCCCTGAACGATGTTAGGGCACCTTGGCTTGTGCCAGGGTGCCCTCACACTAAGTAACTTTGCCCCCAACCTTCACCAGGTGAAGGTTAGACATATAGGTGACTTATAAGTTACTTAAGTGCAGTGGTAAATGGCTGTGAAATAACATGGACGTTATTTCACTCAGGCTGCACTGGCAGGCATGTGAAATATTTTTCAGATCTCCCTATGGGTGGCAAAAGAAATGCTGCAGCCCATATGGATCTCCTGGAACCCCAATACCCTGGGTACCTCAGTACCATATACTAGGGAATTATATGGGTGTACCAGTATGCCAGTGTGAATAGGTGAAATTGGTCACTAGCCTGTTAGTGCCAATTTGGAAAGCAGAGAGAGCATAACCACTGAGGTTCTGGTTAGCAGAGCCTCAGTGAGACAGTTAGTCATCACAGAGGGAACACATACAGGGCACATACTTATGAGCACTGGGGCCCTGCCTGGCAGAGTCCCAGTGACACATAGACTAAAACAACATATATACAGTGAAATATGGGGGTAACATGCCAGGCAAGATGGTACTTTCCTACACTCGACAAGTATGTGATCCAAACAGCATTCCACCCTGTGAGATTGAATCTAAGACCCATATAGGTGGGGGTGATAGTCTTACCAGTAATATCAGGGGTGTGGAATTAAATAAAAGATCTACTTGTCCATGGAACAAGTTACTGCATAGATCTACTTGTCCTGTGGAAAAAAATCAGCTTGTCTCTCTGGTGCTTTTCTCTCTCAAAGAATTTAAAATATGTCGAATTCTTCTAGAAAAGGCCATTTCCGCCCTTGCAAGACCTGTGGAAAGAAAAGGCTCCATGTGGATGATCTACATAAAGACTGCTTGTATTGTCTCTACCCACAACATCAGGTGAAAGACTGCAAGATATGACGTACTTTCTCCACAAAAACCCTCAGAGACCGTGAGGGTAGACTCCTGACATGGTTACAGGTTAAATCCTGTACTTCAGGTGAGGAGAGTGGGTAAGAGAGGCCACACAAAAGGTCCAAATCTGAGGACCTTGGCCAGGCAGAAAAGTCTAGAAAGAGGCAGAAATTACATCATGGAAAGGGCTTACAGACTTCAATTTCCTCTGAGCCATCCTCTCCTCTTCAAAAGAAGGAGTCCTACCGTCTTTCTCCTTCCTCAGAGCCTTCTACCTCCAGAAAGGTGACTATTAAAATCAAATCGACGACGACACCACCGTCGACGACCGCGATGACGACGACGACGGTTCTAACAGCTACCGTCTCCACTACATTGTCGACAAGACCATCGTCAGCGACGACTACTTTGACATCAACGGTAAGGGCTCCTATCCCCTCAATCAAACCTCCGTCTACGAGGACTCCAGAACGGAGTGCGTCGTTGACATCATCGACGACGACAACATCGTCGCTTATAACACCGTCGCCGACAGACCCGTCAACTATAATATCAACAACGACAGCGTCATCGGCTGTCTCACCGTCGAAGAAACCACCGTCGACGAGACCATCGTCGATGGAAAAATCATCACTGGCCACAGTACCGTCCACGGCATCTTCAACTTTGACACCATCTACTACTTCACTGGTGCCTGTCAGGCAGATAGAGGCTACTCCTACCTCTTCCAGGTCTCCGGATCTCCGAGCCATGGTCATGATCACATCTCTGCCCAGATCAGACATTTATCCCATAGACACGTCTCCAAGCAAAGTGTCAACTTTAGTACCCAGTCATCTTCTTGACTGGGAGGAATCTGATGAGGGTGCATTCGGAGATGCACACAGCCCATCACAGCTCCACGTTAAATATCAAGAAGATGATGACGATGATGAGTATGACCAATACCAACCATACAGTACTACTCACATCAAGAACACTATTACCAACCAAGAGAGCCTCAGCCAAGAGACTCTATACAGATGCCTTCCTCCTTAATCCAGGATTTAGAATCTATGCTACAGGATTATAGGAGAAGGTTCCCAGTGGCAGCAGAAGATCAGCCACCACCGCCAGTTTCTCCTGCTACACCAACCAATGTCCCTTCTCCTCCAGCTACTCCAAGAATGACACCCCACTCTCTGTTAGCTGCACCCCCTAGAGATGAAGGTTCCACTTCAGGGGAAGAAGGGGAAGTAGGAGAGATTTCTACCCCGCAACATCCTACTGAGGAATGGGATGACTACTTGGCCCCCACTCCTTCTCCACCACCTCCTCGCCCTTCTGATTCTCCACCCGAGGATATAGGTGGTTTCCACAATCTTATGGACAGAGCTGCTGCAAGCTTCCACCTTCCAACATCTGTCTCCCAGTCGGAACGTTTCCTGCATGATTTTAAGGAGCAGTCAAGGAAGTCTGTACAGTCCATTCCGATTATCGATTTTATATGGAGCGTGGGTACAAAGATTATGCGCAACCCGGCAACAGTCCACCAGTCCCGCAAAAACTGGACAAGAAATACAAGGCAACCCAAGATTCTCCAGCATGTGTTTCTGGCCACCCAAAGCCTGACTTGGTTATTTCACAAGCTGCTCAAAGGCGTTCTAAGAACCCATCGACACCTATCTCTACTCCTCTAGACAGAGAAGGAAGGAGATTGGATAATGTGGGCAAAAGATTCTCCTCCATGTCAGCAATCACTGCCAGAGCAGCAAATTCTTTGGCATTCCTGGGTCGTTATGACCAGCAAATGTGGTCTGATATGCAACCTTTCTTGGACCTCATCCCTGAAAGCAAGCAAGCAGAGGCACGGAAGATCCTCCAAGAAGGTGAGCGTACATTGGAAGAAATAATCGACTGCGCTCTTGATATAGCTTCTACTGGCTTTCGTCAGCTAGCTGGTGCCGCTGTCTTACGCCGCCAAGGTTGGCTCAAAGCCCCAATATAGGCCTTCCTACCAACAACAGTACAGGCAACCATCTACGGCTTCCTACGCCAGACAGGGAGGAAAGAGAAGACAGGGTTCACAAAGCAGAGATCAACCCAGAAAGCAATGATCTTCTCCAGGCACCGGCTATGCTTCCCCAATGTTCACACCATCAACAAATAGGAGCAAACATTTCCAACTACATCCAGGAGTGGAAGAAAATAACATCAGACAAATGGGTGCTGGATCTAGTGACAAGAGGTCATACCCTGGAATTCATACAAAAACCACCGCATCATCCACCAAGAACAGGCAGACCTCTCCATCTTCGTCTGCTTCAACAGTAGGTATTCATTATGCTTGCCAAGGGAGCTAAAGAGACAGTTCCAGTTCAGCAACGAGTTCTCGGATTCTACTCCTGTTTCTTCCTAATAAAGAAGAAGTCAGGAGAATGGCGTTCGATACTAGATCTCAGGAAACTCAACAAGTTCCTTCGGAAGCAATCTTTTCGGATGATCACACTGTCAGATATCCTGCACCTCCTCAATCCTGGAGATTTTATGACAACTTTGGATCTCCAGGATACCTATTTCCACATACCAATACATCAGAAACATCACAAATATCTCCGCTTTACTGTAGTCGGTGCCCATTATCAGTTCAAAGTCCTACCATTCGGGCTGAGATCAGCTCCAAGAATCTTCACGAAATGCCTTGCCCCAGTTGCAGGTTTCCTCCGCAGCAAGGGTTTCCAGGTGTTTCCATACCTGGACGACTGGCTCATAAAAGCTCCGTCTACGCTACTAGCCTCCAAAGCGGCAAACGCTTGCTTAAAATTATTCCACAGTTTGGGGCTAACAGTGAATCTACAGAAGTCGGTCACACTTCCCTCATGCAGAAGAGTTTTCCTGGGCGCAGAATTAGACACTATCCAGAACAAAGCATATCTCACTCCAGCAAGGCAGCAGAAGCTAACCCACTTAGCTGTCAGAATCTCCACGAAAGAGTTTGTTTCAGTACAACTGTTCAAGTCACTTCTGGGCATGATTTCCTCGGCCATCGTCCTAGTTCGACTAGCAAAGCCGAGAATGAGACTGTTGCAAGAAGAACTACAATTCCAATGGACCCAGTCGCAAGGGTCCTTTGACGACTTAATAACTATCACACCAAAAATGGCCAATCCAGTCCGCCTTCCTTGCAACCACAACCTTCTCACGAAGAATCAGGGTCTCATCTTTCATCCCGACCCAGCTTCGCTGCAATTGCATGCTTGGCTCCTGAGTACAGAGAGTTTCACGATATGAACATCGATCAGGAATGTAGACTGATATCATCTAGGGCACGAGCAGAGAGCACAAATAAGACGTACAAAGTCAAGTGGAAGAGATTTTGTGTTTGGTGCTCTCAGAACAACTTCCACCTGTTACAAATTAACCCTGAACAAATTCTTTCTTACCTTCTCTCACTCTCCAAGGCTGGTCTTTGCCATGCATCAGTCCAGATTCACCTAGCAGCTATAGCCTCCTATAGGCGATCGGCTGAAGTGCCCTCAGTCGGCTCATCCAGAATCATTAAGCAGTTTATGAAAGGACTTTTCCGCACTTTCCCTCCGGTGCGGTTACCTCCGCCAGAGTGGCACGTTAATATAGCCCTGTCTCAGCTCATGAAAGCTCCTTTCGAACCCATTCACAGGGCGGAACTCAAGTACATAACATGGAAAGTGGCAACCCTGCTTGCTCTCACTTCTACCAGGAGAGTCAGTGATATACAGGCGTTCACTACTAAGGAACCCTTTTTGTTTTTTTCTGATGACTTTGTTATGCTCAGAACCAACCCCAAATACATTCCCAAGGTGCCATCTTCATTCCATCTCAATGAGCCCGTGATACTACAAACCTTTTTTCCAAACCCAACTACAATTGCAGAAAAAACTCTACACTCTTTGGACATCAAACACTACCTCAAATTGTATCTTCAAAGTACCAAACAAATCAGAAAATCAGATCAACTCTTGGTATCTTATTCTCTTGGACGACAGGGAGCAAGAGTCACCAAGGCCACCATAGCCCAGTGGATTTCCTCGACAATCCAATTCTGTCACACCAAGGCAGGAAGACCGTTGAGTAGGTGCCCGAAAGCCCACTCCACGAGAGCAGTCTCCACATCGGTTGCTTTGTTTCAGGGTATTGCCCTGGATAAGATATGTCAAGCTGCGACATAGAAAACTACGCACTCCTTTACTCAGCACTATTGTTTGGAGTCATCACAGAGAACCGACTCTCTAGTAGGACAAGCTGTTCTACCCCATCTCTTTCATTAAGGTGAGACCTTTCCTTGGTTTTATAGAAATGATTTGATATGCAAATAACCGTGATTGCCATCATATATACTTTGATATGCTTCTGTATAAGTATGTATTTAGTTTTATATATATATATATATACATATATATACACATACATATTTATATGAATATATATGTGTATTTATAACATGAATGTTCAGTGTATGTGTAGATGTACTTAGAAGCATCTATATTTCTCTGAAGTTCATAATGCAAGATTTATGAGCTATTTTACATTGGGTATAAAGGATTTTCATGCTCGCACCCTCCATCCACTGCAGGTATAATGTTTATCAACAGTACTGCTGACTATTCAGATTCAAGCATGTGAATTTATGAAAGATCCAATACTGGATAAGAAAACAAGTTACTTACCTGTAACTACAGTTATCCAGTATTGGTATCTTTCATAAATTCACATGCAACCCACCCTCCTCCCCTTTGACGCTCGCATTTCCTCTCCGGTTATAATCTTTCACTCTCGTGCTGAAAAATCTGAGGGAAGGAGCTTCCCTGGAGAGTGTTCTAAAGGGTGCTGGTGCCTGATTGGTCAGCAGGCAAGTTTGGGTCCTTTTCACAAAAGGACATGGATAATGGTATATGAGCAATTACTGTTTCCATTATAGCCTATGGCAAAAAAGTTTTATTTGTTAATTATTGCTATTTTATGTACCGTGGGACTCCCACTTCGACGACGGGGATGATTCAAGCATGTGAATTTATGAAAGATACCAATACTGGATAACTGTAGTTACAGGTAAGTAACTTGTTTTCTTCCTCCATTTTGCCACCTATCCACAGATCTACATACTGGGGGTTGGAGGCAGCATTAAGCAATAGTTCCAGGGCTGGAATGTGCTTTGCGTGTTTTAGGGGTTTTCACCAGCTCTTTCCTAATCTTTTCCCATACTAAGAAGGATTGGAAATTTACTCCTGATGAGGGGAGAAATAAAGCTTTTGCAGTATGAATCTTTTCTGGTTTCACAATCTGTACGTTATTCCACTATCTAGTGGTTGGGTCCAGAATTCTTCTCTTTTGATTTTTGTTTGTTGTGTGTCAATGGAACCAGCATTTTGTGTCCCCTTGTGATGTCATCCTACTGCCTCCACATGTTCCCAACTTTGGTCGACATCTTCAGATTCTTTTTTTCGCCGTTGGGTCTGGATGTTTGCCAAGAGGTCTCCAACACGAGGAAAAAGTTTTGTAATATTTGGAAGTTTTCAGTGCGAAGTTCGACGAACCTGGGAGACATCATCAACAGGGAGCTGCTGAAGAGGGAAGTCACAGAACAGCAAGTTTTTCAACCGACTGACCAGCGAGCATGCCCGTTCAGGGATTACCTGTTCATAACATGGAAAAAGCACCTTTCCAGTTTTGCAAAAATCGTCACCATAAGTATGCCCAAAAAAATAAACATTCGGTGTGTAACCTCTGCCTTCCAGTCGAACATCGGAGTAAGGATTGTATCGCCTGCGCTGTGTTTGTGCTGAAGATCTTGAGGGTAAGACAAGGGAGAGAATGGCTCACCACACGGTGCAGGGCCAAAAGTCAACACATTCTCTCAAAGATTTGGGGCTGTCGAGAGATGATGACGAGAACACCGCAGAGGGAGCAGGAGGAGCAACATCAATGGTGATCAAGAGATCATCGATATAGAGGAGAAGGCGTCTAAAAAGATCCGAAAGTCGGAGGTAAGAGAGCATGAGCCCTCCTCTACGACTTTACCGTTGAAGAAGATGGACTTGTGAACTCACAAGGGAGCTTTGGGTTGAAACACTTGCTGCCCATAGGCAGTACCCATGACAAGGAGTCTCATGGAGCCCGCGAGGGAGACTGGGAGGGGAACTCCAAGAAAGCCCATAAAGTTGAAGGACTGAATGGAAAGAGACGCAGCAACATGAAAAGCTCAACAGTCAAAAACTAGCCACCGAAGCTCGACGACTGAATCATCATCGAAGGAAGGTGTGACGTTGAAAACAAAGATCCAAGCCCCGATGAACAGGCAGTTGACAAAGAAAAGGAAAAGAAGCAAGGCCGAAATATCAGCGTGTCTGCAAAGAAAGAAGGAATTTGACCAAAGCTTCAAGGATTTCAGAATTCCTCCTGACGCCGAAACACATCTGAAATGGAAGTCAAGGAAATACAGCCTCCACTCACACCAGAACCTCAAAAAGAAGAGCTTTTCTAAGAGGATGAAGAGGATCAAACCAGAATGTATCAGGTTTCAGAGAAAGGTGAATACATTGAACAACAATGGGAAGACGTAGAGGCAGATTCACCTGAAGAGAGTGTAGAATCTTACCCATCAAAGCCCTCACCTCCAGATGATATTGGTATTTACAATCCGGTCATAAAGAATGCAGCTGACAGAATTAATTTACAACTAGACTAGGATAAACCTCAAGTCAGGCAAGGAACCAGTTTTTACCCATATTCCCATGCATCCTCGACCAGGAGTCCCATGACCTTAATTTTATTTGCACCACAGTGGACAAGACAACCTTGTTACTCGGAGATAATGCAACTAGCTCAAGGAAGAGTGCAAAGATTACCAAGGAAACAGGATATATTTTCAATGGAAGGAAAGAGGGTATTACACCCAGATCCAGAATCTTTGAATCTAACAGCGTGGCTCCTGAAGACTTGGACTTCGGCTATTTGAAGTTACCTAAAAAGACAATGCCAATATTAGGAGAGGCAAGAAAACCAGTAACAAGAAAGTGTTATACGGCAAAACGGAAAAGATATTCACTTTGGTGTGTGAAAAGAGGATTAACAAATAGAAGCACAAGGGAAACGACAGTTTTAAAATACCTAACACATCTCCTACAAGAAGGTCTTACATATGCGTCCTTGACGGTTCATTTAGCAGCGATAGTAGCATACACAAGGGGACATATAGGAAGAGTTTTTTTCACAGTACCAATAGTAAAGACATTTTTACAAGGAGCAAATAGAATGGCTCCACCAAGGACGATGCCAGCATCAACTTGGAACCTAAATGTGATACTAACTCAACTCATGGAAAACCCATTTGAGCCATTACACAAGACTACTTTGCAGATGCTAGCTTTAAAAACTGATTTTTAGTGGCCAATACCTGATTACACAGAGTATGTGAGTTACTGACACTAACAATACAAGAACCGTATTTTCAAATTTACAAGTACAGAATTGTCATGAGAAAATCCAAAATCGCATGTGGAAAGAACGTTGCAAACATTGGATGCAAGACGTTGAATCATGTTTTACATTGAATAGACAAAGCCTTTACAGAAAACTGAACAAGTATTCGTGTCATTTGCAAATAGTTGCTTGGGAAAACCAGTAACTAAAAACACTATTGCCTGATGGATTCCATAAACAATTCAATTATGCCATACCTGTACGGGAGAGACCTTGCCAAGGGCACCAAGAGCACATTCTACTTGGAAGAAAGGAGCAGCCATTGTTTTTTTTTTAACAAATACACCATTACAGGAAATCTGCATGGCAGCAACATGGTTATCAGTACACACGTTCACAAGTCATTATTGTATTGCTATCCAAATGAACAAAGAAGACCAAGTAGGTCAGAGTATTAAAACATCTGTTTACAAATCAATGCCCATCTTCACCCCAACTACCCCAGGAGTAAAACCACTTTAAAATCAATGCACAGCATATAAATCCAGAAAAGATTCACACTGTAAAACATAGTTTCTTACCCTTAGGATTAGTTGTGCAGCTTAAAGAATTTTCTGGATTCACAAGCGACCCCCCCCAGAACAAGAAGATGTGAGGAAGAAAAAGAAGGAAAATAATCTGAAGGTGGCGACCAAAGGTGGGAACATCCAGAGCAAGTAGGACGATGTCACAAGGAGACACCAAATGGTGATTCTGTTGACGCCCACTGTTAGACCTGACAGCCTTAGGTGGTCATTTACTTATAAGTCCCTAGTGAAGTGCACTACATGTGCCCAGGGCCTGTATATTAAATGTTACTAGTAGTCCTGCAGCACTGATTGTGCCACCCACATAAGTAGCCCCTTAACCATGTCTCAGGCCTACCATTGCAAGGCCTGTGTGTGCAGTTGCACTGCCACTTCGACTTGGCATTTAAAAGTACTTGCCAACTCTTATACACCTCTTTTTCTACATATAAGTCACACCTAAGGTAGGCCCTAGGTAACCCATAGGGCATGGTGCTATGTAGGTAAAAGGCAGGACATGTACATGTGTGTTTTATATGTCCAGGTAGTGAAAAAACATTTGTTTTCCACTACTGTGAGGCCTGGTCCTTTCATAGACTAGCCTTAGGACTGCCCTCATATACTTTTGAGTGGTAGATTCTGATCTGAAAGGGGTAACCAGGTTATATTTAGTATGTCTGAATGGTAATAGAAAAGTCTGTTTGTTGGTGAGGTTGGCTTTAATATTACTATTTTAGAAATGCCTCTTTTAGAAAGTGAGCATTTCTC
Source organism: Pleurodeles waltl (assembly GCF_031143425.1). Classification (NCBI taxonomy): domain Eukaryota; kingdom Metazoa; phylum Chordata; class Amphibia; order Caudata; family Salamandridae; genus Pleurodeles; species Pleurodeles waltl. The sequence goes on along the minus strand of NW_027150405.1, from coordinate 817,770 downwards.
TGCACTTAAAACCATCTGTGCCTTACAGCCTGTCTCCATTCAATGTCTGGTCTGTGCCGGTTGACAGCTCCCTTGTGCATTTCAGACACTCAGTCACAGCTGCTTCCATCTGCATACTGAATGGGTCTTTCTGGGCTGGAAGGATGGAGGTCCTGCCACTTACATTTCAAAGGCCAGTGGCCTGCCCTCACACAATGGACTGATAACCCCCGTCTGGGAACCTGGCAGACAAGACTGGGCTGAAAGGGGAACTTGTGCACTTCACAACCACTCTTTGAAGTCTCCCCCCACTTCAAAGGCATTTTTAGGTATATAAACTGGGTCTCTGACCCCACCGACTCAGACACTTCTGGCTCTACACCTGAATTGTGTCCGAAAAGCTGCCTGGCTGCCCAAAGGACTAATCTGGACTGTTTTGCTGAGAAGGACTGCTACCCTGCTGTTGCCCAGCTGGCCTCTGACTTTGCTGGAAGGCCTTTGCCTTCCTCCAAAAGTGCTCTCCAAGGGCTTGAATTGAGCTTGCCTCCTGTTTCTGAAATCTCAGGTGGCAACAAAGACTTCACCTCTTCAAGAAATACCTTGTGCATCTGAAAATCCATGCAGCGCCTGCCGAAATCAACGCGAAGCCTCCATTGCTGCGAAGAAATAAACGCACATCCGACCGGAACAACACAGCCCGACCTTCTGACTGGAAATTCTACGCAGCGCCTACCTTGCGACTGAAAATTTGATGCATTGCCTACCGGTTCAACACAGCTCCTGTGCCTTCTTCCAACACATCAAGAATTTTCAACGTATCGTCCCTGGGTGCCAAAATATCCCCACAAGTGAGGAACCAAGACTGCGTGCCAAAAAACGACACAACCACTTGCAGCATGAAAAGAAACTACGCATCATCTGTGCCCCATCAGAAAATCTGACGCAACACCTTATTTTTCCATGCATCCCCTTATCTGCGGTCTCCGTGCGTTGTTATTTTTGATGCACCCCAGGTACTGTGTGTTACAGAGAGACAACTGTTTATTTCTAAGCATTGAGACTCTTAAACTTTTTAAAAGTGATATTTCAACGTGTGCTTATTTGATCTTTGTCGTTTTGACCTTATTTTATTCAGATAAATACTATCTATTTTTCTAAACCTGTGTGGTGTATTTTTGTGGTCTTTTTACTGTGTTACTGTATGATTTGTTGCACAAATACTTTACACATTGCCTTTTAAGTTAAGCCAGACTGCTCAGTGCCAAGCTACCAGAGGGTAGGCACAGGATAATTTGGATTGTGTTGTGACTTACCCTGACTAGGATTGTGGTCCCTACTTGGACAAGGGTTTATACCTCTGCCAACTAGAGACCCCATTTCTAACACCCACAAACAAACAAAAACCAAAAGAGAAGAACTACAAAATAGTGATGAATTCCAGACCCAACTACTAGATGGTGGAATAATGCACAATATGTGAAGCTAGAAAATTCTTCAGTCTGCAAAACTAAACCTACTGGAAAGAAACTTTACGTTCTTTCATGTTTGGGAAAAAGTGGTTGGAGGGAAAATGAACTTGTAAACGCTCAGCAAATTTTTGCCCAAGTGAAATCTACACATGCATATTTATTTACCCGTGCTAAAATGCAGTTCATAAATATTTTCTAGAAGTACAATTTCCTGGCCTACTTCTGTACATTATTGTGTGTTCATGTAAGCTGTACATCTGCACTAATGCAAGGGCATAAACCATGAGTGCACTTTTATGACTTTTTTTATTTTTAAATTCTGTCTCTCTATCGACTTGCTTCACTGTAAGTGCTGCATTCTGCTCTTTCACATGGAACATATCTGCATACAAAGTCGTTTTGTTCCGTGCCAGAGACAACTGTGGTAATGTGTGCTTTTTGAGATCTAAAATAGTATTGATTTTACCAACATTTGCCATAATGGTGAGGGGCTGCAGCTCCAACAGCAATAGTTTTACAGAAAACATCTCCAAAAAGACATGCATTGACCCCAAAAAAAGGCTGATCGTCATTGTAAGACCTATTGGCTTTGCCAGTGACTGTTAATTGTCATGTGTCCCTTAATCTTGTTGAAACAGGTTGCACTAATTTTCCATTTTTAATATTTTTTGGGACTACTAGCATGCATCAACACATTTTAGTAGATGATGCTTCAAAGAAATGGGACTTAAAATTTCACGGTAGCTTAGCAAAACATGTTTTTCCTAGTTTTATTTTTTGGGGTGAAAATTTAATTTGAAAGCAGACTCATCAATCTTGTTTTCAAGCTTCTTCAAATATATGCATCTAATCAGAGAGCTTTCAGGGATTATTATAAATAGTTTTATATTATTAAACTTTGAGAATGTGTGTACTCATTTTTATACTAAGACCACTGTCAGCAGTGCAGTCCGATCTTAAAACATTTTCTCTAGAGTGCTTACCCAGACAATAAAGGCTTTGCATTAATGAGCCATAATTACAAGTTTGAACACCATTAACATATGGACAGAAATATTACCTGAACAGCAGACCATGCCCTTCCCTGATCCATAATGTGGTATGGTAAACTGGCAGCCAAAGGGTTTGTGCTGCAGGGGTTGGGCCTTCTTGTCCCAAGGATAAAATAAACGTGAAAACTTGTTGTGCTTGACCCCAAACAATATGTCCTGGGATTCGGGCGATAGGTATTCCACACCCCTGAATCACCTTTTTGACTGACTTCTTTCTACTTTTTGTCAAGGACTAGTGTGCCTTTTCTTACTTTTTCGAAGATGTTCTCGAAGAAACACACCAGGTTCATGCCTTTTGGAGCCTGTTATTGACAAATATCGGTGACGGACCCCCACTTGTTATGTTTGTGGTGTCTGGAGAGGCACAACTCTGTGTCATGTGCAGAGTGCATTACCATGAATCCCAAGACCATCTATGAGCGACCCATGAAGCTCTTGGCTGCTCGCCTTGCATCTCCGTGCCACTCCAGGTCCCGCTTGCGGAGGAGGTCTTGGGACCGTTTCCAGAGTCGTTTGGTGGATACAACAGGGGGTGTCCCATTTAACCCTTTTATGTCTTTGGCACATGCACAAGAATCAACTCAAAGATATGACTTTTGAAGGATAGATACTAGAATGTTATGTCTACAATAATTTCTCAAATACTATTGGACATTGGTTATTCTTTAACCACACATATTTGTTTTTTTTTTATCAATTATATCAAACACTTCTAGAATGTAGAATAATTTTTATAATTAATTTTTTGAGGTATAAATTCCATGATTATACAGATATCCAATACAAAACATCCTGTCCTCATTTAATCTTATTGTACACAGATGTCCCACATACAGGGAGTGCAGAATTATTAGGCAAATGAGTATTTTGACCACATCATCCTCTTTATGCATGTTGTCTTACTCCAAGCTGTATAGGCTCGAAAGCCTACTACCAATTAAGCATATTAGGTGATGTGCATCTCTGTAATGAGAAGGGGTGTGGTCTAATGACATCAACACCCTATATCAGGTGTGCATAATTATTAGGCAACTTCCTTTCCTTTGGCAAAATGGGTCAAAAGAAGGACTTGACAGGCTCAGAAAAGTCAAAAATAGTGAGATATCTTGCAGAGGGATGCAGCACTCTTAAAATTGCAAAGCTTCTGAAGCGTGATCATCGAACAATCAAGCGTTTCATTCAAAATAGTCAACAGGGTCGCAAGAAGCGTGTGGAAAAACCAAGGCGCAAAATAACTGCCCATGAACTGAGAAAAGTCAAGCGTGCAGCTGCCACGATGCCACTTGCCACCAGTTTGGCCATATTTCAGAGCTGCAACATCACTGGAGTGCCCAAAAGCACAAGGTGTGCAATACTCAGAGACATGGCCAAGGTAAGAAAGGCTGAAAGACGACCACCACTGAACAAGACACACAAGCTGAAACGTCAAGACTGGGCCAAGAAATATCTCAAGACTGATTTTCTAAGGTTTTATGGACTGATGAAATGAGAGTGAGTCTTGATGGGCCAGATGGATGGGCCCGTGGCTGGATTGGTAAAGGGCAGAGAGCTCCAGTCCGACTCAGACGCCAGCAAGGTGGAGGTGGAGTACTGGTTTGGGCTGGTATCATCAAAGATGAGCTTGTGGGGCCTTTTCGGGTTGAGGATGGAGTCAAGCTCAACTCCCAGTCCTACTGCCAGTTCCTGGTAGACACCTTCTTCAAGCAGTGGTACAGGAAGAAATCTGCATCCTTCAAGAAAAACATGATTTTCATGCAGGACAATGCTCCATCACACGCGTCCAAGTACTCCACAGCGTGGCTGGCAAGAAAGGGTATAAAAGAAGGAAATCTAATGACATGGCCTCCTTGTTCACCTGATCTGAACCCCATTGAGAACCTGTGGTCCATCATCAAATGTGAGATTTACAAGGAGGGAAAACAGTACACCTCTCTGAACAGTGTCTGGGAGGCTGTGGTTGCTGCTGCACGCAATGTTGATGGTGAACAGATCAAAACACTGACAGAATCCATGGATGGCAGGCTTTTGAGTGTCCTTGCAAAGAAAGGTGGCTATATTGGTCACTGATTTGTTTTTGTTTTGTTTTTGAATGTCAGAAATGTATATTTGTGAATGTTGAGATGTTATATTGGTTTCACTGGTAATAATAAATAATTGAAATGGGTATATATTTGTTTTTTGTTAAGTTGCCTAATAATTATGCACAGTAATAGTCACCTGCGCACACAGATATCCCCCTAACATAGCTAAAACTAAAAACAAACTAAAAACTACTTCCAAAAATATTCAGCTTTGATATTAATGAGTTTTTTGGGTTCATTGAGAACATGGTTGTTGTTCAATAATAAAATTAATCCTCAAAAATACAACTTGCCTAATAATTCTGCACTCCCTGTATGTTCTTTTTATCATTAGGTCCATCTTAAGGTAGTCCACTTGTAAACTCAATGAACCAATTACCTAATGCCCATATATTCTACATGTAGTGTGATTAGGCTGGTGATCCTGGCGTCAAAAATCCCTTTCCATTTGTTGTAGACTTCTTTTTAAAAACAAAAATTGACGCTGTGGCTGTGGATGCGGCTCTTGCGGCCCAAAACCAGAGGTCCGCCCAATGTGGTGAAGACATGTACCCCTCACCTGAGTGCCCAACTATGTTGTTTGGATCCGTAATGCAGATATTATTTTTTTTTGTCATAGGCGAAGACGGGTCATGTGTGTTTACCATGACATAGGTGTAGGAGGCTGGACTGGCTTGTAGTGAGTACCAAGGGGTACTTGCACCTTGCACCAGGCCCAGTTATCCCTTATTAGTGTATAGGGTGTCTAGCAGCTTAGGCTGATAGATAATGGTAGCTTAGCAAAGCAGCTCAGGCTGAACTAGGAGACGTGTGAAGCTACTACAGTACCACCTAGTGTCATATGCACAATATCATAAGAAAACACAATACACAGTTATACTAAAAATAAAGGTACTTTATTTTTATGACAATATGCCAAAGTATCTTAGAGTGTACCCTCAGTGAGAGGATAGGAAATATACACAAGATATATATACACAATAGCAAAAATATGCAGTATAGTCTTAGAAAACAGTGCAAACAATGTATAGTTACAATAGGATGCAATGGGGAAACATAGGGATAGGGGCAACACAAACCATATACTCCAGAAGTGGAATGCGAACCACGAATGGACCCCAAACCTATGTGACCTTGTAGAGGGTCGCTGGGACTATTAGAAAATAGTGAGAGTTAGCAAAATAACCCTCCCCAAGACCCTGAAAAGTGAGTGCAAAGTGCACTAAAGTTCCCCTAAGGACAAAATAGTCGTGTTAGAGGGAAAATGCAAGGAAAACACAAATCAGCAATGCAACAACGATGGATTCCTGACTGAGGGTACCTGTGGAACAAGGGGACCAAGTCCAAAAGTCACAAGCAGCTCGGAGATGGGCAGATGCCCAAGAAATGCCAGCGGTTGGTGCAAAGAAGCTCTTACTAGGCTGAAGAACTGTGAATACTGCAGGAACGACAAGGGCTAGAGACTTCCCCTTTGGAGGATGGATCCCCCACGCCTTGGAGAGTCGTGCAGAAGTGTTTTCCCGCCGGATGGACGCCAACAAGCCTTGCTACACGCAAATCGTGCGTTTGGCATTTTTGGACGCTGCTGGGGCCCAGGAGGGACCAGAAGGTCGCAAATTGGACCTGCAGAGAGAGGGGACGTCGAGCAAGACAAAGAGCCCTCACTGAAGCAGGTAGCACCCGGAGAAGTGCCAGAAACAGGCACTACGAGGATGCGTGAAACGGTGCTCGCCGAAGTTGCACAAAGGAGTCCCACGTCGCCGGAGACCAACTTAGAAAGTCGTGCAATGCAGGTTAGAGTGCCGTGGACCCAGGCTTGGCTGTGCACAAAGGATTTCCGCCGGAAGTGCACAGGGGCCGGAGTAGCTTGCAAAGTTGCGGTTCCCAGCAATGCAGCCCAGCGAGGTGAGGCAAGGACTTACCTCCACCAAACTTGGGCTGAAGAGTCACTGGACTGTGGGGGTCACTTGGACGGTGTCGCTGGATTCGAGGGACCTCGCTCGTCGTGCTGAGAGGAGACCCAAGGGACCGGTAATGCAGCTTTTTGGTGCCTGCGGTTGCAGGGGGAAGATTCCGTCGACCCACGGGAGATTTCTTCGGAGCTTCTGGTGCAGAGAGGAGGCAGACTACCCCCACAGCATGCACAAGCAGGAAAACAGTCGAGAAGGCGGCAGGATCAGCGTTACAGAGTTGCAGTAGTCGTCTTTGCTACTATGTTGCAGGTTTGCAGGCTTCCAGCGCGGTCAGCGGTCGATTCCTTATCAGAAGGTGAAGAGGGAGATGCAGAGGAACTCGGCTGAGCTCATGCATTCGTTATCTAAAGTTTCCCCAGAGACAGAGACCCTAAATAGCCAGAAAAGAGGGTTTGGCTACCTAGGAGAGAGGAAAGGCTACTAACACCTGAAGGAGCCTATCACAAGGAGTCTCTGACGTCACCTGGTGGCACTGGCCACTCAGAGCAGTCCAGTGTGCCAGCAGCACCTCTGTTTCCAAGATGGCAGAGGTCTGGAGCACACTGGAGGAGCTCTGGACACCTCCCAGGGGAGGTGCAGGTCAGGGGAGTGGTCACTCCCCTTTCCTTTGTCCAGTTTCGCGCCAGAGCAGGGGCTAAGGGGTCCCTGAACCGGTGTAGACTGGCTTATGCAGAATTGGGCACATCTGTGCCCAACAAAGCATTTCCAGAGGCTGGGGGAGGCTACTCCTCCCCTGCCTTCACACCATTTTCCAAAGGGAGAGGGTGTCACACCCTCTCTCAGAGGAAGTTCTTTGTTCTGCCATCCTGGGCCAGGCCTGGCTGGACCCCAGGAGGGCAGCTGCCTGTCTGAGGGGTTGGCAGCAGCAGCAGCTGCAGAGAAACCCCAGGAAGGGCAGTCTGGCAGTACCAGGGTCTGTGCTACAGACCACTGGGATCATGGAATTGTACCAACAATGCCAGGATGGCATAGAGGGGGCAATTCCATGATCATAGACATGTTACATGGCCATATTCGGAGTTACCATGGTGAAGCTACATATAGGTAGTGACCTATATGTAGTGCACGCGTGTAATGGTGTCCCCGCACTCACAAAGTTCAGTGAATTGGCTCTGAACAATGTGGGGGCACCTTGGCTAGTGCCAGGGTGCCCTCACACTAAGTAACTTTGCACCTAACCTTTACCAGGTAAAGGTTAGACATATAGGTGACTTATAAGTTACTTAAGTGCAGTGTAAAATGGCTGTGAAATAACGTGGACGTTATTTCACTCAGGCTGCAGTGGCAGGCCTGTGTAAGAATTGTCAGAGCTCCCTATGGGTGGCAAAAGAAATGCTGCAGCCCATAGGGATCTCCTGGAACCCCAATACCCTGGGTACCTCAGTACCATATACTAGGGAATTATAAGGGTGTTCCAGTAAGCCAATGTAAATTGGTAAAAATGGTCACTAGCCTGTTAGTGACAATTTAGAAAGAAATGAGAGAGCATAACCACTGAGGTTCTGATTAGCAGAGCCTCAGTGAGACAGTTAGTCACTACACAGGTAACACATTCAGGCACACTTATGAGCACTGGGGCCCTGGTTTACCAGGGTCCCAGTGACACATACAACTAAAACAACATATATACAGTGAAAAATGGGGGTAACATGCCAGGCAAGATGGTACTTTCCTACACAACCCCCCCCCCAAACGAAGGACAATAAGACTAGCCATTACCTGATGAGTCTTCATTGTCTAAGTGGAAATATCTGGAGAGTCCATCTGCATTGGAGTGGCTACTCCCAGGTCTATGTTCCACTGTATAGTCCATTCCCTGTAGGGATATGGACCACCTCAACAATTTAGGATTTTCACCTTTCATTTGTTTTTGCCAAAGTAGAGGTTTGTGGTCTGTCTGAACAATGAAGTGAGTGCCAAACAAGTATGGCCTCAACTTCTTCAGAGCCCAGACCACAGCAAAGGCCTCCCTCTCAATGGCAGACCAACGCTTTTCTCTAGGGGTCAACCTCCTACTAATAAAAGCAACAGGTTGATCCTGGCCCTCAGAATTAAGTTGTGATAGGACTGCCCCTACTCCTAATTCAGATGCATCAGTTTGGACATAGAATTTTTTTGAGTAACAAGGGCTTTTCAGGACAGGTGCAGAGCACATGGCCTGCTTCAGCTCCTCAAAAGCTTTCTGACAGTTTGCTGTCCATAATACCTTTTTAGGCATTTTCTTGGATGTGAGGTCATTAAGAGGGGCTGCAATGGAGCCATAGTTCTTAATGAACCTCCTGTAATACCCAGTGAGGCCTAGGAAGGCTCTCACCTGAGTCTGAGTGGTAGGGGGAACCCAATCAATAATAGTTTGGATTTTCCCCTGAAGTGGTGCAATATGTTCCCCACCAACAAGGTGTCCCAGATAAACCACCTTACCCTGCCCTATCTGGCACTTTGAAGCCTTGATAGTGAGGCCTGCCTTTTGCAGAGCCTCCAAAACTTTCCAAAGGTGGACCAGGTGATCATCCCAGCTGGAGCTAAAGACAGCTATATCATCCAAATATGCTGCACTGAAAGCTTCCAGCCCTTGCAGGACTGTGTTCACCAACCTCTGAAAAGTGGCAGGTGCATTTTTCAAACCAAAAGGCATTACAGTAAACTGGTAATGTCCTCCAATGGTAGAAAATGCAGTCTTAGGTTTAGCATCTTCTGCCAATTTGATCTGCCAATACCCTGCAGTCAAATCAAAAGTGCTTAGATACTTGGCAGATGCCAGTGTATCTATAAGCTCATCTGCCCTGGGTATAGGGTGAGCATCAGTTTTGGTTACCAAGTTGAGACCTCTATAGTCTACACAAAACCTCATTTCCTTCTTTCCATCTTTAGAATTGGGTTTTGGTACCAGTACCACAGGAGAAGCCCATGGACTGTCAGAGTGCTCAACCACTCCTAGTTCCAACATCTTCTGAACTTCTTGCTTTATGCAGTCCCTGACATGGTCAGGCTGCCTATAGATCTTACTTTTGACAGGTAAACTGTCTCCAGTATCTATAGTGTGCTCACACCAAGAAGTGGTGCCTGGCACAATGGAGAAGAGTTCTGAAAATTGTCCTAGGAGATTTATGCAATTATCTTTCTGCTCAGCAGTAAGACAATCAGCCAAAACTACACCTTCCACAAGAGCATCTTGTTCTGTGGAAGAGAAGAGATCAGGTAGAGGATCACTGTCTTCTTCCTGTCCCTCATCTGTTGCCATGAGCAGGGTGAGATCAGCCCTGTCATAGTAGGGTTTCAGGCGGTTGACATGGAGCACCCTAAGGGGACTCCTGGCAGTGCCTAAGTCAACCAAGTAGGTGACTTCATCCTTCTTTTCAACAATTGTGTGGGGTCCACTCCATTTATCTTGGAGTGCTCTTGGGGCCACAGGCTCCAAGACCCACACTTTCTGCCCTGGTTGATACTGAACCAAAACAGCCTTCTGATCATGCCATTGCTTCTGGAGCTCTTGGCTGGCCTGAAGGTTTTTACTGGCCTTTTTCATGTACTCAGCCATCCTTGATCTGAGGCCAAGTACATAATCCACAATATCCTGCTTAGGAGCTTTTAAAGGTTGTTCCCAACCCTCCTTTACAAGTGTGAGTGGACCCCTAACAGGGTGTCCAAAAAGAAGTTCAAAGGGGCTGAAGCCCACTCCTTTCTGGGGTACCTCCCTGTAGGCAAAAAGGAGGCATGGTAGAAGGATATCCCATCTCCTGCGGAGTTTTTCAGGGAGTCCCATAATCATGCCTTTGAGAGTTTTATTAAATCTCTCCACCAGTCCATTTGTTTGTGGATGATAGGGTGTTGTGAACTTGTAAGTTACACCACACTCCTTCCACATGGCCTTTAAGTATGCAGACATGAAATTGCTTCCTCTGTCTGATACTACTTCCTTTGGGAAGCCCACCCTGGAAAATATTCCCAGGAGGGCCTTTGCCACTGCAGGAGCTGTAGTGGTCCTTAAAGGAATAGCTTCAGGATATCTTGTGGCATGGTCCACTACCACTAAGATAAACCTATTGCCTGAAGCAGTAGGAGGGTCAAGGGGGCCAACTATGTCAACCCCTACCCTTTCAAAGGGAACCCCAACCACAGGCAGTGGGATAAGGGGTGCCTTTGGAGTGCCACCTGTCTTACCACTGGCTTGACAGGTTTCACAGGACTTACAAAATTCTTTTGTGTCCTCAGACATCCTAGGCCAATGAAACAATGGTACCAATCTGTCCCAAGTTTTCATTTGACCCAGGTGCCCAGCTAGGGGAATGTCATGTGCCAGTGTTAGGAGGAACTTCCTGTACTCCTGAGGAATCACTAATCTCCTGGCTGCTCCAGGTTTAGGATCCCTATGCTCAGTGTACAAGAGGTTGTCCTCCCAGTAAACTCTGTGTGAGTCACTGACATCCCCATTAGCCTGTTTGACAGCTTGCTGTCTGAGACCCTCTAATGTGGGACAGGTTTGCTGTGCCACACTCAGCTCCTCTCTGGCAGGCCCCCCTTCACCCAAAAGCTCAGCAGTGTCTGCTTCCAGCTCCTCTGGTGTAGGTTCTGCACAGGGAGGGAATTCTTCTTCCTCAGAAGTAGAATCCACTGTAGAGGGAGGGATAGTAGGAAGTGGTTTGCTTCTACTAGCCCTAGCTTTAGGGAGCACTTGGTCCATTGTTCCAGGATCCAAGTTTCCCTGTCCTTTTTGCTTTTTGGCCTGAGCCCTTGTCAAAGCAAAAATATGCCCTGGGATGCCCAGCATTGCTGCATGGGCCTCCAACTCCACATCTGACCAAGCTGATGTCTCCAAATCGTTCCCTAATAGACAGTCTACAGGTAAATCTGAAGCTACCACAACTTTCTTTGGACCAGATACCCCCCCCCAGTTGAGATTTACAACAGCCATGGGGTGGCTTTGTGTTATGTTGTGAGCATCGGTTACTTGGTACTGGTGTCCAAGTATGTGTTGTTCAGGGTGCACCAGTTTCTCAATCACCATTGTGACACTGGCACCTGTGTCCCTGTAGGCCTGGACCTCAACACTATTTATTAGGGTTAGTTGCTTGTACTTCTCCAAGTTATGGGGGCAAGCAACCAAAGTGGCTAAGTCAATAGCCCCTTCAGAGACTAAAGTAGCCTCTGTGGTCTCCCTAATTAGACCAACCCCAACTAAATTACCAAAATTGAGCCCAGCTACTCCCTTGGATTGGCTATTAGTAGGTTTGCTCCCACCACCACTGCTATTAGTAGGGACACCAGGTGTAGCAGTAGGGGTTGTAGTGGTAGGAGCTGTGGTGCCTTTCTTTGGACAACTGGGATCTGTTGTCCAATGGCCTTTTATCTTACATAAATAGCACCATGGTTTCTTTTCCTTGTTCTGATTAAAGGAGGATTTGGGCCCACCACCCCCACCAGAGTGTTTTTGTGGGCCTGATGAAGACTCATTTTTAGATTTGTCCCCACCCTTGTCAGAAGACTTACCATCCTTCTTTTTGTTGCCATCTTTGTCACCCCCTGTATGAACTTTTCTGTTCACTCTTGTTCTGACCCATTTGTCTGCCTTCTTTCCCAATTCTTGGGGAGAGGTCAGATCAGAGTCCACCAAGTACTGGTGCAACAAATCAGACACACAATTATTAAGAATATGCTCTCTCAGGATCAAGTTATACAGGCTGTCATAATCAGTAACTTTACTGCCATGTAACCACCCCTCCAAGGCCTTCACTGCCTGGTCAATGAAATCAACCCAGTCTTGTGAAGACTCCTTTTTGGTATCTCTGAACTTTATCCTGTACTGTTCAGTGGTTAAGCCATAACCATCCAGGAGTGCATTCTTAAGAACTTGGAAATTGTTAGCATCATTTTCTTTTACAGTAAGGAGCCTATCCCTACCTTTTCCAGTAAATGATAGCCATAGGATAGCAGCCCACTGCCTTTGAGGGACATCCTGTACAACACAGGCCCTCTCAAGTGCAGCAAACCACTTGTTAATGTCATCCCCCTCCTTGTAAGGGGGAACTATCTTGTGCAGATTCCTGGAATCATGCTCTTTTGCAGGATGACTATGGGGAATACTGCTGCTGCCACCATGGGTATCTAAACCCATCTTCTGTCTTTCCCTCTCTATTTCTAAAGACTGTCTATCCAAATCCAGCTGTTGCTTCTTGAGCTTCAGTCTGGTTTGCTCCACTCTCAATCTATTGAGCTCCCTTTCTAACAATCTGTCATCAGGGTGGGTGGGAGGGACATTTCTAGATACAGAGGTATGATGGGAATGAACAGAAGGAGACCTGTCCCTTACAAGGGGCACCCTAACAGCTTGGCTACCAGCATAATGTGAGAGCACATCATCAGTATGATGTGATTCAACCTCTGTACCAACTATGCTAGACTGTCTAGTAATGGGCAGGCTGAGAAGTTTCTTTCCTGAACCTTTTCCTGGGGGAGTCCCTGGATCAGATTGAGAACCATTAGCTACTTTTTCTACAGATTGGGCACTTATGGCCTTATCCTGTACTCTAAGCATATTAATTAACAGTTCTAAGGAAGGATTCTTCCCTACACTCAAACCTCTCTCTATGCAGAGACTCCTTGCTCCTTTCCAGCTAAGGTGATCATATGCAAGTTTGGACAGTTCAACTTTTTGGCCTGTGCCAGACATTTTTAGAGAGAGTTAAAGTGATAGACAAAGAGAAAAAAGTTTTCAGAACTTTTTGGAAAGACAGAAAAAAACTTTTTAAACTTTTAAGAACTTTTTGAAAGTTTAGAAGTACTTTTCAGCACTTAGAAAAGAGTGAAAAGAGGAAATGCAAAACTTTTTGGCTATGTGTATATACACTGACCTTGTTTTGTATATTTTTCTCTTATGAAAAGTACAATGACAAGAGTGGTAAGTAGTCTCAAAGCACTTATCCCACCGCTGCACAACCAATGTAGGAGGCTGGACTGGCTTGTAGTGAGTACCAAGGGGTACTTGCACCTTGCACCAGGCCCAGTTATCCCTTATTAGTGTATAGGGTGTCTGGCAGCTTAGGCTGATAGATAATGGTAGCTTAGCAAAGCAGCTCAGGCTGAACTAGGAGACGTGTGAAGCTACTACAGTACCACCTAGTGTCATATGCACAATATCATAAGAAAACACAATACACAGTTATACTAAAAATAAAGGTACTTTATTTTTATGACAATATGCCAAAGTATCTTAGAGTGTACCCTCAGTGAGAGGATAGGAAATATACACAAGATATATATACACAATAGCAAAAATATGCAGTATAGTCTTAGAAAACAGTGCAAACAATGTATAGTTACAATAGGATGCAATGGGGAAACATAGGGATAGGGGCAACACAAACCATATACTCCAGAAGTGGAATGCGAACCACGAATGGACCCCAAACCTATGTGACCTTGTAGAGGGTCGCTGGGACTATTAGAAAATAGTGAGAGTTAGCAAAATAACCCTCCCCAAGACCCTGAAAAGTGAGTGCAAAGTGCACTAAAGTTCCCCTAAGGACAAAATAGTCGTGTTAGAGGGAAAATGCAAGGAAAACACAAATCAGCAATGCAACAACGATGGATTCCTGACTGAGGGTACCTGTGGAACAAGGGGACCAAGTCCAAAAGTCACAAGCAGCTCGGAGATGGGCAGATGCCCAAGAAATGCCAGCGGTTGGTGCAAAGAAGCTCTTACTAGGCTGAAGAACTGTGAATACTGCAGGAACGACAAGGGCTAGAGACTTCCCCTTTGGAGGATGGATCCCCCACGCCTTGGAGAGTCGTGCAGAAGTGTTTTCCCGCCGGATGGACGCCAACAAGCCTTGCTACACGCAAATCGTGCGTTTGGCGTTTTTGGACGCTGCTGGGGCCCAGGAGGGACCAGAAGGTCGCAAATTGGACCTGCAGAGAGAGGGGACGTCGAGCAAGACAAAGAGCCCTCACTGAAGCAGGTAGCACCCGGAGAAGTGCCAGAAACAGGCACTACGAGGATGCGTGAAACGGTGCTCGCCGAAGTTGCACAAAGGAGTCCCACGTCGCCGGAGACCAACTTAGAAAGTCGTGCAATGCAGGTTAGAGTGCCGTGGACCCAGGCTTGGCTGTGCACAAAGGATTTCCGCCGGAAGTGCACAGGGGCCGGAGTAGCTTGCAAAGTCGCGGTTCCCAGCAATGCAGCCCAGCGAGGTGAGGCAAGGACTTACCTCCACCAAACTTGGGCTGAAGAGTCACTGGACTGTGGGGGTCACTTGGACGGTGTCGCTGGATTCGAGGGACCTCGCTCGTCGTGCTGAGAGGAGACCCAAGGGACCGGTAATGCAGCTTTTTGGTGCCTGCGGTTGCAGGGGGAAGATTCCGTCGACCCACGGGAGATTTCTTCGGAGCTTCTGGTGCAGAGAGGAGGCAGACTACCCCCACAGCATGCACAAGCAGGAAAACAGTCGAGAAGGCGGCAGGATCAGCGTTACAGAGTTGCAGTAGTCGTCTTTGCTACTATGTTGCAGGTTTGCAGGCTTCCAGCGCGGTCAGCGGTCGATTCCTTATCAGAAGGTGAAGAGGGAGATGCAGAGGAACTCGGCTGAGCTCATGCATTCGTTATCTAAAGTTTCCCCAGAGACAGAGACCCTAAATAGCCAGAAAAGAGGGTTTGGCTACCTAGGAGAGAGGAAAGGCTACTAACACCTGAAGGAGCCTATCACAAGGAGTCTCTGACGTCACCTGGTGGCACTGGCCACTCAGAGCAGTCCAGTGTGCCAGCAGCACCTCTGTTTCCAAGATGGCAGAGGTCTGGAGCACACTGGAGGAGCTCTGGACACCTCCCAGGGGAGGTGCAGGTCAGGGGAGTGGTCACTCCCCTTTCCTTTGTCCAGTTTCGCGCCAGAGCAGGGGCTAAGGGGTCCCTGAACCGGTGTAGACTGGCTTATGCAGAATTGGGCACATCTGTGCCCAACAAAGCATTTCCAGAGGCTGGGGGAGGCTACTCCTCCCCTGCCTTCACACCATTTTCCAAAGGGAGAGGGTGTCACACCCTCTCTCAGAGGAAGTTCTTTGTTCTGCCATCCTGGGCCAGGCCTGGCTGGACCCCAGGAGGGCAGCTGCCTGTCTGAGGGGTTGGCAGCAGCAGCAGCTGCAGAGAAACCCCAGGAAGGGCAGTCTGGCAGTACCAGGGTCTGTGCTACAGACCACTGGGATCATGGAATTGTACCAACAATGCCAGGATGGCATAGAGGGGGCAATTCCATGATCATAGACATGTTACATGGCCATATTCAGAGTTACCATGGTGAAGCTACATATAGGTAGTGACCTATATGTAGTGCACGCGTGTAATGGTGTCCCGCACTCACAAAGTTCAGTGAATTGGCTCTGAACAATGTGGGGGCACCTTGGCTAGTGCCAGGGTGCCCTCACACTAAGTAACTTTGCACCTAACCTTTACCAGGTAAAGGTTAGACATATAGGTGACTTATAAGTTACTTAAGTGCAGTGTAAAATGGCTGTGAAATAACGTGGACGTTATTTCACTCAGGCTGCAGTGGCAGGCCTGTGTAAGAATTGTCAGAGCTCCCTATGGGTGGCAAAAGAAATGCTGCAGCCCATAGGGATCTCCTGGAACCCCAATACCCTGGGTACCTCAGTACCATATACTAGGTGTGAGAAGGTAGCCTCTTTCTAGCCTTGTTACCCCCACTTTTGGCCTGTTTGTGAGTGTATGTCAGGGTGTTTGTCACTGTTTTCACTGTCTCACTGGGATCCTGATAGCCAGGCCTCAGTGCTCATAGTGAAAACACTATGTTTTCAGTATGTTTGTTATGTGTCACTGGGATCCTGCTGGTCAGGACCCCAGTGCTCATAGGTTTGTGGCCTATATGTATGTGTCACTGGGACCCTGTCACACAGGGCCCCAGTGCTCATAGGTGTGCATGTATATGTTCCCTGTGTGGTGCCTATCTGTCTCACTGAGGCTCTGCTAACCAGAACCTCAGTGGTTATGCTCTCTCGTTACTTTCAAATTGTCACTAACAGGCTAGTGACCAATTTTACCAATTTACATTGGCTTACTGGAACACCCTTATAATTCCCTAGTATATGGTACTGAGGTACCCAGGGTATTGGGGTTCCAGGAGATCCCTATGGGCTGCAGCAATTCTTTTGCCACCCATAGGGAGCTCTGACAATTCTTACACAGGCCTGCCACTGCAGCCTGAGTGAAATAACGTCCACGTTATTTCACAGCCATTTTACACTGCACTTAAGTAACTTATAAGTCACCTATATGTCTAACCTTTACCTGGTAAAGGTTAGGTGCAAAGTTACTTAGTGTGAGGGCACCCTGGCACTAGCCAAGGTGCCCCCACATTGTTCAGAGCCAATTCACTGAACTTTGTGAGTGCGGGACACCATTACACGCGTGCACTACATATAGGTCACTACCTATATGTAGCTTCACCATGGTAACTCCGAATATGGCCATGTAACATGTCTATGATCATGGAATTGCCCCCTCTATGCCATCCTGGCATTGTTGGTACAATTCCATGATCCCAGTGGTCTGTAGCACAGACCCTGGTACTGCCAGACTGCCCTTCCTGGGGTTTCTCTGCAGCTGCTGCTGCTGCCAACCCCTCAGACAGGCAGCTGCCCTCCTGGGGTCCAGCCAGGCCTGGCCCAGGATGGCAGAACAAAGAACTTCCTCTGAGAGAGGGTGTGACACCCTCTCCCTTTGGAAAATGGTGTGAAGGCAGGGGAGGAGTAGCCTCCCCCAGCCTCTGGAAATGCTTTGTTGGGCACAGATGTGCCCAATTCTGCATAAGCCAGTCTACACCGGTTCAGGGACCCCTTAGCCCCTGCTCTGGCGCGAAACTGGACAAAGGAAAGGGGAGTGACCACTCCCCTGACCTGCACCTCCCCTGGGAGGTGTCCAGAGCTCCTCCAGTGTGCTCCAGACCTCTGCCATCTTGGAAACAGAGGTGCTGCTGGCACACTGGACTGCTCTGAGTGGCCAGTGCCACCAGGTGACGTCAGAGACTCCTGCTGATAGGCTCCTTCAGGTGTTAGTAGCCTTTCCTCTCTCCTAGGTAGCCAAACCCTCTTTTCTGGCTATTTAGGGTCTCTGTCTCTGGGGAAACTGTAGATAACGAATGCATGAGCTCAGCCGAGTTCCTCTGCATCTCCCTCTTCACCTTCTGATAAGGAAACGACCGCTGACCGCGCTGGAAGCCTGCAAACCTGCAACATAGTAGCAAAGACGACTACTGCAACTCTGTAACGCTGATCCTGCCGCCTTCTCGACTGTTTTCCTGCTTGTGCATGCTGTGGGGGTAGTCTGCCTCCTCTCTGCACCAGAAGCTCCGAAGAAATCTCCCGTGGGTCGACGGAATCTTCCCCCTGCTACCGCAGGCACCAAAAAGCTGCATTACCGGTCCCTTGGGTCTCCTCTCAGCACGACGAGCGAGGTCCCTCGAATCCAGCGACACCGTCCAAGTGACCCCCACAGTCCAGTGACTCTTCAGCCCAAGTTTGTTGGAGGTAAGTCCTTGCCTCACCTCGCTGGGCTGCATTGCTGGGAACCGCAACTTTGCAAGCTACTCCGGCCCCTGTGCACTTCCGGCGGAAATCCTTCGTGCACAGCCAAGCCTGGGTCCACGGCACTCTAACCTGCATTGCACGACTTTCTAAGTTGGTCTCCGGCGACGTGGGACTCCTTTGTGCAACTTCGGCGAGCACCGTTTCACGCATCCTCGTAGTGCCTGTTTCTGGCACTTCTCCGGGTGCTACCTGCTTCAGTGAGGGCTCTTTGTCTTGCTCGACGTCCCCTCTCTCTGCAGGTCCAATTTGCGACCTCCTGGTCCCTCCTGGGCCCCAGCAGCGTCCAAAAACGCCAAACGCACGATTTGCGTATAGCAAGGCTTGTTGGCGTCCATCCGGCGGGAAAACACTTCTGCACGACTCTCCAAGGCGTGGGGGATCCATCCTCCAAAGGGGAAGTCTCTAGCCCTTGTCGTTCTTGCAGTATTCACAGTTCTTCAGCCTAGTAAGAGCTTCTTTGCACCAACCGCTGGCATTTCTTGGGCATCTGCCCATCTCCGAGTTGCTTGTGACTTTTGGACTTGGTCCCCTTGTTCCACAGGTACCCTCAGTCAGGAATCCATCGTTGTTGCATTGCTGATTTGTGTTTTCCTTGCATTTTTCCTCTAACACGACTATTTTGTCCTTAGGGGAACTTTGGTGCACTTTGCACTCACTTTTCAGGGTCTTGGGGAGGGTTATTTTTCTAACTCTCACTATTTTCTAATAGTCCCAGCGACCCTCTACAAGGTCACATAGGTTTGGGGTCCATTCGTGGTTCACATTCCACTTTTGGAGTATATGGTTTGTGTTGCCCCTATCCCTATGTTTCCCCATTGCATCCTATTGTAACTATACATTGTTTGCACTGTTTTCTAAGACTATACTGCATATTTTTGCTATTGTGTATATATATCTTGTGTATATTTCCTATCCTCTCACTGAGGGTACACTCTAAGATACTTTGGCATATTGTCATAAAAATAAAGTACCTTTATTTTTAGTATAACTGTGTATTGTGTTTTCTTATGATATTGTGCATATGACACTAAGTGGTACTGTAGTAGCTTCACACGTCTCCTAGTTCAGCCTAAGCTGCTCTGCTAAGCTACCATTATCTATCAGCCTAAGCTGCTAGACACCCTATACACTAATAAGGGATAACTGGGCCTGGTGCAAGGTGCAAGTACCCCTTGGTACTCACTACAAGCCAGTCCAGCCTCCTACATTGGTTGTGCAGCGGTGGGATAAGTGCTTGAGACTACTTACCACTCTTGTCATTGTACTTTTCATAAGAGAAAAATATACAAAACAAGGTCAGTGTATATACACATAGCCAAAAAGTTTTGCATTTCCTCTTTTCACTCTTTTCTAAGTGCTGAAAAGTACTTCTAAACTTTCAAAAAGTTCTTAAAAGTTTAAAAAGTTTTTTTCTGTCTTTCCAAAAAGTTCTGGAAACTTTTTTCTCTTTTTCTATCACTTTAACTCTCTCAAAAAAATGTCTGGCACAGGAAAAAATGTTGAACTGTCCAAACTTGCATATGATCACCTTAGCTGGAAAGGAGCAAGGAGTCTCTGCATAGAGAGAGGTTTGAGTGTAGGGAAGAATCCTTCCTTAGAACTGTTAATTAATATGCTTAGAGTACAGGATAAGGCCATAAGTGCCCAATCTGTAGACAAAGTAGCTAATGGTTCTCAATCTGATCCAGGGACTCCCCCAGGAAAAGGTTCAGGAAAGAAACTTCTCAGCCTGCCCATTACTAGACAGTCTAGCATAGTTGGTACAGAGGTTGAATCACACCATACTAATGGTGTGCTCTCACATTATACTGGTAGCCAAGCTGTTAGGGTGCCCTCTGTAAGGGACAGGTCTCCTTCTGTTCATTCCCATCATACCTCTGTATCTAGAAATGTCCCTCCCACCCACCCTGATGACAGATTGTTAGAAAGGGAGCTCAATAGATTGAGAGTGGAACAAACCAGACTGAAGCTCAAGAAGCAACAGCTGGATTTGGATAGACAGTCTTTAGAAGTAGAGAGGGAAAGACAGAAGTTGGGTTTAGATACCCATGGTGGCAGCAGCAGTATTCCCCATAGTCATCCTGCAAAAGAGCATGATTCCAGGAATCTGCACAAGATAGTTCCCCCTTATAAGGAGGGGGATGACATTAACAAGTGGTTTGCTGCACTTGAGAGGGCCTGTGTTGTACAGGATGTCCCTCAAAGGCAGTGGGCTGCTATCCTATGGCTATCATTTAGTGGAAAAGGTAGGGATAGGCTCCTTACTGTGAAAGAAAATGATGCCAATAATTTTACAGTTCTTAAGAATGCACTCCTGGATGGTTATGGCTTAACCACTGAACAGTACAGGATAAAGTTCAGAGAGACCAAAAAGGAGTCTTCACAAGACTGGGTTGATTTCATTGACCAGGCAGTGAAGGCCTTGGAGGGGTGGTTACATGGCAGTAAAGTTACTGATTATGAAAGCCTGTATAACACAATCCTGAGAGAGCATATACTTAATAATTGTGTGTCTGATTTGTTGCACCAGTACCTGGTAGACTCTGATCTGACCTCTCCCCAAGAATTGGGAAAGAAGGCAGACAAATGGGTCAGAACAAGGGTGAACAGAAAAGTTCATACAGGGGGTGACAAAGATGGCAATAAGAAGAAAGATGGTGAAAAATCTCAAGATAAGCATGGGGATAAGGGTAAAACCAAAGATCCCACTTCAAATCTTAAACACTCTTCAGAGGGTGGGGATAAAACAAATTCTTCCTCTTCTTCCCAACCTGCACACATTAAAAAGCCTTGGTGCTTTGTGTGTAAAAACAGAGGCCATAGGCCAGGGGATAAGTCCTGTCCAGGTAAACCCCCTGAGCCTACCACCACTAATACATCAAGCTCTAGTGCCCCTAGCAGTAGTGGTACTAGTGGTGGGACTGCTGGCAACAGTCAAGCAAAGGGTGTAGTTGGGTTCACTTATGGGTCCATAGTGGAAACTGATGTAATCAGTCCCAAGACAGTTTCTGTCACACCTAGTGGCATTGGCCTTGCCACACTGGCTGCTTGTCCCCTTACAATGGATAAGTACAGGCAGACAGTTTCAATAAATGGTGTTGAGGCCTTGGCCTACAGGGACACAGGTGCCAGTTTCACTTTGGTGACTGAAAACCTAGTGCCTCCTGAACAACACATCATTGGACAACAGTATAAGATTATTGATGTCCATAACTCCACTAAGTTTCTTCCCTTAGCTATAATTCAGTTTAGTTGGGGTGGAGTTACTGGCCCTAAGCAGGTGGTGGTATCACCTAGCTTACCTGTAGACTGTCTCTTAGGTAATGACCTAGAGGCCTCAGGTTGGGCTGATGTAGAGTTTTATGCCCATGCAGCCATGCTGGGCATCCCTGAGGAATTGTTCCCTCTCATTTCAAGTGAAATGAAAAAGCAAAGGAGAGAAGGCCTGAAAACTCAGGATCCCTCTCCATCAACAGGTAAAAAGGGTATCACAGTATCCCCTAACCACCCTACCATTCAGGATACTATTCCTGTGGTGGGAGAAACCTCTCCTGGGGTGGCACCTGTTCCAAGGGAATCATCAGCTGGCAAAGCTGGACTCCCTGAGGTGGAAGTACCTCTCTGTGGGATAACTAACATTGGTGAGAAAAACAGCACCATTTTAGTTAACATGGAGTATCCCTCCAGCCCTCCCAGAGAAACTTTAGGGCAGAAACCCTGCACTACCTCACAACACTTAGGACAGCATCCCTGCCCTAGTGTGGAGCTCATAGGACAGCATCCCTGCCCTGCTCCAACTCAAGAGAAACAGCATCCCTGTTCTCTCTTCCAGCCAGATGGACAAAGTTTTTGCCCAGCTATGGCTTTTCTGAGACAGCATCCCTGTCTGGCATTTCCATCACTACAAATAGGTTCAGTGGACAATTCCCAATGCTCTAAACTAAAACTTACTGATAGAAACTCTGAAAATACATCTTCACATTGTTGCTTAGCTAAAAAACTTCAAACAGGGTGGTTTACATCCCCACAGGGAAGTAACCATATAGTGGATGATAAAGGGAGTAACCAGTCTATTGCAGAGCTACTCTCTACTTATCACCACTTAGACAATAAAGTCTCAACTGGCCAAGGTTAGCCTTATTGTCCTTCGTTTCGGGGGGGGTTGTGTGAGAAGGTAGCCTCTTTCTAGCCTTGTTACCCCCACTTTTGGCCTGTTTGTGAGTGTATGTCAGGGTGTTTGTCACTGTTTTCACTGTCTCACTGGGATCCTGATAGCCAGGCCTCAGTGCTCATAGTGAAAACACTATGTTTTCAGTATGTTTGTTATGTGTCACTGGGATCCTGCTGGTCAGGACCCCAGTGCTCATAGGTTTGTGGCCTATATGTATGTGTCACTGGGACCCTGTCACACAGGGCCCCAGTGCTCATAGGTGTGCATGTATATGTTCCCTGTGTGGTGCCTAACTGTCTCACTGAGGCTCTGCTAACCAGAACCTCAGTGGTTATGCTCTCTCGTTACTTTCAAATTGTCACTAACAGGCTAGTGACCAATTTTACCAATTTACATTGGCTTACTGGAACACCCTTATAATTCCCTAGTATATGGTACTGAGGTACCCAGGGTATTGGGGTTCCAGGAGATCCCTATGGGCTGCAGCAATTCTTTTGCCACCCATAGGGAGCTCTGACAATTCTTACACAGGCCTGCCACTGCAGCCTGAGTGAAATAACGTCCACGTTATTTCACAGCCATTTTACACTGCACTTAAGTAACTTATAAGTCACCTATATGTCTAACCTTTACCTGGTAAAGGTTAGGTGCAAAGTTACTTAGTGTGAGGGCACCCTGGCACTAGCCAAGGTGCCCCCACATTGTTCAGAGCCAATTCACTGAACTTTGTGAGTGCGGGGACACCATTACACGTGTGCACTACATATAGGTCACTACCTATATGTAGCTTCACCATGGTAACTCCGAATATGGCCATGTAACATGTCTATGATCATGGAATTGCCCCCTCTATGCCATCCTGGCATTGTTGGTACAATTCCATGATCCCAGTGGTCTGTAGCACAGACCCTGGTACTGCCAGACTGCCCTTCCTGGGGTTTCACTGCAGCTGCTGCTGCTGCCAACCCCTCAGACAGGCAGCTGCCCTCCTGGCCCAGGATGGCAGAACAAAGAACTTCCTCTGAGAGAGGGTGTGACACCCTCTCCCTTTGGAAAATGGTGTGAAGGCAGGGGAGGAGTAGCCTCCCCCAGCCTCTGGAAATGCTTTGTTGGGCACAGATGTGCCCAATTCTGCATAAGCCAGTCTACACCGGTTCAGGGACCCCTTAGCCCCTGCTCTGGCGCGAAACTGGACAAAGGAAAGGGGAGTGACCACTCCCCTGACCTGCACCTCCCCTGGGAGGTGTCCAGAGCTCCTCCAGTGTGCTCCAGACCTCTGCCATCTTGGAAACAGAGGTGCTGCTGGCACACTGGACTGCTCTGAGTGGCCAGTGCCACCAGGTGACGTCAGAGACTCCTGCTGATAGGCTCCTTCAGGTGTTAGTAGCCTTTCCTCTCTCCTAGGTAGCCAAACCCTCTTTTCTGGCTATTTAGGGTCTCTGTCTCTGGGGAAACTGTAGATAACGAATGCATGAGCTCAGCCGAGTTCCTCTGCATCTCCCTCTTCACCTTCTGATAAGGAAACGACCGCTGACCGCGCTGGGAGCCTGCAAACCTGCAACATAGTAGCAAAGACGACTACTGCAACTCTGTAACTCTGATCCTGCCGCCTTCTCGACTGTTTTCCTGCTTGTGCATGCTGTGGGGGTAGTCTGCCTCCTCTCTGCACCAGAAGCTCCGAAGAAATCTCCCGTGGGTCGACGGAATCTTCCCCCTGCTACCGCAGGCACCAAAAAGCTGCATTACCGGTCCCTTGGGTCTCCTCTCAGCACGACGAGCGAGGTCCCTCGAATCCAGCGACACCGTCCAAGTGACCCCCACAGTCCAGTGACTCTTCAGCCCAAGTTTGGTGGAGGTAAGTCCTTGCCTCACCTCGCTGGGCTGCATTGCTGGGAACCGCAACTTTGCAAGCTACTCCGGCCCCTGTGCACTTCCGGCGGAAATCCTTCGTGCACAGCCAAGCCTGGGTCCACGGCACTCTAACCTGCATTGCACGACTTTCTAAGTTGGTCTCCGGCGACGTGGGACTCCTTTGTGCAACTTCGGCGAGCACCGTTTCACGCATCCTCGTAGTGCCTGTTTCTGGCACTTCTCCGGGTGCTACCTGCTTCAGTGAGGGCTCTTTGTCTTGCTCGACGTCCCCTCTCTCTGCAGGTCCAATTTGCGACCTCCTGGTCCCTCCTGGGCCCCAGCAGCGTCCAAAAACGCCAAACGCACGATTTGCGTGTAGCAAGGCTTGTTGGCGTCCATCCGGCGGGAAAACACTTCTGCACGACTCTCCAAGGCGTGGGGGATCCATCCTCCAAAGGGGAAGTCTCTAGCCCTTGTCGTTCTTGCAGTATTCACAGTTCTTCAGCCTAGTAAGAGCTTCTTTGCACCAACCGCTGGCATTTCTTGGGCATCTGCCCATCTCCGAGTTGCTTGTGACTTTTGGACTTGGTCCCCTTGTTCCACAGGTACCCTCAGTCAGGAATCCATCGTTGTTGCATTGCTGATTTGTGTTTTCCTTGCATTTTTCCTCTAACACGACTATTTTGTCCTTAGGGGAACTTTGGTGCACTTTGCACTCACTTTTCAGGGTCTTGGGGAGGGTTATTTTTCTAACTCTCACTATTTTCTAATAGTCCCAGCGACCCTCTACAAGGTCACATAGGTTTGGGGTCCATTCGTGGTTCACATTCCACTTTTGGAGTATATGGTTTGTGTTGCCCCTATCCCTATGTTTCCCCATTGCATCCTATTGTAACTATACATTGTTTGCACTGTTTTCTAAGACTATACTGCATATTTTTGCTATTGTGTATATATATCTTGTGTATATTTCCTATCCTCTCACTGAGGGTACACTCTAAGATACTTTGGCATATTGTCATAAAAATAAAGTACCTTTATTTTTAGTATAACTGTGTATTGTGTTTTCTTATGATATTGTGCATATGACACTAAGTGGTACTGTAGTAGCTTCACACGTCTCCTAGTTCAGCCTAAGCTGCTCTGCTAAGCTACCATTATCTATCAGCCTAAGCTGCTAGACACCCTATACACTAATAAGGGATAACTGGGCCTGGTGCAAGGTGCAAGTACCCCTTGGTACTCACTACAAGCCAGTCCAGCCTCCTACACTAGGGAATTATAAGGGTGTTCCAGTAAGCCAATGTAAATTGGTAAAAATGGTCACTAGCCTGTTAGTGACAATTTAGAAAGAAATGAGAGAGCATAACCACTGAGGTTCTGATTAGCAGAGCCTCAGTGAGACAGTTAGTCACTACACAGGTAACACATTCAGGCACACTTATGAGCACTGGGGCCCTGGTTTACCAGGGTCCCAGTGACACATACAACTAAAACAACATATATACAGTGAAAAATGGGGGTAACATGCCAGGCAAGATGGTACTTTCCTACAATAGGCCCGTCTCACAGATTGCAGTCTTGTTGGGCCGGCAGGGGCACCCAAAGAGCTATCCTCATAGTGGTGGAAGGCTACTTCCTTCACCAGGAGTTAAACAGCACAAGCACGGTGGTGGCTGTAGGAGGGTGGCCTGGCTTATAGTGGAAACCTGATGGTACTTATACCTTGTGCCAGAACCAGTTATCCCTTATTAGTAGATTAGTAGTGTTCTAGCAGCTTAGGCTGATAGAGGTAGCTATAGCAGAGCAGCTTGGGCTGAACTAGGAGACATGCAAAGCTCCTACTATACCACTTACATCATATAGCACTATACCACAAGAATCATAATACTCAGTGTTACTAAAAATAAAGGTACTTTATTTTAGTGACAATGTGCCAAAAATATCTCAGAGGAGATACTCCCTTAGAAGGTAAGTAAAATACACAAAGTATACACACAAACCAAGATCGGGTAAACAGTTAGAAAAGTAGTGCAAACACTTCAGGATACAATAGGATGCAATAGGCCTAGGGGCAACACAAACCATACACTAAGAAAGTGGAATGCGAACCACAAATGGACCCCAGACCTAGTGTAGTGTGTTCAGGGTCGCTGGGAGTATAAGAAAACACTAAGGGTGTCCAAGATACCCCACCCCAAGACCCTGAAAAGTAGGAGTAAAGGGACCCTACTTCCGCAGAAACACACTCATGATAGGAGATTCTGCAAAGATCACAACAGACTGCAAAGCACTGAAGACGGATTACTGGACCTGAGGACCTGTAAAGGAAGGGGACTAAGTCCAAGAGACACAAAAGTGTCCAGGGGGGGCAGGAGCCCACTAAACCCCGGATGAAGGTGCAAAATGGCTGTCTCCGGGTGGAAGAAGCTGAAGATTCTTCAAAAACGGAAGATGCCAGGAACTTCGCCTTTGCACAGAAGATGTCCCACGACGTGCCGGAGGATGCAGAGTTGTTTCTTTGAAGAAAGACCGCAAACAAGCCTTGCCAGCTGCAAAGGTCGCAGTTGAAGAAAAAGGGTGCTGCCCGGGCCCAGGAAGGACCAGGAGGTCGCCACTTGGAAGAGGAAACAGTGGGGGCCCTCAGCGACACAGAGAGCCCACACAGAAGAAGGCAGCACCTGCAGAAGTACTTGAACACGGGTTCAAGAAAACTGAGCACGGCGGTCATCTCAACACTACAAAGGAGGTTCCAGCGAAGCCGGTAGTCAACGAGTTGAGCAATGCAGGATGGAGTGCTGGGGACCTTGGCTAGGCTGTGCATGAAGGATTCTTTGCAAAAGTGCACAGAAGCCCTAGCTGCTGCAGTTCACGCAGTACACAGGATTACTGTCTTGTGAGGGGAGGCAAGGTCTTAACTCTTCCAAATTTGGACAGCTGGACCACTGGACTGTCGGGGTCACTTAGATCCAGCACCTGTGTTCCAGGGAACCACGCTCGTCACGATGAAAGGGGGCCCAGAGTACCGGTGAAGCTGAAGTTTGGTGCCTGCGTTAGCAGGGGGAAGATTCCATCGACCCACAGGAGATTTCTTCTTGGCTTCCAGTACAGGGTGAAGGCAGACAGCCCCCGGAGCATGCACCACCAGGAAACAGTCGAGAAAGCCGGCATGATTAGGCCCTACAATGTCGCTGGTAGTCTTCTTGCTACTTTGTTGCAGTTTGGCAGGTGTGCTGGAGCAGTCAGCTGTCAATTCTTGGCAGAAGTCGAAGAGGGAGATGCAGAGGAACTCTGGTGAGCTCTTGCAAATCGTTATCTGAGGAAAAGCCCACAGGAGAGACCCTAAATAGCCCTCAGAGGAGGATTGGCCACCTAGTCAGGTAAGCACCTGTCAGGAGGGGTCTCTGACATCACCTGCTGGCACTGGCCACTCAGAGGCCTCCATTGTGCCCTCATACCTCTGGATTCAAGATGGCAGAGGTCTGGGACACACTGGAGGAGCTCTGGGCACCACCCCTGGGGTGGTGATGGACAGGGGAGTGGTCACTCCCCTTTCCTTTGTCCAGTTTCACACCAGAGCAGGGCAGGGGGTTCCCTGAACCGGTGTAGACTGGTTTATGCAAGGAGGGCACCATCTCTGCCCTTCAAAGCATTTCCAGAGGCCTGGAGAGCTACTCCTCTCAGGCCATTAACATCTATTTCCAAAGGGAGAGGGTGTAACACCCTCTCTCAGAGGAAATCCTTTGTTCTGCCTTCCTGGGACTGGGCTGCCCAGACCCCAGGAGGGCAGAAGCCTGCCTGTGGGTTGGCAGCAGCGGTAGCTGCAGTGAAAATCCCAGAGAGCTGGTTTGGCAGTAACCGGGGTCCATGCTGGAGCCCGGGGATGCATGGGATTAGCACCCCAGCAGTGAAAACCCCAGATTTGGCATGGGGGGGGGACAATTTCATGACCTTAGACATGTTACGTGGCCATATTCGGAGTTACAATTGTGAAGCTACATATAGGTATTGACCTATATGTAGTGCACGTGTGTAATTGTGTCCCCACACTCACAAAGTCCAGGGAAATTGCCCTGAACTATGTGGGGGCACCTTGGCTAGTGCCAGGATGCCCTCACACTTAGTAACTTTGCACCTAACCTTCACCAAGTGAGGGTTAGACATATAGGTGGCTTATAAGTTTCTTAAGTGCAGTGTAAAATGGCTGTGAAATAACGTGGACGTTATTTCACTCAGGGTGCAGTGGCAGTCCTGTGTAATATTGGTCTGAGCTCCCTATGGGTGGCAAAAGAAATGCTGCAGCCCATAGGGATCTCCTGGAACCCCAATACCCTGGGTACCTAGGTACCATATACTAGGAAATTATAAGGGTGTTCCAGTGTGCCAATCAGAATTGGTACAAATGGTCACTAGCCTGCAGTGACATTTTTAAAAGCAGAGAGAGCACAAGCACTGAGGTTCTGTTTAGCAGAGCCTCAGTGACACAGTTAGGCACCACACAGGGAACACATTCAGGCCACAACTATGAGCACTGGAGTTCTGGCTAGCAGGATCCCAGTGAGACAGGCAAAAACAAACTGACACACAAGTAAAAATTGGGGGTAACATGCCAGGCAAAATGGTACTTTCCTGTTGTTCTGACCAAGACGCAGTGGTGAAACGCGGTTGTGTCTGAGGAGGCTCGAGGATAGAGAAGATGCCTTCTGAATCCCTTCAGAGCAAGGGGACTGCCACCTTCTCTGAGCAAGGAAGAAAGACTTGCCATGTATGGCCTTAGCCGGATCAACTCCGATCGTCTGGAGCCTGGTAAGTATGCAGGAGAGGAGAGAGAGCTGGCACCTGTCAGGAGCTGCGCATGTGAACGTCTGCAGCCTGACTTTGCCGATCCGGGCGAAGACCACACTGCATCACTGCAGGTTTCATACTGCCGGACTTGGTGAGCTGAGAAGTGGTTCTGCTGGGCTTCTGGGGATATGGTGCCTTTGGTTTTTGAAACCCTTCTTGACTCCAAGTGGCTACACCTTACTTTGACATGAGTCAAAGACGGGGATACCCTGTTAACTGGGCCTAATAGTTCACATTCCCTGGATGTCACTGCATGTGACTGGGGAAAAACAGCACAACTGTTAGATGGGAATTTAGTAGGCAAGGAGTGGCCTTACAGGTACTAGCGTGCCTACCTAAAGAGGGAACTGTGTTATTTCTTTTTAAATGTCTTTTTCCTTTGCATGTGTTGAATTATAATTAAAATAATTCTTTAATACAAAGTAAGTATTTGGCTGGACATTGATTTATTGTGTGCGCTGCTTACAGGTTGAGTTATGAATCGCGTTCACAGATCTGTATCTACCTCACCCCACCCCCAAGTGAGCCTGGACTGCACATGCAACACTACATAACTGAGTCAGGTACAGAAGTGGGTGCTTGACCCAGTTGATCGGGACCCATTGTCAAGTGGGCCCCGGGACCTCAGGGGTAAAAGCCTCATCCACCTCGGGTGAGCCAGGTAACCCCTACTTGCCCTGTGGCACTCTGAACTGGGTTATTTTTTATTAGATGTTAGATAATAACCTACAATAAACAATCATAAATTTGTATAGCTCACATCCCCGCTGTCCATTAGGTTCCCAGAATCGCCACATCTCATCATCACAATTTCGAAATTAAAAACAAAAGGAAACAATATGCGTACATGTCCATAATTGGAATAGAAGTACAATCTATGGTGAATAAGGTAGGGGAGAATGTAGGACCCACTCTAATCTGAAGAGTCATGGTCATGAGTGGAACGATAATCCCAGAAGGGTTGCCGTATATCAATGGGTCGGGACCTGGAGGGTTGAAGGAGTGTGTAATCTTCACTGACTTTATCACAAAAAGTCATGCCTTTAAGCCAGTCTGCAGATGTTGGAGCCCTTCGGTCCCCCCAGTGTATTGTGACTTCCCGCTTAGCCAACAAGAATGCCATAGACGCAAGTTGGCGCATTGGCCGAGGGTAGTCTCTGGTGTACCTCAAGAGTGCATGCAGGGGGTTAGGCTGCAAGCTTATATGTAATATAAAAGAGATATGCGTGTAAACAGCTATCTAATAGCGAGAAATCTCCAGACAGTTCCAGGAGGAATATGTAATGTCAGCACCTGCTGGGTTGGAAAATGATCCATCCTGTCAGGGTCGAACCTTGCTGTAGCCTCAGGGGATCAATAGCAATGTCGGATAAATTTAAAATGCAATGATTTATGTCAGTAATTAATTGAAATGCCTCATATTTGGGAACAGCAATAAGACCAAATTGTATCCGTAATGGGGGAACCCAGTTCCTCCGCCCACACCTCCAGCACTCACTCAGGGTATGTCGTTCGTAGGGAGCAAAGGGTACTCATATATTTAAAGGTTCATATGCCTGCTGGTCCCCAGGAGGATGAAAAACTTGGCCATCCGGGAAGAGATCTCCTACTATGTAGAGGTTATTGCAATAGATTGTATGCTGCACCAATACTTCGTGTGTGGGAGGGAGCCAGGGATTATTATGAAGGGGAATAGAGGAAGTGTAGAAGGGTCCACCACCCAGGGTTCTTC
Source organism: Pleurodeles waltl (assembly GCF_031143425.1). Lineage (NCBI taxonomy): Eukaryota > Metazoa > Chordata > Amphibia > Caudata > Salamandridae > Pleurodeles > Pleurodeles waltl. The sequence goes on along the minus strand of NW_027150405.1, from coordinate 787,028 downwards.
GCGGCTGGCGCCATGTCCAACACATCGTAGAAACCATTTGTATGTCACAAGGGTCTAGTGGAATACACTTAGGAAGAATTTGAGAATGGGAGAGGCCTTTCAGCTGATCCTTCTCAGGCTTAAGATATGGGACACGAGCATCCAAGTGGTACCACCAGAAGCAGTATTGACACTGAGCTACCAAATAATAAAGGTGGAAATCTGGGACTCTGAAACCTCCACAGTCCAATGGAAGCACCAGGGTGTCCCCACGAACCAGTGGGCATCCTCCGGCCCAGATCAAGCGCAGAAGATAACCACACAATGTACGGAAGAAGCCAAGCATCAAGGGAATAGGGATATTCAGAAAGAGATAAAGGAAATGCATAGTCGAGCGTAATAGCTCAACCTTGTGTATACTATTAGTATACTTCTTATAGCTTAAAGCGATTTCGTTTGTTGGTTGCAGTGGCCTTAAAACATTCTTGCTCGATAGTGGTCAGTTCTGGCATTTTCTCCTTCCTTTTTCTGTTTCAGAGCAGTGACCAAGTACTGTATTGTTCTATTTTGATTTCTTTATCTGTTGCTGTGACAGATTACTTTTGTCATTTCTTTGTTGCTCGCTTTTCACTGTTGGTGTTTTAGGCTGGTAGCTGCCTACATTTTATTGCAGCATCCAGTTCCTCCTACCTCCTCCCATATCATGACATTTATTTAGGCTTTATTCCAGTGCAGTCCTCGTTTACCTCCGACTCCTAAAATAAGCTAATTTTACAAAAGAAACACCTGGTGCCTAAACATTTAGCTCACTGCTCACGAAAGCCACAATATGCCCTTTATGGTAGAATGTAGCTAAGCCTAGAAGCAATGATGTGAAACTTGCAGAGCCTCATCTGGAGTCTCTTTCTGCAGGACCCACCCCCTGCCAGCCCTCAAAGACATCCGCACACAGGGCATTGCTTATCTCCTTTATTGGGGCCATAAATCTTCTCAGGCTACTCTGGTATTGTTAACTCCATTAGAGCTTTGTTAAAATGCAAGACAAAATGCTTGCAAGACTTTTCTGTCTGTTAACATAATAAGAAAAATACTTTTCCAGCCTTATTTTCCAATTTCTGTTAAGACTTTTATACAACCTGAGGTAGTGCAGTCATCTTCTCGTCTCTCCTCAAGGGCTTGTGATTTCTGATGTCAGTAGCCACCAGTGACCACCAGAACATGGCAGGAAAAGACAAAATTATGAGGCAGGGTTGAGCAATATATATGGCAAGAAAAGTCCAGTTCTGTAGAACTGCAAAAATGGTGCAGAGGTTGAGTGAAATCGAGCGGTAAGGGACAAAAACAGACTGAGCTGGAACGATGATCTGCTTCAGCAGGAGGAACGGTCTAGTGATGAGTATTTTAGCTAGTATTTTATTATCGAGATTCAACAAGGAGAGGAGACGATAGGAGGTACAGTGCGTAGGATCTTTGTTGGGCTTCAGCAGAAGAGTGATGCCGGCCTCACGCAGTGTGGGGGGAAGTGCCTCAGTACACAGAGATTTATTATTGAGCATTATTAAATGAGGGGCCCGTTGGGGCTTGAAAGCTTTATAGAAGCCTCCAGTTAGGCCATCAAAACCGGGGATCTTGGAACCATCAATGGCATCTATAACCGCTGTCACCTCATTAAGCGCACTCTGTTTTCTTGAGGAACTCACGCTGACCCTCCGAGAGCCAGACCAGGGCTACTTTGAGATGTGCGTCAATCACAGACATGTCATCTGTCAAGTGAGGGGCATGAAGGTCTTTGTAAAATTGTGAGAATTCCGCCCTGGCACCCTTGCTGCCTAAGATTTGCTCCCCATCTACCGCTGACAGCTCAGTGATATAACTGTGGAGATGGTTAGGATGAAGTAGCCGTGTGAGAGTGCGGGCGGGGCATTCCCCGTCCTCATACCTACGAGTCTGGGCATTTTTACCCAGATGTGCCAGATCACTATCCGCAAAGTCTCAAAACTCCGTTAGCAATGCAGAGCAGCGATGCAATTGAGGATCCCCGATCTTAAATGTAGCATCGACAATATCGTGCCATCTAGACTCAATATGTTGAAGCTGGGCCCTTATATCCCCTAAGATACCGACATGTTTGGAAATGCATACTCTGTGAATATATGCTTAAAAGTTTCCCACAAAGTCGCCTGTGTGGCGACCGAGTCAGTATTCAGCGCAAAATACTTATTCACCACTTTGAAGGTTTCCTCCTGAAATACCAGGTCTCAGAGGGTCCCCGATGAAACCTCCAGGTGTGCTCCTCTTCGCAACCAGAAGGGATCCGCAGGAGGAAAAAGAACAGGACTATGATCCGACAGGGTCCGGGAAAGGACAGCTACATGTGTGACCCATAGATAAGTGCTGGTCGAAAGGAACCAGTAATCCAACCTACTCCATACCGAATATGGGGCTAAGTAGAATTTAAAACCCAAGGTGTTTGGGTATCTGGATCGCCAGGCATTGTGCAGTGCATAGGTATTGAAGATGTTCTGAAGAATAGTACGAGCTTGGGGTTAATCACTGGGCTGGACACTTAGTGGAATCTAGTTTCAAGCATTATGGCATATTGAAATCGCCCCCTCTATCAGATGAGTCACTTCCAATTGTTCCAGGTGGGTAGCCAGTCCTTGGAAAAATACCGGATTGTCAAAATCAGGGGCATAGACATTTAATAATAGCACTTGTTTATCTGCCAAAACACCCTGAACGAGGACATACCGGCCATCATGGTCGGAATAGCATGATTGTAATGTGAAGGGGACACACCTGTGTATTAGAACACAGGCGCCCCTGGAATAAGAACTGTAACAGGAAAAATAAAGGTGTGTGCCTCAAAAACTAGCGAAAAGGAGGGTCGCTGCTGGGGGGCAGATGTTTCTCCTGTAGGAAGGCTACCCCATGTTATGTCTAGACAAATAGGATAACACCTGTTTCCTCTTCCGTGGATTGTTGATTCTCCATATATTCCAGGACATGAACGTGAGGTCACAAGACATGGTCAGGGAACTACAAAGGACATTGGACGAGTAAGTGGCAAGGATGGGCAGTGAGGAGCAGCAGGAGAACAATGTGGTGTGTCGTAGTAAGTAACCAACATAACCTACAATAACAGCAGCAAAAAAAGCAAAACTTACATTTTCAAATTACCCACGCACACCAGACTACTCAAAATCCAACACATCCCAGAGAAGAAAAACAAACAACAATCCCATAGTTACAACCATGGCGATCGCCAGTGGGGCGTGGCAACAACACAGCAGACAGCAGCCCTAGAATAAGAACAAGCATATGTAGTGATTCTAAATCAACTGAAAACACATCATTTTGGGTGGCATAGCAGATTATTCAAAGTTGATGAGGCCACCAGAGAGGACGCTGTACAGGCATCACACGGGCGGGGCACCCCATATGGCGACAAATGCAGGACCCAGTTCACAATTAGTTTGGTGAGGGTGTTCGGTGCATGGTGTCAGAGGCAGCATGCTCCGGCGTGGCTGATGTTGCGGAAATAGAGTTAGTGGTCAGTTATTTTTTTTAAATGCTGCTGCATCATAAGGAGTATCAAATATCTGAACCTTCCCTTTATATTCCACCCAAAGATGGGCAGGGTAAATCATGGTATAGCAGAGCCCCATCTTTTTGAGAATATTTTTGACATCAGAGTACTTCCGTCGGGCCACCTGAACTACTGTTGTAAAATCAGGATAGAATGAGATGGAGGCTCCCTGGTATTGGAGTGGAACCCTCTTCCGAGCCAGACGAAGAACCTGTTCCTGTCTTCATAATTAAGGAGACTGGCTAGGAGCAGGCGAGGGGGAGCGCCCTCAGGGGGCCTCTGGCCCAATGAGCGGTGAGCCCGCTAAACAGTAAAAGTGGTAGAAAAGTCGGTGCAGTTGAAAAGGTCAGTTAGAAGGCACTCAACAAAGGCATCCGGTTTGCCTATATTTCTGGTCTCGGCCCCACCTACTATGCGAATATTATTCCTACGGGAGCGGGCCTCCAGGTTTTCACATTTCATTGCAACTTGTTTAAGAGTGTGTTCCATCTTCTCCATTTGTTTTAGCATGCTTGCACTGCAGTCATCCAGACTCGAGATCCTCTCCTCTGCAGTATCAAGTCTTACCCTCTGACGGTCCAGGCGCTCACCTGGTTTGTCGATGCGGCCAGCTATGGTGTCAAATCTCTCCTCCATTGCATGGAATCCCGCTTTGAGCTCCACCATAATGGCGGCTACATCTTGGGACAAGGTCGTAGGCATGTCTTGGTCGGTGGGGTCCTCCATGTCTGAGGGAGGGGGGAAGGTGCATCCACCCTAGCAGGTCGAGTTTTGTCAAAGCTGAGCCTGTTCTGTCTAGGGTCTGTTTTGCCCATTTTGGGGATGCGCCATGTTAATGAGATGAACCAGTGGCGAGGGGTACCCCACGGCTGCAAAGGCCAGTGTCAAGCACTGCGTCCTGTAGCGGGCGTGAAAGCTATAGTCCCAAGCCGCACAGAATACAGGTGAAGAGGGTCGCCAAGTGATGCCAGAAGCTGGAGCGTTGACCAGTGGGGGGCGCGGTGTAAAAACGCTATACAAATTTGAATAGACAGAGACCGGTGGGGTTGAGGCTGAGAAATTGAGCGCCAGTAGCAGGGTTATGGCGTGGGTTGGCCAGCAGCTTTGAAGGAGTCAAAGGACCCCCAGCATATCTGAGGCACAGATTTTCAGACGACTAGCACCGGGGACACCGCCACGCGGGATCACGCAGTCCTCCGTCTCTGGCAGCCAAATTACCTCAGTAGGGTGGGGCTCAACGCCTGATGTGGGATAGGGTCAGGGAGGCACTCCCCACATCGCCCAGGTACTGCCACAGTGGCGGCGATCAAGGCCGTGTCCGTCCATGGCCCCCATCGCAGAAGGTCCACAAGGCAGTCCAGGCCGCACACTGTCAGGTGCCCAAGGGTCAGTGTGTACAGAGGACCGGGGCTCCTAAACAGCACCCTGGGACGGCCCCTCCTCGAACAGCCTTAGTGCGCTGTCCACAATGTATAAGAGATGAGGATGGCAGCGATTTACACGTTGTTTGGGCCATCGCTGCTGGAGCCTCACAGCATGTCGAACATCTTGGTGCCAACCCCCCCCCCCCCCCCCCCCCCCCCCCCCCCCTCCATGAACTGGGTTCTGACACTTGGATTCACTATCAACATAGCAAAGTCACACCTGACTCTTGAAGACGTTCCTTCATCGGGGCTGTTCTAGGTACATTTCTGTTTTGGGCTTATCAGGAACAGCGAATCCTGGATTTTCTGGCTATGCATCCAATGTTTTGCCTCTATCCTGGGTTTCCATGAGATTGACTTTGAAGCTGTTGGGTCTCATCACCTCCTGCATCCTATTGGTAAAACATGCTTGTTAGCATATGCAGGCTCTGCAGTTGGATTTGAAGACCTAGTGGGCACAGCATCAGGAAAATCTCTCTGAGCTGGTCCAGATATTGGAGGGAACTGCAAACAACCTGCAGTGGTAGCTCACAGATTGATTGGGTCCATGACAGACCTCTTTCTCTTCCCCACCCAGTGCCCACAGTGGTGACAGATGCATCACTTCTGGGTTGGGGAGGCCAACTGGGAGAGGTGGAGATCAGAGGCCTCTTGTTTCCGGTGGAGTCTCAGCTCCACATCAAACTGTTGGAATTGAGAGCAATCCAACTATCTTTGAAAGTCTTTCTTCCTTCCACTAAGGAAAGGCTGGTTCAAATTTCCACAGACATCACCACTGATATGTGATATTGCAACAAGCAGGATCGGATGGGGTTGTGGACCCTGTGCCACGAAGCTCTGCGCCTCTGGACATGGCTGGAATGTCCGGACATTTTCCTGGTGGTTCAACATCTGGTGGGTTCTTTGAACATTGGAGCAAACAAACTCATCGGCAGATGCCTAGCGGATCATGAATGGCGTCTTCATCTGAAGGCGGTGGCAGGTCTCTTCTAAGATTAGGGAGAGCCTTGGTTAGTTCTTTTTGCCACCAGTACGGATGTATATAGTCAGCACTACTGTGTGCTGGAATTTCCACGGCAGCTCTTGCTCTGAAACACATTTCATCTCAAGTGAAGCTCAGGTGTCCTATACTCCTTTCCACCGATATCCTGCTTACCCAGAAGTGTCAAAAAGATCATGAACAACCGGGCTCAAGTCATCTTAGTGATTCCGGACTGGGCACGAAGAGTATAGTATCCCGTCTGAGCATGAGCATCTATTCTCCAGTCAGGCTGCCCATTCGGGAGGATCTTCTGTCACAGTAACAGTGCAGAATACTGCACCCAAACATGATAACATCTGCCAGTGGAGTGTGTGAATCACAGATGCTTTCAGTTAACCCTCCCTACACTTCATTCTTCCCAGACAAGCTGGTTCTTGTAACTTGATCCACCTTTTTGCCTAAGGTGGTCACACCTTTTCACAGCTAGCAGAACATCACCCTCCCTACCTTTTCCCCTCCTCCTCACCTATCTAAAGAAGAGGATAGAGACCACTGCTTGGATCCAAATAGAGCATTATCGTTCTACACTGATCATACCAAAGAATTCCGGGTGGATGATCAACTTTTTGATGGATTAGCAGGGGCAATGAAAAGGAAGGCAATTTAGAAGAGAACCATCTCTCAATAGACCATCCTCTATATTAAGATCAGCTAAACAATGGCCAAGAAACAGCCGTCAGAGGGCTTAAGAGCTCATTTCATCAGAGCTAAAGCTGCAATCACTGCATTGGATAGAGGAGCCCCAATCCTGAACATATGTCAAGCAGCTACGTGTGCGTCACTGCACGCATTCGCCAAACACTACTGCCTCGACAGTCAGGTCCGGTCAGATTTGCATTTTGCATGTTCATCCTTCAGGATGTCTTAGATTAAAACAGTCCGCATACCCACCTCTGGGTAGAGATTGCTTTGGTATCTATTCTAAGGTAAGGAATCTGTGACTAGAAGTCTCTATCAGATGAACAAGTTACTTACCTTCAATAATGCTTTATTTGGTAGAGACTCTATCTAGCTGCAGATTCCTTACCTACTCTCCCATACTTCCTGTTCTGCAAACTGTCTTCTCACATGAAAGAGATTCTTCAGGACCGCACTTTTGGCACACTAGGCATTCCTCCTCAGCTTGGCTCTGTGCTTCTGGTGCGGAAAAACAGTCCAGAATGGAGGTCAGCCTGCTGAGGTTGCATCTGTACAGGAACCACACATCACTTCCAGCATGGATGACTCCACTTAGAGCTGAACAACCCCACCCACCAGTGTGAAAGGGGCTTGCTCAACAATTTCTGGATCCAGTCTGACGCCTGGGGAATATCCTAAGGTAACAAATCTGCAGCTACCTGATGAGGTGTTACTGAAAGTAAATAACTTGTTCTTTAAGGTAAAAGAGAACAACTCACAGAACATTTTTTCTGCACAAGTTCAGCACAGCAGATCAGGAAAAGCCAATACCCATACCACCCCAGAAAACTAGGAAAAGAAAAAGGGTAACCAAGGTCTTCAAATAAAGAAGCAAATCACCAACTGAAACGTCCCTGGGAAGACTCACTATTTCATATTAGTAAAGAGAAGGATGAGAAAATCCGGACTCTACTCACTAAACCAGACTAAATTGCTTGGGGCTTTTATATTTATTTCATCCTTGAGTGATGTAACTTCTGGGGATCAAGACCTGGTGTCAGTTTGCATGTCCCTTTGGGTTGAATCCACTAAAGTTGATTTTTTTCCTTTAAATTAGTTGCAGCCTAAAAGAGGAGCGGTGTGGCCAGGATGGTGCCTGGCATGGTCGTATTGTGCAGAGCTCTGCGCTGCCCTGGACAAAATATTAGGACATTGTGGCAGTAAGAAACTAGAACCCCATAAATCGCATGGGTGCCTCGGCAGCATTACCTCTGGTGACATCCTCTAAGCCCTCAGCGGGTGGAGAGGGACAGAGAATAGAAGAACTGCTGGGACGGAAGAGTAGTTACTACGAAGAATCTGTGTTGGTGCCTAGCTGTAGCACGCCGCTGGGCTACTTGACCGCAGGATTGCAACTGTGCTGATAAGAGGGGAACCCTGCCATCGCCACCGTCTCCTCAGCCACCACCTTCAAAACAACAGTTTCTTTCCAAGAGGCTTTAGATCTTCCATTTCCACCCAAATGCAAGAAGATGGACCAGGTCACCAGTCCTTTGCCTTCACCACCTACGCTGCCACCACTATCCATCATGCCATCTTCACTGCAGTCTGACATAGATCTTTATTTTTACTATATACTAATGGTCTGTATAGTTATTTAGCACAAAATGGCAAGGATTTTCCTAGGATGGGTTCTAGATAACTCCCGATTTTATTATATGGTGATGATGCCGTTTTAATAGCCCGTACAGCAAATGGTTTGCAGACTCTTTTGGATCTTTTTTTAACGCATACACAAGAGCTTGATCTGAAAGTTAATTAAAAAAAGTCACATGTTATGATCTGTGGCCCCAGAAATACTCAAACAAAACGCTTTATTATGGGGGGAAACATTTTAACAAAGGTAAAAGATTTTTGTTACTTAGGTTTGCACCTAAGCTCTTCTTTGTCATGGAACCCCCATTTGAACCTAAAGGCTCAACAAATGCAAAGAAATATGGAAGCGATTTTTCGCTTCGCTCGTAGACTAGGACACAGACCAGTCCATCAGATTGTCATGCTCTATAAATCCAAATGTGTTTCAGCAGCGATTTATGGGGGGGGCCTTTGGGGATACACAAGCTCAACCATCTTACAGCGGGTGGAGAATAAATTTCTCCACCGGCTCCTTCTGGTATCGAAAAATGTAGCGAATATTATTTGCCATGAGGAGTTGGGAATTTGCTATATTAAAGACTTGATTGATATTGCTCCACTTCTGTTATGGATAAAAGTATGGCTAAACCCCTACTTTAACCCTACGGCTACTTTAGCTCAAGAATGTGTTAAAGATTGTATCTCACTAGTTAAACACAACAAAATCCCATGGCTCAATTTGATTCAGAAAACTTTTATATTCCAATTTTGCGCTAATTACATACTTTTTCTCATAAGGAGGCACTGATTGGTATTCAAAGACTTCCATCTAAACAAATGTGCAGCTCAGTTTTAAGTTTTAGCAAATCAGCTATTACTATTAGAAACCCATATGAATTGGTAGATGCCACTGTTTGCTAATGTAATTTTTAACTCTGATTGTATTATTATGTAGGTTTTTATAAGTGCTATATATTATTTATTGATTCAGAAGGGCTAAGGGATATGCTGGGATTTCTAATAATTAGTTATGTAATATTTGTAGAATATAGGTCTTTTGAATCAAGTAATAAGGATTGTATTTTATGGTCATATATATTTTATGTGTGTATATGCACTTTAATGGCAACTGCCGAATAAATATTTTTGACTGACTGACATAGATCCCTTACATGCCTCCCCTCAAGGATCCCCTGGCGATGGACCCGGTCCCCCTGATACTGTGGATGATTCTTTTCATGTCTTTCTAGATTCTGACCCCTGGAGCTCTTACGATGTTGACCCACCAGGGGACACAGACCCGGACTCGTATCCTGCACGCCCTTCGCCTCCTGATGACTCCACCACATACCAGAAGCTCATTGCTACATTTACTGGGGTTGAACTTCATAAGGAACCGCTAGAAGAGGATTTCATGTTTGAGGCACTATCCTCCACAAACAGGGGCACACAGCACCTGCCTGTGCCCAAGGGGATGCTTTGCTACATGGACGACATATTCAAGGACCCAGTTAGGGCCTATTATTACTCCCAGGGTTGACAAAAAGTATAAACCCTCTCCCTCAGAACTACCTACATCAGAGGGAAATGCCCCCTGGATTCCTTGTTGGTCACCAGTGTTAGGAAAAGAGCCAACTCACAAACATCTGGCAATACCCCGCCGCCCGACAAAAAAAGTAAAAGAATTGACGCAAGGGGGAGAAGGGTTGCAGCTCAGTCTGGAAACCAATGGTGCATCGCCAGATCTATGGGTCTCTTAGCTCACTATGACCATGTTCACTGGGATGAGGTGGAGGAGCTCCTCCAGCATCTCCCAGATGAGCACAGGAAGAGGGGACAAGAACTAGTTGCAGTGGGCAAACTGAGCTCCAATACATCCATTCGATGTGCCCTTGACTCTGCTTAACTACAGTCACGAGTATTAACACTAGGATCCTCCTTAGAAGACACTCTTGGCTGCGTATTGCAGGCTCCAAGCCTGATGTCCAACAGAATATTCTCCATGTTCCATTTGACAAAGAACATCTGTTGGGCCGCCAGGTTAGTGAGGCTCTAGGGAAAAATAAAGAAAGACACTGACATGGCAAAATCCATAGTAGCCCTACAAACTCTTATATCTAGGGGCTTCTTTTGCCGCTCCAGCTATTATGGAGGCCCAAACACAACCACTCCAGAAGCCTGAATCTCATACTGGCATGGGCAGAGCCAGTACTCTCCCACAAAATCCTACTATGAGAGGTTCCTGTAGAGGAAACAACACCAAGGCCTGAGGCAAAAGTTTTTCCCCATGTGATGCCATCACTACCAGCAAACAATTGCTTGCTTTGCTTTCCCCTAATCATACCACACCTGTCGGAGGACGTGTACACAATTTTTTATCCACATGGTAATAGATAACAACAGACCAGTAGGTGTTGGATATTTCCAACATGTTTTTTTGTCTGGAGCGCATAACCACACCTCTCAACATTCCACCTCACACTCATCAGCTCTCAATAGAACATGAAACACTGCTCAGACATGGAGGTCCAGGGTCTCCTTCTCAAGGGAGCAATAGCATATATCCCTCTGCAGCACCAAGGACAAGGAGTATACTCTCTATACTTCCTCATACCCAAAAAAGGACTGTTCTCTCTGGCCAATCTTGGATCTAAAGCCACAGAACGAATATATTCATTGAGCATTTTCACATGGTCAATCTGCAAGACATGATTCCACTACTTCAACAGGGTGACTTTATGACTACATTAGATCTCAAAGATCCATATTTTCACATACCAATACACCCTGCCCATCGCAAATATCTCATGTTTATACTGGACGGAAAACACTACCAGTTGAAAGTCCTTCCATTTGGGGTCACAGCTGCGCCCACTGGTTTTCACTAAATGTCTGGCAGTAGTAGCAGCCCATATCCAGAGACAACACATACATGTGGTTTATCAGAGTCACAACCCATCAACAGTGTCATCAGTATACTCGGGTAACAATAGACATGCTTTCCAGCCTGGGATTTACGAGCAATGTTAAAAAAAATAAAAAAAAATCTCATTTACAAACTCTACAGATACAACCATATCTAGGAGCAATTCCAGCTTTGAAAGAGTTCATCATTTTCAGGCTCTATTACCTCAATTTTACCAAATAATGAGATAACAGTGAAGACAGTCATGCATCTTCTAGGCAAGATGGCCTCCTGTATCGCTGTAGTACCCTATGCCTTCTTAAACATGCATCCGGTGCAGGAATGTCTAGCTCATCAGTGGTCTCAATCACAGGGTCACTTACAGGATCTAGTGTTGGTAGACCGCCAAGCTTATCAGTCTTTGCATTGGTGGAATCCCAACAACAGGTTGAAGGGGCGGCCTCTTCTGGACTCTGTTCCCCACTCAGAATGGATGCTTCAGTATATCGGAAAAATCTAATTATATAGGGAATATGGGAGGAGAAAGACCAGGCTCACCCTATCAGCTTCCTTGAGCTTCAGGCTGTTCACCTAGCCTTGAAACCTTCCCATCCTCACCTCATTCACAGGGTTGTTCTAGTCCGGACGGACACTGTGGCAACCATGTGTCTGGACTAACAGTATGGCAGCCATGCATTATCTACCAAAACAGGGGGGGGGGGGCACGGCACGGTCTCTACAACTTTCAGTGCAGTCACAGATCATATGGAAATGAGCTCTCCGTCACAGCATTCACCTGATAGCAGAGTATCTTCCAGGGACAGACCTGCTAAGCAGGATGCAACAAGTTCACAAATGGAACTCCACTCAGAAGTTCTACTTTCATACTTCCACAAATGGGGGTTCCCTCAAATAGACCTTTTCTCAACCGCAGAAAACGCAAAATGCCCAAACTTTGCCTCTAGGTTCCCACGTCCTCTATCCGAGGGCAAAGCACTATGAATGAGTTCTGTCAGGGATGTTTGCCTATGATTTTCCTCCTCTCCATGTCCTTCCATTGCTGGTTCGGAAGCCCAGGCAAACATCCCTCACAATGATCCTAGTAGGTCCCACTAGGGCTCATCAACCCTGGCTCACAACACTACTAGACCTCTCTGTGGTTTTCCACGGGAAGCTCCCCAACAGGCCGGACCTTCTCACGCAGAACCATGGATAAAACAGGCACCTAGATCCCAAGGCTCGCAACCTAGCAGTTAGGCTCCTGAGGTCATAGATTTTAGTTACCTTAATTTACCACCAGACTGTATGTACATTCCTAAAGATGCCCGTAGACCTACCACTAGAGCTTGCTATGCAGCAAAGGAGAAATGTTTTGTCTGCTACCGTCACTTAAAACAAATTGACCCTTTCAAAGCCACTGTACAAGTTATTATTTGCTACCTGCTTCACTCACAGAGCAATAGGTTGGCGTTCATATCTATTAGATTATTATATTACATCTTGTTGCAATGGCTGCCTATCTCTAGAGTAGGCAACACTTTTCTTTGTTCAAGGTCCCGGTGAAGGGCTCAAAAGAGTTATTCTACCATGGGTTCCGCACCGTCATAGAACCTCAATATTGTTCTAACAAGACTCATTTGAACCCCTACACTCATGCCCCATTCAGTTCTTTTCTAGGAAGGTGGCATTTTTATTTGCCATCACTCCACTTAGACGTGTTAATGCGCTCCAGGCGTTAATCTTGGAAGAACCTTTCTTCCAACTACAGAGACACAGTGATTCTGTGCACCAGCCGTAAATTTCTCCCTAAAGTGGTTTCTCAGTTTCACCTCAACCAATAATTGAGTTGCAAGTTTTTGTTCCCACAACCAAGTTCTGTTGCGGAAAGAGCTCTTCATACATTAAAAGTAAAAAGAGCCCTTATGTTCTATATTGATAGTACAAAATCTTTCAGAAAAACTAAACAACACAATTTCCAAATCCGGATTAGCCAGATGGATAGTAACTGTATTCAGACTTGTTATGCTAAAGCTAAAAGGCCTTTACCTACTGCTTCCAGAGCACACTGTACTCGAGAAAAAGGGAGCATCCCTGGCTTTTCTAGGGAACATCCCAATAGCTGACATATGTAAGGCAGCTACATGGTCCACAACACACACCTTCACCAAATATTATGTGAATGTTGCAGCATGGCAACAAGTAAGTGTAAGTGAGACTGTGCTATGCATTCTTTTTCAAACAACTGCAACACACAGAGGTTAACCACCTTTTCTGAGGGGGACTTCTTTACCATTTATGCAGAGGATGTGTATCTACAGCCACTTATGCCTTGAATGGAATATGTTATTTGCCTTATAAGCGTTTGTTCATAGCATGTAGAGCTGCTGTAGGTTCACATGTGCCCGCCCTCCTCCCAGGACACCTGTTGCTGTTGTATTTTATTCTACTCATTTTTACATAGACATCTTATAACTTACACTTACTATACACTACATTCTCACACTCCTGTGGGAAAACAGTAAAACAATGAAGTGGTTGGCCATCCGCAGAGTCACTGAGAAGGAGTCGTAACTCTACCTCATGACTCATAGACTTTCCTCAAAGAAAAACAACCTGCACACATCCATACCCAACACTAGATGCAATGAGTGTGCAGAGCATGTAAATCTCCAGCACTTCATGCCACGAACAGATGCTTACAGGGTAAGTAACATATTATTTCCAATGGGTGAAATCGTGAGTGAAGAGTCTGACCTGGTGGCTTTGTGTGGAAGCACTATATGATATGCCTTTCTGTGAATTTGTGAGATCACAAATATCACTGTCTTACTGAGAAGGAAGGCTCGACTGACACCAGGGTGACAGAATGGGTGGCGTTTAAAGTGGTACTCAGAGGCCCTGGACTTAAAACACATAATGGGGTATGACACAATCCCTGCTTACGGAGATCTAAACTGCAGGACTGGGGAATGCATGTGCCTGGTGGGTGTATGTGATATTCAGTTACGCTGATGATGCCTTGATTTATCTCCAAAATGCCCATGAGCCTCTCCTGGGCTTCATGAAGTATGCGGTATTTAGGGACATTTTGAGCCTTAAAATTATCTGTTCCAGTTGAGCCCAGTGAGCCTTAAAATTCCAGTTGAGCCTAGTAGCGGATAGCCGAAGAACTGCTGTTTTGCAGGCAGGCCGGGCTGGAATGCAGGTTTGACATGCTTAAATAATTAGGGGTAAACATGTAACACACAGCCACGGACAAAATCAATGACAACGTTGACGAGGCCCTTGAATGCTCTGTGGCTCTGTCATTCTACATCTTTCTCCCACTTTACCCGCAAAGCCGGTAGCAGTAGCTAAAATGTTGATTTTGCCAAGACTGTTACATCTGTTCATGGCATTACTGGTAATCCTGCCTCGATCCTTTTTTTAAGACATTGCAGTGTCTTTTGTTGGACCGCATATAGGGCAACGGCAGGAAACACAGACTGCAGGGACCACTATTGAAAGGTGAACCTGGGGCCCCTAATTGTGAAATGTACTATGCAGTGGCTCAGTTACAATAGCTGATGTGCTGGCTGGGGGACCGACCATGTGCAGAGCAGTCTGAAGTAAAGAGAGTCCTAGGAAGTGCACCAGTACTTATCTGGATCCGGAACCCACCTAGTTCGCAACACAAAGAAACTGAATTGACAATAGCATTCTGCACATGTTCGGACGCCACATTTAGACCAGGAGAGATGAAGAAGTAACTCTAACTGGTGACCTATACACTGAGGGAAAGCTACATACCTTCCAAAATTTGAGAGGCACAACGAGGTGGTGGCTGGATACTTCTTCTGATACAGTGCCATACAGCATGCAGTGTGTAGGAGATGGCGCGAGGGACAATCTGAACTGACAGTATTGTTACTCCTGCTCATACACAGCACTTGCAAGAAAGCGGTCACCACACTTTATGCTTCACTCAATATACAACAGACCGCCAATGAGCTCAGCATTGAGGGCAAATGGGAAACCGACATGAGTAGCCAACTAACAAAGGCGCAGTGCACAAAAGCCGTAGAAGAAGTAAAGACGGTATCACACAACCCGAGATTTTTATTCAAACAATTGAGCTATTTGCACTAGACCACTTTCGCCCCGAAATGCCCACAGCAAATGTTCCAGGGATCATCCGTTGACTTCCCCAGGTGTCACCAGCCTGACGCAGATTTCTGTCACATGATATTAGACTGCCCGGTGCTGTGTCAAACATGGATGACAATAGTGGATATAATCTTGGACATAGGGGTCAAGATCCTGCCGTACACACCACAGGTATGTCTGCTGGGCCCCAACACCAAGAATTAAAAACAGTAAGCTCTTAAACATGTTTGCAGACCTAGCCCTCATGCTGTTGAAATGACGCATCACGATGTCCTGGAAAGCTAGCCCAGAACCTGAAGTTGCACTATGGCTGCGCAATTTACAAAAGTGGGCAAGAGCCGATTCAGCCTGTCACTGACTTGATCGAGAAACAGTCGGGGGGAATGGGCAGAAACCCTGTTAGATTGGTGTGGGTATGTACACCGGAAAGGAGGACGCAAAGAATATTAACAGACCACCATAGCCCATCGCAAAGGTACTGTTCAACTCCAAGATAATGGGGGTCTTTTCTCTGTCCAAATTGACTTACCACTTTTGCCAACTGTAGGAATAGAGGGAGTGAATGCGGTTATAACTAGGTGACCGGACAAACCGCAATAAATTAAATTGTAGTTTGGAATGTGCATGGGCCCCGTTCACTGCAAGCTTCACCTAACTACAGTTGCATTTTAGAGGAATTTTCAATTTTAATGTTGCAAGAGAAGTCTGTGGGAAAGCCCCTCAGCTGATGGTTTCTTAACTCAGCAGAGATGCCATTCCTTCCTCCGTCAGGCCTCAGGAGGTCAGCTGACACTGGTTTCAGTTACCAGCGCTAAAGCAGTCACTTTATTAAAGACCTCGTGTAATTGGTTGTAGCCCGTTCAGTTGTACTAGCTAACGAATGAAGAGCAAATTATTTACTATTGTGTCTAAATCTGTACCTACCGCCGAATAATAACAGGTTTTAAAACGAATTGCCCATGTTGAAACAGGATTTCAAACCCTATGCTGACGCTTTTCGTCTGCTCAGGTTGTTTATCAGGCGACTTCAAGCTGAAAATGCCTCTTCTCTCCTTTGATGACCTTCTCCAGGATGTTTTGTGTTATTATGAGATCCCATTGGTGTGGGATCTGGAAGCTTCTGGTAAAGCAAAGTAAATGACATCAATTATTGTGCAATATAATGTAATCAATCTAAATGGCCATTTGTTGAGTGACAGCCCTGCTGCAGCGACATTATAATACAGCAGGGATAAAATGCCAATAGACTGTAGACCAATCGTCAATATTTTTTATTCCTGCCGAACATTATGGAGCAGCAGGGTTTTTTAAGGTAAGAGACCTGGGGGAGAGTGAGCACCTTGTCCTGGGACTATTTTCATTTACAAAATATAACCTCAGTGGAGAACCAAAGTTTGCTTTACCATTGATTCATGATCATCGAATAGGGGTCTGAATTACAGAGGATAATTTCCATGAGTTGGCAAACATAAAAATCGAGGACCAGGTAGTAACCACAAGAAGCAATGAGATTGAGTTGTATGGATGGCTGATTAATGAAGTTCAGGTGCTCCTGAAAATGAACCTCCCCTAACAAATCTAAAGGGATGCCACAAAGTGGTTTGTTTGATGCAGAAGGGCAGGGAAAAAAAGGAAAGTAATCAGGTTGAGGGGCGAAGCTCTCTCCAGTAAGCAAGAGAAATGTAAGCATGCCTGTGGGCATTTAAAAAAGGTATATCAGGCACGCCACCGCTAAAAGAGGAAGAACGTTTGTGAGGCACAGTGGAGCACAATGCTGAGTTATTTGAGGTTCTTTTGGTGCTTGGTGAATAAACAGCATATAACATCACCTTTTTTAAACAGATTTATTTAATGGTATTTTTCTCTTTTATCAATTTTGAGTCAAACAATACAACAACATGAGAAGTATAACAATCAGTGCATATCGATAATTCAATGAAGGGACGGTCTCACAGTTATGGTCATGACGGCATGTTCACAACAACAAGAATAAAAAAAAAAAAGGAGAAGGGCAATACATGCATCCAATGTCACATTGTCAACCGAGCCGGGCCGCCCCGCACTTCACGGCCCTCCAACGCCCAGGTGATCCATCGGCCCACATGGAAGGGGACCATCTAGTAACATTGTTAGTCATCAAAGATCACAGTGTCAAAAATATAGTAGTGCCCCATATCACTCCCATTCCACCTTCTGTGGAATCGTGTCCCATCTTCCTAGGTAAAATTATGGAGAAGAGACCCACACAACATGATTGCCTCCGAAACCCCCCTGTCCCTGCAGGCATTACGCATATGCATCTCTTCCGCTACTCCCCATTCAAGGAGATCCCTCTGCCACAAGGACACTAGAGGAACTCGGGCGCTCATCCAACAAATGGCCACTCTTCTCTTGGCCACCATCAATGCCAGTTGGGCCATCCTGTGATGTATCTGTTGTCCCCTGGGTCTAGACACCACTCCCAGAAGGCAGGCCAGTGGGGTCAAGGGTATTGCAATGCCAGTCACTTCTGCTATCTTTGGCACTACAGCTTCCCAGTATCCCTGAACCCCCTGCACAGGTCCAGGCCAGATGCAAAAAACTGCCACCTAGCTCCCCACATCACATACACTGCGCATACCTGTCTGGAGTTATTCTGTTGAGACGTCCAGGGGTCACATATGTATGATGCAAGAAATTAAAATGGAGCAATTTAAATCTATGATTACAGGACACTTTCTTCACCAGTATACACGCTTGTGCCCGATCGGCATTTGTTACTGGCTCCCCCAACCCCCTCGCCCGCGGTAACATCACCTTCTAATCTAAAGGCTCAGGTTTCTGAATCCAAATGGGTCATGTTTATATCTGAGCTTTATAATAAAAAAAATCAGATCATGACAGCAGAAGGTAGTCCATGGTTCATCAGACAGAGCATACCAATCTGTTGCAACTACAGTAGACATTTATAATCTCTGAAATCATTTGTCATTTAAAGCCATGTGTCATACTTGGGGGGGGGGGGGGGTGCAAAGGACTACCAGCTATCTCCCTTAAGTCAAACCCATTGTGTTGGGCTAATGCCCTAAGTCCCTTTTTCAAATGGGCTTCCAACAAGGGGATAATTCCTAATTCATAGTGAGGTACAATAATCAACCCCATTCACAAGAACGTTTCTTGTAACAATCCTGCAAACTACAAATTTATCTTGTTGCTTGACATATGTTGTCTAACAGCTATGCTCCGATCCTTCCTATATCTCGCAAGTCCTGGGTTCTTGGTTGTGGGATAATGCCTACAGAGAAAGGTGGGTTTCGGCCGAACTATTCCACAGTTGACCACTGTTTTGCTCTTGTGGACGGCGCAAGAAGGGCTATAAGTATGGTGGGCAAAATATGTGGTTGTTTTGATGACTTCAAGGCAGCATTCCACTGAGTGGGCTGTAGGATCCTGTGGGAAAAACGTGCTAGGGGGAGTATTCCCCAAGAACTGTTCACTAGGATATGGTAACAACATGAAATCAGGTGGGTTCAGGTCTATCAAAATGTGCTAGGAATCTTAATGGAAAAAATTCCAGTGAACAACGGTTTAAGACATGGATGTGCTTTAGTCCCCTTGCTCTTTAGTCCTTTTATCCCTGACTTGCCAGAAGCTCTGGGGACTGTGAAATCCTTCTCGCCAAAGATAGACCGGATACATACCCATTGCCGTATGTATGCAGATGATTTTGTGTTAATGGATTTGATACCTATAGGCTTGAAGAAGAAGTTGCAAGACCTATACACCTACTGTGAGAAGAATTCCCTGACAATTAGCGTGTGTAAAACCAAGAGCTTTTTTTTTTTAATAGGACTAAGAAATGTTTTGGGTTTTTGAATGCATTCCCCTTGGAATGGGTAAATGAGTATAAATATCTTGGGATTATCTTCTCTTGCAGTTTGAAACGGGATAGCCATATGATGAAGATGAGAGCTGGGCTCTTAAGCACAATAAATGGCCAAAGGCATTGATCAGAGGTATGGGGATTTATCTTTTGAACAACTAATAAAGGCTGTAGCAGGGCAACTAATTCCACATGCCCTTTATGGGGTTGATTTGTTAGCCTTGGACTATCGGTTTACTTGGGAATCTCAGGAGAGTATGTTTAAAGCTCAATGCTACAAGCTTTGCGTCTGGAGCTTAACCTTGACTCTTGGACCCTGCTTGACAGATCACGTGCTTTGAGATTTTTGCATGCTCTTATTGCATTGGCTCTCATTGTACCAATGAGGCTGCTGGTTTTGGACGGCAGCATCACCTGAATTGTGAGGAACTGAGTCCAATTCCACACCATGTGACAACTGTCGGCATAATCCGTTTCCGGCAAGCTAGAAGCGCCTCACCTCTGTCCAAGGGCAGGGAGGATTTGTGGCAACCGGGTGCATGACATTGTGACTTCTCACAGAAATCGTGGTGAATCAGATTTCATCCTTTTCTCTCAGTTACATTTGTGTCACAAATACAAAGACAAATATAAACAGGGAATGGCTCCGTAAGATTTATTGAATCAGTTGTGTCTTAGATAAAATAACATGAAATGCTATAATTAGGATGCTGAAACATACTAGAAGCAAAATAGTAACAAGAAAAGTGAAACACCAAAAAAGTCTCACCATACTGTCACTATGCGGGATGTATGATTCCTACTAATGTTCTATGTTAGAGCACAGCAGGATAAGCCCTAATCCACCCTTCAGGACCCTCTGGGAAGACATCATCCCCCATACCTGAGTATGACAGTGGCGGAGAGGCCTGTTGTCTATAGAGACACCATCCCTATGTAGGCCAGGGAACCGGTAGTCCCAGCGAGCAGCTGTAACAAAGTCAGACAGCATGCAGTTGTGGTCATCTGGCTGGAACCTCCCTCTAACATGCATGCGATAGAGCAATGTTTTTATAATAAACAGCTAGTGTTCTGAGAAAATTGTCCATATGTTAAAATATGTATGTTTCAATGAAATGTTGGAGATATCTGTATCACTTGTGCCGGCAATCCGTTGCAGCCTTGAAGAAAGCACAGAGTGAAAGAATGTCATGCTAAGAAATGTAAATGCTTTCCTAGGCGAAAGGACAGCAAGATAAAGGAAAATTAAACATCACCACAAATGTGATTGTTTCTAAAATAATAAAATGAAATATTACTAGGTTAAAGGGCACAGGCAGCAGGCCTAGTTGCTAAAATAACATGCCCACAAACATCACCAAAAATGGCTCCACAACACTTGTAGACATGACAATAACAATAACAAATTGTCTTGTATGGGGATTATTAGACCTGGCATCATTGGTGTGGTCTCCCCTAACTTTTTGCCCTCTGACCTACTGTGTTTTTGACCTATTTTTGATGGCCTTTAGGGATCTGAGCACTGCTGACCAGTGTAAAAGTGTAGATGCATTGTCTTTCCAAACATGTTACCATTGGCTTCTCCACAATTGGCATATTTAATTTACCTGTAAGTCCCTAGTAAAGTGCACTATATGTGCCCAAGGCCTGTAAATTAAATGCTACTAGTGGATTTGCAGCACTAATTGTGCCCCCCACCACAGTAGCCTTCCAAACATGACTCTGATCGGCCATTGCAGAGCGTGTGTGTGCAGTTTTAAACTGCCGATTTGACCTGGCAGGTGCACCCACTTGCTATGTCCACACCTTCCTTTTTATTACATGTAAGTCACCCCTAAGATAGGCCCTAGTTACCCTCAAGGGCAGGATGTAGTGTACATAAAAGGTTAGGCATGTACTTTTTAACCCCATCCAAGAACACCCTCCCTGCTGCGGGCCACGACCATTGGCCGACACTAGGGAGGAGTTTTAAAAATCCTCCAATGCTTTACAATCGCCCCCTCAGGGGTTAAAAATGAAAACAACTTTTAAAAAACATGAAATTGATGGGGTCATCCGTGAGCAGGGCTGACCCCTGTGGGATCTCATTTATTTATTTTCTATAGATGTGTGGTTTCCCTGGGGGCTACAATGACCATATATGATTTCTCTCCCTCTATAGGGTCGTTCTCTCATTTATGAGAGAGAGAATATCTCTATAGAGGGAGGGAAGTCTCTTATATATTTATATATATTTACAGAGATCACTTTTGTCAATGCATGGGTGGTTTCTCTGGGGGCTGCGTTCGGCCCCCAGGGTAACCACACACACATTAAAGTGATCTCTTTACATATACACATGGAGAAAGAGAAACACACTCTCCATATATATATATGCATATATATATAAAGAGAGAATATACATATTTGTGTGTGTGTATATATATATATATATATATATATTTTTTTTTTTTTTTTTTAAGCATCAGTACAAATGTCAAGATAACTCTTGTGATTATGTTCCTGCTAGAGAAAGAGTTCGGGCTTTTGACTTGTGGTAGCTGAGTTGTGTTTTTTTCAGTTTCTTCCGAGAATTTGCTGATTGAGGAAATAAGCGAAGGTAAGGTGACTGACATTTACTGTTGCACACATCTCACACACACATCACACAAACACACACACCAGCAATTTTGTGACCATATCTGCCTTCTACGTAGGATAGTGTTTTAGAGAGACAGTTTAGCCAGTAGCAGAGATGGCATCTCGTTGGATGACCGGTGCTCAAGCCCCAACTCATGTAATGGAGGACAGCTCTGAGGCTGGATCAGAGACTGAGATAGCAGATACTGAGACAACATCTGAGGGAAAGGACAATGGAGCAGAATCTGGGAGTGATTTTTCAGTCGGCGGAGTCCCATCTAATGAATTCTCTTCCAGTGATTCTGAGGGAGACGATGAGGACAGTTGTGCTGTCCCTTCACAAGCACAGTCTGTGCAGCAGGAAAACATCAGATTAGCCCAATCCAGAGAGCAGGTGTGTGCGGTGGCCCAAAATACCCTGCAAAGGTGAAACGTTAAATAAAAACACAATTTGTCCTTGCATTTCTGTCACGTAAACTACAGGAATGTGCTGGGATCCACAAAATTCCAACCACCCAGTGCCCCCATGTGTCCTGATAAAAACGCTATCCCACTTGTGTGCCTGTGTCTATTGCCCGTGTTAGGAATTGATCACCCCAGGGTCAACATTAGCCCTCTTGCTAGGACTATCATTGACCCTTGTGTTATCCATCCCATTTTGTTAGCCAAAGATTGAGCTCTGCAAATGTTTCTGGGTGACAGAACCTGGTGAGAGCCCCACAAATCACCCCATCCTGGATTCCCCTTGGCATCTAGTTTTAAAAAATGTGCAGGTTTGCTAGGTTTCCCTAGGTGCTGGCTGAGGTAGAGCCCAAAATCCACAGCTAGTCATTTTGCAAAAAATGCATCCGTTTCCAGTGGAAAACTGTGATATGTCCATGTTGCCTTTTGGGATGTTTCCTGTCACGGGCAGCAGGCCTACCCACACAAGTGAGGTACCATTTTAATCAGGACCCTTGGGGGAATGCTAGATGGAAGGGTGTTTGTGGCTCCCCTTAAATTCCATAACTTTGCAGCATCAAAATGTGAGGTTTGCAAAGGATTCTGGGTGGCAGAACCTGGCAAGAGCCCCATGAGTCACCCCATCTTGGATTCCCCTAGTTGTCTAGTTTTCACAAATGTACAGGTTTCCTTAAGTGCTGGCTGAGGTATAGTTCAAAATCCACAGTTAGACAGTTTGCAAAAAATCGCCTCTGTTTTCATTGTGAAAATGTGATGTGTCCACCTTGCGTTTTGGGGCGTTTCCTGTCACGGGCAGTAGGCCTACCCACATAAGTGAGGTACATTTTAATCAGGAGTCTTGGGGGAATGCTGGGTGGAAGGGAGTTTGTGGCTCCCCTCAGATTCCATAACTTTGCAGCACTGAAATGCAAATGAAATGTGTTTTTTAGACAAAATTTGCAAAGAAGTCTGCGAGGCAGAAGCTGGTGAGAACCCCATTATTCACCCTATTCTAGATTCCCCTAGTTGTCTAGTTCTAAAACGTGTATAAGTTTCTCTAGGTAACAGCTGAGCTAGAGCCGAAAAGCCACAGCTAGGCACTTTACCACTGCCAGTTTTCAGTGGAAAAATATAAGGTCTCCACTTTGCGTTTTGGAGCGTTTCCTGTGCGCGCACTAGGCCTATCCACACCAGTGAGGTACTTGGAGGAACACAGAATAGAACAAGTGCTATTGCCAATTGTCTTTCTCTACATTTGTGCCTTCCAGTCATTTTGAGAAATGCCCTGTAATTCACATGCTAGTATGAGTACCCTTGAATTTAGAGATGTGCAAATAACCACTGCTTCTAAACTCCATATCTTGTGCCCGTTTCTGAAATACATGAAGTGTCTGTGATACCGACTTTTCACTCTTAATATTTTACCAAATTAATTACTGTATACCCGGTATACGATGATAACCCATTGCAAGGTGCAGCTCATTTATTGGCTCTGGGCACCTTGGGTTCTTGATGAACCCACAAGCCCTTTATACTGCCATTACCAGAAGGGTCCAGTAGACATAACAGTATATTGCTTTAAAAAATCTGCCAAAGTTGGAAAAAGTTACAGAAGAAAACATAGACAGAAATGGCAGTTTTTTCGAACAATTTTGTTTACTTTTCAGAAATGTTTAGCTGTCTGGGATCCACCATTGGTTTCACACCCATTACTGTCACTAGTTAGAAGGAGGCTGAAAGCACAAAAAATAGTAAAAATGGGGTATGGCCCTGTATAGTGCTAAAACTGTGTTGGAAAATGTGGTTTTCTGATTCAAGTCTGCCTGTTCCTGAAAGCTGGGAAGATAGTGATTTTATTTTAGCACCACAAAACCTTTGTTGATCTGATTTGCAGGGGGAAAAAAAAGATGCTTTCTTCTGCATCACCTTTATTCCCATTTTTCCCCAAACCCACACAGTTTAGCTGTATTTTGGCTAATTTCTCAGTCTCGTCCAGGGGAATCCACAAACTCCAAGTACCTTTAGAATCCCCAGGATGATGGGGAAAAAAGGACACAAATGTGGCATGGATAGCTTAAGTGGACAAAACGTTATGGAGGCCTAAGCGCAAACTACCTCAGATAGCCAAAAAAGGGCTCAGCACTGGGGGTGGGGGAGGGGAATGCCCAGCAGCTAAGGGGTTAAGTTTAACCTGCCCAGATAGTGAAAAACTGCTGATTTTTTTTCTCACTATTTTAAGGCCTATCTCTCCCATAGAATATCATTGGGGTTGCCCTGGAACATATTTTAGGTATAACTTCCCAATGGCACATGATAGAAATATGGAGTTTGGTGTCCCTGTACTCAGAATCTAAAATCACAACCTATAGTGAAGTTGGATTTTAAATTGTAAATTTAAACTTTTAGAAAGTTGGCATTTTCTTACTTTAACCATCCTTGCCTCTGCCTGGCCCTAAATACACGTCTGGGGTAGGTGACAGCTGGGCTTTGTGCATTCCCACTAAACAGGCACACACAAAGGAAGCTTGGATATGGCGTTAGCATATTGATGGCCCATCACCAGGCATGTGTGTCTTCCTGGACTAGGTGGGAGGGAGGAGCTCACACTTACCTCTGAATAGGGCTCTCTCTCTCCGCACACAAAGAGATGTCTATCCCCTGTGTTGTGTCTGGAGCCGTGTAGGGCAAGGAAGGGACCCTGGGGACTTGAAAGAAAGGTCTGGAAGTTTCCCCAACCTTCCAGAACCTGGGCACCAAAATATAAAATCTGGACCCCAAACCCCACCAGAGTTAGTTTACTTTAGGGTCCTAGGGAGACTCTGTCACTATGAGGAACTGTGCTGCCAGGAGGGGCTGCCACTGGATGAATTCTTAGGCTGGCCTGCTACACTCTTGTCTATTGTGCTGCCAGGAGGGACTGCCACTTAGCTTCTTCTCTGCTGTGTTGGTCTGCTGCACTGGTGCTGCCTGGAGGGAAGGCCTTATTGTCAACAAAAGCACCATAGCGCGACTCGCAAGGATCACCAAAGAGTCATAGTCCAAGCTAAACCCAGCGACTGCTGCCTCAGCCACTTGGTGTGTCAGCCCATCACTAACCCTGGAGCATTGCAGCATTCACTAGCTCCCCACCACTTGCTTCAAGCTTGATGTCGGCACTCCGTGGGCTGCGCTCTCTTTTTGACCTCACCCCGAGGGTGGCCAAAGGACTCACCAGACTGTGGCTGCCAGGCTGTTTTTACGGCAACACCTCACGTGTGGGCGCTGCTCTATGCGTAGGGCAGCCTGTCCGTACCACTTCCATGATTCATGGACGCTGAACCAGGCATTGAGGTGAGGTGCCGCCACTTCTCAACGGACGATGAGGGAGCTGGAGCCGAGACTTCCGCGTCCGCACCGTATTCCCACTGATAAAAGCTCTGTGTGCTTCGCTCCGCTCCATGAAACAGGGCTGCCCTAACCTTTACACTTCGTTAGTGCTGCAACTTCAACTACCACACTTTACTTAACAAGAGCACCCATAGAAGTCGACATCAAACTTGTTCCCCGAGGGAACGTGGCCGCACTGAAAATTTCATCCCTGCACGATTTAGCCAAAGAACACAATGCCTTCGGAAGGGGAAACACTTTCCCCTCTCACAAGTAAGAATTTGTGACACTACCACAGCTCTCTGCTCTCCTATGACTTTGGGAGGAGAGCTCTCATTTACGAAATGGCATACTCTTCCACGCTTGGGCGATCTTATTTAAATAACTTTTGCACCTGGTTGATTTATTGGATTTTGTTTTGTCCATTTGGTCTTACTTTGAATAGATAAATAACTTTTATTTTTCTAAAGCCGGTGTTGAGTCTTTTTGTTGTGCTTCACTGTGTTACTGTGACTGAGCGCTTCACAAATACTTCACACATTGCCTTCTAAATTAAGCCTGCCTGTTCTGTGCCAACCTACCACGGGGTGAGTGCTGGTTAATTTGAGTGCAACTGACTTACCCTGACTAAGATTGTAGTCACTAGTTGGACAGGGTACTTACCCTTGCCAACTAGAGAACCCATTTGTAACTGTGATGTAGAATATAATGCTGTCCGCAAGCAACTTTTCGCATACTGCTTTATCATCCCTCTGAAAGATGGGCCTAGGAATTGACATACATGATGTAGATAATCATGCTAATGCAAGTGTGCTGAAAAATATTTTCCACGAGAGAGAGTAGTTTTGTTCATTACCTGAAACGGTACCTCACAGCAAAAGGCTTTGTAAGCCAACCATAGAGTATCTTAGAATGGGAGTCTTATTCCTCTATCTATCCTAGTTCCCAGTAAAGTGATTGAGATACACCATTCTTCAACTTTGGATTAGTATTGATCCAGGCTGGAGAATTTGTGGCTACAAAAGGAGGATGTTGGGGAAATAGCAAAGACTGCCTTTACAACCTAAAAATGAAGTATTCTGTGACCCGTTTACTATTAGATTGTCTCCTTTTCTTGAACAAAAGAAGATATACTGCATACTTTTTTTGTGAGGTATGGGTCACGATCACGGAACAAAGCACAGACCACTTTGTTTGCAATGAAGCTTTTTAAAAGTGTTATTGCTAGATATATATGTATATATATATATGTTCGATGGCATGTGTAGCTGCAGATTCACATGCTATCAATATTCTGCCATCTAGTGTTGGGCTCGTAGTGTTACAAGTTGTTTTTTTTCGAAGAATTGTTTTCGAGTCACGGGATAAAGTGACTTCTCTTCGGCTCCATTGCACATGGGCATTGACTCCATGTTAGATTGTTTTCCAGCAGAGGGTAAGGTAGAAGTGATAGGGTATAAAGAAAAGAGATGTCCATGCAAATGGAATATATATATATATATGTACAAGTGAATGTTGAACTTAAATGGCTACAGGTTCCTGGGGAGGTGGGAGGGTGCATGTGAATCTGCAGCGGAACATGCCACGAACAGATGTACACTTTGTACGTGACATTTTCCGTTCAATGGCATGTGTAGCTGCAGATACACATGCTATGCATAGATTACAAAGCGGTTTTACCTCCCTTAAAAGCAGGTGGTTAGCCTGTAGGAGTTGAAGTTGTTTGAAATAGTGTTCTTAGTACAGCTTGTCCTACTGTGGCTTGCTGTGTTGCTAACACTTCTACACAGTAATGCCTGGTAAATGTATGCGGTGTTGACCAAGTGGCTGCTTTACAAATTTCGGCCATTGGTATGTTTCCTAAGAAAGCCATTGTGGCCCCTTTTTTCCATGTGGAATGTGCTGTAGGTGTAACTAAGAGCTGCCTTTTAGCTTTAAGGTAACATGGCTGGATGCATTTTACTATCCATCTTGCTAACCCTTGTTTTGAAATACGGTTACCAGTATGTGGTTTTTGGAATGCCACAAATAACTGTTTGGTTTTCTGAAATGATTTTGTCCTATCTATGTAATACATTAAGGCTCTTTTAATATCTAATGTATGCAGGGCTCTTTCTGCTACAGAGTCTGGCTGTGGGAAGAAGACTGGTAGTTCCACTGTTTGATTGATATGAAACGGTGATATAACTTTGGGGAGAAATTTTGGGTTTGTTTGAAGTACAACTTTAAGTTTGTGTACTTGTATGAACTGTTCTTGAATTGTGAAAGCTTGGATTTCACTAACTCTTCTTAATGAAGTAATTGTGATTAGGAAGGCAACTTTCCATGTTAAGTATTGAATCTGCCATGAGTGCATAGGTTCAAATGGTGGACCCATAAGTCGTGTGAGCACTATGTTTAGATTCCACTAAGGTACTGGAGGTGTTCTAGGTGGAATTACGCATTTTAATCCTTCCATGAAGGCTTTGATAACAGGAACACTAAATAAAGAGCTGTGTTGTCTATTTTGCAAGTACGCAGAGATTGCAGTGAGATCTATTTTTATGGATGAAAAAGCTAAGTTTGCTTTTTGCAAATGAAGCAAATAACATACAATGGCTTGTATTGATGCTGAAAGAGGGATAATTTGTTTAGATTGACAGTAATACACAAATCTTTTCCATTTGTTTGCATAGCACTGACTAGTAGTGGGTTTTCTTGCTTGTTTAATTACTTCCATACATTCAGTTGGTAGTTGTAGATACCCAACCTCTATGACTTCAGGAGCCAAATTGCCAGATTGAGTATGTTGGGATTTGGATGCCTGATCAGTTGTTTGTTTCGTGTTAACAGATCTGGTCTGTGTGGGAGTTTGATATGTGGTACTACTGATAGGTCTAATAGTGTTGTGTACCAGGGTTAACGTGCCCACGTTGGCACTATGAGTATGAGTTTCAGTTTGTTTTGACGTAGTTTGTTGACTAGAAATGGAATGAGAGGGAGAGGGGGAAAAGCGTAAGCAAATATCCCTGACCAATTCATCCATAGAGCATTGCCCTTGGATAGGGGATGTGGGTAGCTGGATGTGAAGTTTTGGCATTTTGTGTTTTCGCTGGTGGAAAATAGATCTATGTCTGGTGTTCCCCAGTGGTGAAAGTATAGTTGAAGCACTAGGGGATGAATCTCCCACTTGTGTGTTTGTTGATGATCTTGGCTGAGAAAATCTGCCAATTGGTTGTGTATCCCTGGAATGTACTGTGCGAACAGGTGAATGTTGTTGTGGATTGCCCATTGCCAAATCTTTTGGGCTAGGCGGGAGAGTTGGGATGAATGGGTTCCTCCTTGTTTGGTTAGGTAATACATTGTTGTCATGTTGTCTGTTTTGATAAGGATGTTCTTGTGAGTGAGAAGAGGCTGAAAAGCTTTGAGTGCTAGGAATATAGCTAGCAATTCAAGGTGATTTATGTGTAACTGTTTTCGTTTGTGGTCCCATTGTCCTTGAATGTTGTGATTGTTGAGGTGTGCCCCCCAGCCAATCATTAATGAATCTGTTGTAAGTATGGTCTGAGGCGCAGGGTCTTGAAAAGGCTGCCCTTTGTTTAGGTTTGTGGAATTCCACCACTGAAGTAATATGCATGTTTGGCGGTCTATCAACACTAGATCGTGAAGTTGACCCTGTGCCTGTGACCATTGCTGTGCAAGGCACTGTTGTAAAGGCCGCATGTTTAGTCTTGCATGTGGGGCAATGGCGATACAGGATGCCATCATGCCCAACAGTTTCATGACGAATTTGACAGTGTGCTGGTGGGCTTGGCTGTATTTGTGTCAATATATTGCGAAATGCTTGTATTCTTTGTGGACTTGGGCTTGTAAGAGCTGTTTATGAATTTAGTGTGGCTCCTAAATACTGTTGAATTTGCACAGGTTGTAGGTGCGATTTTTGGTAGTTTATGGAGAACTGTAGAGTGTGTAGGCTTTGTATTACATAGTGCGTATATTTTTGAGACTGTGTATGACTGTTGGATTTTATTAGCCAATCGTCGAGATATGGGAAGATGTGAATGTGTTGCCTTCTTAGGTAGGCTGCCACTACCGCCAGGCATTTTGTGAATACTCTGGGAGCTGTTGTTATTCCGAACTGATAATGTTTTCCCTGAATTACAAACCTGAGATATTTTCTGTGCGCTGCATGGATGGGTATGTGAAAATACGCATCCTTGAGGTCTAATGTTGCCATGAAATCGTGCTGCTGAAGCAGTGGGACCACATCCTTTAGTGTTACCATGTGAAAGTGTTCTGACAGGATGTAAAGATTGAGGGTTCTGATATCTAATATTGGCATTAGGGTTCCGTCCTTTTTGGGGACGAGGAAATACAGTGAGTAAACTCCTGTTCCTATTTGATCCTGTGGCACTAGCTCTATTGCTTGTTTGAGTAATAGAGATTTTACTTCCTCTTGCAACATGGCGATATGTTGTGTGGAGAGGTTGGTGGTTTTGGTGGAATATTTGGGGGAATTTGTGCCAATTCTATGCAATAGCCATTGTGGATAATAGATAATACCCAGTTGTCTGTTGTAATGGGTAGCCAATTGGTGTGGAACCTTTGCAGTCTTCCCCCCACAGGTGAGGTGCGAGTTGGGAAAGGATGGATTAACAACAAAGGGAGGGATAGGGAGATTTTTGGTCCAGTGTACGGTCTCCCAAAATGACTAATCACACACTGAATAGGTTCACTGTTCCATAAATCTAGGGGAACATTAATGTTCAGGAGCAAGAGCCCTCACACACCCAAATGGATGTCATGCTTCATCATCGGGTTGCTCCTCGTCAGACTGGCAGTGCAATATCTGACGGGCTCCCCATTCGGGGGCTCTTTGCCGGAGATCTTTTTATCAGTGACTGCCGTAATGATCGTGAAGGTCAGACACTAACTGCGGCAGGAGAGTGAAAATATTAAAATTGGTTCTCAACCCCACAAGAGTCTGATCTATTTAATGTGTCAACAAGCGAGACTGAGACCAAGATTAAAAACACAGGGAAAGTGGAAAATGAGGATTCATGCTCAACCACTTTATAACAGAGCCTAGAGGTTGGGGAAATTATCACCTGAACCCTAAAGTATGGTCAACATGTTTCGCGTATGGTGGTCTATACAGATCCTATAACGCTTCTTCAGGACCAACAATCATATAATCTTCTCCTGACTCATAATAAGTTTAGGGAAAAAAATAAATACAAAACTACTTAGTGCATGTATGAAAAAATACAGTCACTTACATTTTGGTAAACTGTTCGTCAAAAAAATGGAAACAAAAAAGTTGCCCTAGATTGTATATATGTACAATATATATAATCAGTATACACGGTTAAATGAACAAAACACCTGTAGTAAACTAGTGCAAAAAAGAGGTGGTAGCCCCTAGTATTGAAAACAAGTTGAATCATTTGCTTACCATCCCTCATCATTGGGGGGGGGGCCCTTGGGAAATAGCATGCCACAAACTGTCACTACTGGTAAGAATTGAAACATAACATTTAGCATTAAGAGACTTCATCAGTATTTGTTAAAATACAACCAGTACAGTACAATATAGAATGTAACAATCTTCCATGCTACATTTGATAGTGTGTTGATATGCCCATTTGTCTGGAATGCTCACTCAAGTTAGAAAAGGTTAAGCATTCACTAAAAGTAGGAATCGTGAGATATTAATATCCAAAATGCCTTTTTCACTGTGTGGCATATACTTAGATAGAGCTTAAACAAAACGGTAGACAAGATTGTCAAAAATAGAAGTTAGGGCCCCCATTCACATGGAGATCTGTAAGCTAACACCAGGTGGGCCCACCGTTCCATCTCGTAAATAAAGGTTGTAATTAACTTAAAAGGGATTCCCGGAGTGTGGGGAGTCCTAAAGCCGTGAGGATCGCACCTTAGTGCAAAAACCAAAGTAATGCTGCATAGGAGGCAAACGAGACACTTACTTGTGTAGTTGAGGTCGCTGTCCGTTTAACCTACCCTTTGCGTGCTCTCCCGAAATAATGTCGATCGGGAGTGCACGGCTTGCATTTAAAGTCAACGCGACGCGGAGACAACGCGTTACGTTCTTCCGCGTCACATGATGCTTTCTTTGCTGTGAACATAAACGACGTACTAGCCCTTATTACGGTCACTCATGGGAATAGGCAAGGGGCATCCAAGTAGGCATTATTGGCAGCCACATTGGAGTTGCTAACTCAGTAATCGCCGGTTGGTATCGAGAATATGTTAAAAAATGAAAGAAAACAACCCACCGATAAAAGGAAAGAGGAAGGAACTTGCCATAACTATGGTCAGTGATATGTCGCTGTAATAAGACTGATCGAGGTGGAAGACCTTGAACTTAGGGATGATGTCATATGCCCCTAGAAAATCACGGGACTAAGTATAACTAATCAGATGGTTAAAACAGTAGTTAGTATGGAATTAAATAAATTCAGTTCACACGAGGAATTTTCGCAAGGCCCGTCCCCTATGTCAGGGAGGAACTAATGGGGCAATGTTACCCATTGTATGTCATCGTTCAAACCATTGGTATTAGTGTGCAGTTTGAATACCCAACGTTGTTCGAGGGTGAACAGCGAGTGTGAGGAGTCGTTGATGAAGCTGGGGGATTCCAAGACCACCCACCGTAGGTCGCCAGGACTGTGAGGTGTCTCTAGGAAATGGGCACATAATTTAGTGGTGACACGTCCACACCTAATGTTGCTCCTATGTTCGTTGATCCATATTTTAACAGGTCTGGAAGTCATCCCAACATATCGTAGACCACAAGGACATGTAATCATGTACACACAATTCTTCGTGTTGCAATTAGTGTGTTTGGTCAGGTGCCACTGGCCTATTGGTTCCAATTCAAGGGTCTTGATGTGACTGGTCAGAGGGCAAACATTACAGTGTCCACAAGGATAATGGCCCATCACAGGGGGAAGATTCCAAAGAGTCGACTGTGACTGTACAGTGCCCTTAGGACAGGTATGAATTATCAAGTCCTTAATATTTTGTGATAGTTTAAATGGAAATACAGGTCTGGGAATAGAATTGCCCCCACTTGTGAGAATAGGCCATCTCTTATTGATCAGTTTTTTTTATCTCATTTGATAGGTGTAGGAGGCTGGCCTGGCTTGTAGTGGGTACCAAGGGGTACCTAAACACTGTACCAGGTCTAGTTATCCCTTATTAGTGTAGAAGAGGTGTTTCTAGCAGCTTAGGCTGATAGAAGGTAGCTATAGCAGAGCAGCTTAGGCTGAACTAGGAGACATGCAAAGCTCCTACTATACCACTGGTGTCATATGCACAATATCATAAGAAAACACAATACACAGATATACTAAAAATAAAGGTACTTTATTTTTATGACAATATGGCAAAAGTATCTCAGTGAGTACCCTCAGTATGAGGATGCCAAATATACACAAGATATATGTACACAATACCAAAAATATGCAGTAATAGCAAAAGGAAGTAATGCAAGCAATGTAAAGTTACAGTAGATTGCAATAGGAGCAAATAGGTATAGGGGCAACACAAACCATATACTCTAAAAGTGGAATGCGAACCACGAATGGACCCCAAACCTATGTGAGCTTGTAGAGGGTCGCTGGGACTGTAGGAAAACAGTGAGGGTTAGAAAAATAGCCCACCCCAAGACCCTGAAAAGTAGGTTTAAAGTGCACCTATAACCCCCAGAGAGCACAGAAGTCGTGATAGGAGGTTTCTGCAAGGAAGACCAACACCAGCAATGCAACCAAAGTGGATTTCCAGACCTGAGTGCCTGTGGAACAAGGGGACCAAGTCCAAGAGTCGCGACAATGTCGAGAGTGGGCAGATGCCGAGGAAATGCCAGCTGAGGGTGCAAAGAAGCTGCCACCGGATGGTAGAAGCTGTGGATTCTGCAAGAGCAAAGAGGGCTAGAAACTTCCCCTTTGGAGGATAGATGTCCCACGTCGTGAAGAAGCTTGCAGAGGTGTTCCCACGCAGAAAGACCGCAAACAAGCCTTGCTAGCTGCAAGGGTCGCGGTTAGGGTTTTTGGATGCTGCTGTGGCCCAGGAGGGACCAGGATGTCGCCACTTGGATGAGGATACAGAGGGGGCACCCAGCAAGTCAGGGAGCCCTCACAGAAGCAGGCAGCACCCACAGAAGTACTGGATCAGGCACTTAGAAGAGGAGTGAATCGGAGTCCACCCGAAGTCAGAAAATGGAGTCCCACGACGCCAGTGGACAACTCAGAAGGTTGTGCACTGCAGGTTAGAGTGTCGGGGACCCAGGCTTGGCTGTGCACGAAGGAAACCCTGGAAGAGTGCACAGGAGCCGGAGCAGCTGCTAATCACGCGGTACCCAGCAATGCAGTCTAGCGTGGGGAGGCAAGGACTTACCTCCACCAAACTTGGACTGAAGAGTCACTGGACTGTGGAGTCACTTGTTCCAGGGACCACGCTCGTCGTGCTGAGAGGGGACCCAGAGGACCGGTGATGCAGTCTTTTGTTACCTGCGGTTGCAGGGGGAAGATTCCGTCGACCCACAGGAGATTTCTTCAGAGCTCCTGGTGCAGAGAGGAGGCAGGCCACCCCCTGAGCATGCACCACCAGGAAACAGTTGAGAAGGCGGCAGGATCAGCGATACAAGGTTGCAGTAGTCGTCTTTGCTACTTTGTTGCGGTTTTGCAGGCGTCCTGAGCAGTCAGCGGTCGATCCTTTGGCAGAAGGTGAAGAGAGAGATGCAGAGGAACTCTGGTGAGCTCTTGCATTCGGTATCTGAAGAATTCCCCAAAGCAGAGACCCTAAATAGCCAGAAAAGGAGGTTTGGCTACCTAGGAAGGAGGATAGGCTAGTAACACAGGTAAGAGCCTATCAGAAGGAGTCTCTGACGTCACCTGATGGCACTGGCCACTCAGAGCAGTCCAGTGTGCCAGCAACACCTCTATTTCCAAGATGGCAGAGATCTGGAGCACACTGGAGGAGCTCTGGGCACCTCCCCTGGGAGGTGCAGGTCAGGGGAGTGGTCACTCCCCTTTCCTTTGTCCAGTTTCGCGCCAGAGCAGGACTGGGGGATCCCTGAAGCAGTGTAGACTGGCTTATGCAGAGATGGACACCATCTGTGCCCATCACGCATTTCCAGAGGCTGGTGGAGGCTACTCATCCCCAGCCCTGACACCTTTTTCCAAAGGGAGAGGGTCTAACACCCTCTCTCTGAGGAAGTCCTTGTTCTGCCTTCCTGGGCCAGGCCTGGCTGGACCCCAGGAGGGCAGAAACCTGTCTGAGGGGTTGGCAGCAGCAGCAGCAGCTGCAGTGAAACCCCGGGAAAGGCAGTTTGGACGTACCCGGGTCTGTGCTAGAGACTCGGGGATCATGGAATGGTCTCCCTAATGCCAGAATGGCATTGGGGTGACAATTCCATGATCTTAGACATGTTACATGGCCATGTTCGGAGTTACCATTGTGACGCTATACATAGGTAGTGACCTATGTATAGTGCACGCGTGTAATGGTGTCGCCGCAATCACAAAGTCCGGGGAATTTGCCCTGAGCAATTTGTGGGCACCTTCGCTAGTGCCAGGGTGCCCACACACTAAGTAACTTAGCACCCAACCTTCACCAGGTGAAGGTTAGACATATAGGGAACTTATAAGTTACTTAAGTGCAGTGGTAAATGGCTGTGAAATAACGTGGACGTTATTTCACTCAGGCTGCAGTGGCTGGCCTGTGTAAGAATTGTCAGAGCTCCCTATGGGTGCCAAAGAAATGCTGCAGCCCATAGGGATCTCCTGGAACCCCAATACCTTGGGTACCTCAGTACCATATACTAGGGAATTATAAGGGTGTTCCAGTATGCCAATGTGATTTGGTAAAATTGGTCACTAGCCTGTTAGTGACAATTTGGAAAGCAGAGAGAGCATAACCACTGAGGTTCTGGTTAGCAGAGCCTCAGTGAGACAGTTAGTCATCACACAGGGAAAACTTACAGGGCACACTTATGAGCACTGGGGCCCTGGCTGGCAGGGTCCCAGTGACACATACAACTAAAACAACATATATACAGTGAAATATGGAGGTAACATGCCAGGCAAGATGGTACTTTCCAAGAATAGGGGGGTAAATGTGGACACGCAAGTCAACAGCCTATTAGTGTCCCTAGTGCTAGGTTGGAGTAAGGCTTCGCGATTGTTGTTTCTAGCTCTCTTGCGAGCATGGTTGACAATATACTGGGGGTAGTGTTGTGATAGTAGTTTAGTTTGTAGGTCATCAGCTTGAGTGTTGTACACCTGGGCTGTACTGCAGTTGCGTCGTAATCTTAAAACTTGCCCAAACGGCAAGTTATCACGTAAAGATTTTGGATGATGGCTGTCATATGTCAAGAGACTGTCACGCTCAGTTGGTTTATGGTATGTACAGGTCGATAATTTTCCCTTGTGGATCGTGATCAGTAAATCCAGGAAATTAATTTTCTTGGTTCACACCGTGGATGTAAATTTCAAAAAAGGGTTGAGTGTATTAACCTAATCTGTAAAAGCATCAGCTGTAGTTAAAGAACCATGCCACACTACCAGGATGTCGTCAATATAACAACGCCATAGTTTTATATTGGCAGAAAAAGGATTGGTAGTGGGTAGAATGAACTGTTTTTCGAAGTTATACATGTAGAGACAAGCCAAGCTTGGAGCAAAAATGCTTCCCATACAAGTGCCCCTAATCTGATGGTAAAATTGGTCTTCAAACTGGAAGAAATGCTCTGTCATTGCCAATGTAGCGCACTGCATTATAAATTGAACAGGTGACGTGAGGTTGTTAATACCGTACTGTAGTGTTGACTCTACTACCTGTAGTGTCGCATCCTGTGGTATATTTGTATACAGAGCCTCGACTTCTAGGGTAATCAGACCGTGGACATAAAATGTCTCATTAATAGACTCAATCAAATTCAATACATCTTTACAAGTGGCTGAAAGAAGTGGTTGCAGAAAATGGACAATGGGTCTAGGATAGAGCCAAATCCAGACACAATAGGGCATCCCGGAGGCGGTAATTTGCCTTTATGAATCTTAGGAAGGCAATAAAAGTATGGGACTTTGGGGTTGGTTGTGTCCAGAAAAGCCACCTCTTTAGGGGAGATCCAAGCGTTGTTAGATGCTTCTGCGGTCATAGCCCTAATCTGAGATTGTAATCTCGGTGTAGGGTCACACGTGATTTTAGCATAATAGGTGCTGTCACTCAGCAAACGTAAGCATTCTTGCCGATAGTCCTCAGTGTTCATTATAACAATTGCCCCACCCTTATCTGCCTGCTTAATAACAATGGAGGTGTCATTAGCAAGTATCCCTAAAGCTCTCCTTTCATTGTCGGGATGTTGATAAAGGGGCGGTTGGGATGTATTGCAGCAAGGTCAGTCAGGACCGCTTTCTCAAATGCTAGAACTTCACACGGGATAGCTGTTGGAGGGGGAACGAAAGTAGACTTAGGTCTCAGTCGAGAATCAGACTGTGTATTGTCAGATGGTTTGTCTTGAAAGTAGAATTGTAACCAAATTTTTCTGAAAAATTGTCAGAGTTTGGATGGATTAAGTCACTGCTTTGGCTGTTGTGAGGCTTGTTTGGTTGATTGATATTTTGATATTAGTATCAGTCACTGGTCCATTGTGGAGGACCTACCCTCTGAAACGAGCGCCCCGAACCTCGTTTCAGAGGGTAGGTCCTCCACAATGGACCAGTGACTAATACTGTCATTTTGAGTCCTTGAAACGTGCTTCTCAAGGAACCCGTTCTCTACTTGGGGATGGGTGACCTGTTCTAACCAGTGTACTTTAATGTAAGTGACTGGTGTTATTTACCCTAATGTGAGGTTTTCTTTTTTGATGAAGAGGTGACTTAAAAATGTTTGTTTATTTTTGGTCCTGATGAAGCGTCAATGGATCCGTTTGGAACGCTAGACGCGAAACATGTCGACCCAAGCCCAGAGGTCCTATAATATCTAGAGTCCTCTGAAATGTATTCGTTTTTGAAAGTTATTGAGCATTACATCTCAATTTGTGACTTTCCATTTTTGTTTTTAACCTTGGTCTTCATCCCCGTTTAACTGATTAAAATCATGATGGTGCTTGTGTGATGAATAACTAATTTGAATCCTTTTTCCCTCTCTTTTGTGTACTGGTGCTGAATTATAAGCATCTTGGTCTGTATAGTTGAACCTACCAGTCACTATCAGAGTAGTACGGTTCAGAGCCCCCCTACCGGTGTGCCCGCCAGGCATTGTAGTGCCGGCCTGGTGAGGAGCAATACCCGATGATGATGCTAGTCATCCATTGTGATGCTTGAGGGCTCTCGCTCCTGAGACTACTGGTCTCCTAGTTTGGCAGCCTCATTGGAAAAGTGTATTTTTTACTTATTCATAATTATTGGGAGACTGTACACTGGACCATATAATCTCCCGGTCCCTTCCCTCTTTTTGACTTGGTGTTCACAGAGGTGTCCGCCACCACCAGGGAGCTTCCATTAGAGGAGGAATCAGAGTCAGTGTTGTCTACTCCTATCTTCGCCGTGGTGCTCCCCTTGCCTTCCGTCCCACTTGTTCCCTCGTCGTCGGTGGACTCTGCCTCCTGGGTCCTGTGGGATGCAGCTCCCTCTGTTGCCGGTGCCCTTGCTCCTCCACCAGATGATGCTAAAGCGTACATGAACAGGATGACAGAAGGCGAAAGGGGGGGAGGGAGAGCAAGGGAGCACTGGGTCAATTACAACATCAACACCACAGTTTGCATACACAGTACCGTCACACACGGGCATCGGGATTGAGCACTGTCCATTGCACTGGCATTCAGTTGGCTATATGCTCAGCAAGATGAGGGCCAAACGCCGCCAACTGCACCCCTCCTGGGACCCACAAAGCCCTGACTGACATGGAATGGAACTGAGCTAGGTTACCTGCATTGAACTAGGTTACCTGCATTTGCTATACACCCATTACCCTTGAGCTGGATCACGCTGCAATGTCTGTCCTGGCATTAAGGGGCACCCACTAACTCACACCCACCACCTGGATCCCATGACACCAACAAATTAATGTAGTAACACCCACTGTACTCACCCCTTGTGGCTGCTGTGATGCCCTCAAGTGCCCATCCAGCTCTGGGTAGGCCACCACCAGTATGCAGGCCATCGGGGGGTCAGGTTCCGACGTGCATCCCTTCCTCGTTGGGAGGACATCCCCAGCTGTGCCTCCGCGGTCTTCCGTGCCCAGCGTCTCAGGTCCTCCCATCGTTTCCTGCAGTGGGTGCTTCGTCTGCTGCAGACCCCCAGGGACCACACGTCTTTGGCGATGGCACGCCACAATCCCTTCGTTTGATGGGTGCTGACCTGGAGAGGTAATACAGACAGGAGTACAGCATTGCTCATACAATCCAGCCTGTCCACATATGGCCCACAAATCCTGTTTCCAAATCCATTGGCACACACATCGCCCAGCACCCACCATGTACCTCCCCCCAATGACACAATGCCTGCACACACATCTCCAAGCAACCTTCTTACCTGCATCGTGCCCAAGGTGTACTCATCTGTTGGTCTGGAGGCCCATACAGCTGTCCATACTGTGGTAGGGCCCTATCCACCAAGCACTCCAACTCCATCAAGGTGAATGCAGGGGCCCTTTCCATGGGCCATGGTAGGTTTCAGACACAGGTCAGAGCAGCACACGCAGTGTAGCTGTTGTCCTGTGGAGAGTCAGGAATCAAGTGAGGGTTCAGATGAAAAATGACGGTCACGTCTGCGGTAGAGTACACTGCCGCCACTGATCCCCATTGGCCACTGTACTCCATCGAGGCCCATATTAGCCAATGAGGAATTGCACAGCGGTGCAAGACCGTCATCCGCCACAACGCCCAGCGTCGGCTGAGTTACCTCACTTCCATCTGTCCCTAAATACAGGACAGGCGGTCGCCATTTTATGTTGGTGAACAACATTCAGCTCCTCTATCACTGCGTCATAGCCGTAAATTGTACATACATTGCCATTCCCACTGTCCCATCACATTAATTCTGTATGCACACTGAGGTGGTGGTTCCATTGTTCAAATTGTGACAGCCTACTCATTCCTGTGCCCCTCTGATACCTACCACTGCGGATGAATAGGAGGAGACACACCCCATGTACAGACCCCTTGTGGACTTGGCTACACTGGAGGACAGGCACATAATACTCACCTATAGACTGGACAGGGCCACAATCACAGAGCTGTGTGCCCAATTGGAGCCTGACTGATATCAGCTACCCGTCATCCCACTGGGATCCCCCCTATTGTGCATGTTCTGTCAGTGCTCCATTTCCTGGCAACTGGTTCTTTCCAAGTGCCAGTTGGTTTGGCAGCAGGAATGTCACAACCAATGTTCTCAATCGTGCTGGCAAGGGTATTGTCTGCCTAGGTGAAACACATGTGCAGCTACATTGCTTTCCCCCAGGTGGAAGATTTGGCCACTATGAAGGCAGGATCTATGCAATGGGACATATACCCAATATTATTGGGGTGATTGGTGGTACACATATTGCGTTTGTCCCCCCGCCAGAATGAACAGGTGTTCAGGAATCAAGAGTTTCCACTCACTGAATGTGCAAATGGTGTGCCTGGCGGACCAGTACGCCTCCCACGTCACTGCCAAGTATCCTTGGTCGGTGCATGACGACTTTGTTCTGAGGAATAGCAGCATCCCAAATGTGATGGCCCAACTACAGAGGCACAGGGTGTGGCTAATAAGTGAGCCTGAGTGCCCACCCACTGTATGTCACTGTATGCCTTCAGGTGTTATCCCCTTAGCATTGTGTAAGGCTAATGTTTGTCCCTCAGTACTTGCAGGTGACTCTGGCTAGCCAAACCTATCGTGGATCCTGACCCCTGTGAGGAATGCCAGGACAGGGGCTGAGAACCATTATAATGATGCACATGGGCGAACCAAGAGAATAATCGAAAGGACCTTCGGCCTCCTGAAGGACAGATTCAGATGCCTGCATCTGACATGTGGATCCCTGTGCTACTCGCCCGAGAAGGTCTGCCAGATAGTAGTGGCATGCTGCATGTTGCACAACCTGGCCCTCAGACGACATGTGCCTTTTCTGCAGGAGGAGAAGACTGGAGATACCCCTGTGACAGCAGGGGACCCTGAGGACAATGAGGATGAGGAGGCAGAGGATGAGGATGTGGACAACAGAACATCAGTTATACGTCGATACTTCCAATGACACACACGTGAGACAGTGGAACTGACCATTACGCTGACTATTGATTTTATCTGTCTGGCTGTAGCATTAAGGCATTCACTTCCTTTGCATCTCAACTTACTGTAACCTATGGCTTGTCATTTTACAGATGTAGGTGACATGACAACAGTGTCCTGATGTGATTACTACAGACAACTACTGGTCATTATTTGTATGCTATCACAATGTTCAGATCATTTGCACTAGATGTGACTGTTCCCATGAATGTACATTTTCAACACATAAAACAATGTCACTGAAGTTGTGTTCAAGGGTGTTTATTGCAGTGCAAATAATTGAGGGAAAGGTGCGTTGGAATGGGGTGATGGGAGAGGTAAGTCCAGGGTGTTGTTCCATTCTGTTTGTAGCACAGGTCCAGTGTCCCAAGGGGCCATAGGAAGGGGAGCAAAGGAAGTTCAAAGTGGAAAAGGTGACAGGGTGGGACACAAGGGGGACAATCAGGAGAGTCTCATTTCCTGGCGGTCGTCCTGGTCTTGGCAAGTGTCTCTGGCTTCTGCCTGGGGCGCAGGGAATGTTTGCGGGGTGGTTCACCTTCTGCAGTGGGAGGGGTGCTGGTGGCCTGTGGGTCCTGTGGCGGGGCCTCCTGCCCACTAGCTGCAACAGAATTGGAGGGTTGGTCAATAGACTGGCTAAAGGTAGGGGTCCCCTTCCGTGCTGTTGATTCCCTCATGATGTTGGTCATGTCTGCCAGCACCCCTGCTATGGAGATCATGGTGGTGTTGAGGGCCTGCAAGTCCTCCCTGATCTCCTGATGGTGTTCCTCCTGCATGTTGTTAAGGATCTGGCCCATCGTGTCCTGGGATCGTTGGTAGGCCCCCAGGATCTTGGTGAGTGCCTCGGGGAGAGTCAGTTCCCTGGCCTGTCCTCCCCCTGGTGCAAAGCAGTCCTTCCAATGTCCCTGTTACCCTGTGCCTGTGTCCCCTGAACGGTGTGCCCACTGCCACTGAGCCCAGGTCCCTGATTGTCTTGGGGGTGAGGTGTGGACTGGGGTCCCTGTACAGGTGGGCACACTGCTGATTGACATATCCTGGGTCCGGAGGTGTGGGGACGCTGGGTGGGTGCTGTTGTGTTGGATGCGGATGGGGAGGCTCTGGGGTTGACTGGGAGTGGGCTGGGGTGACCAACTGACCAGTGGTCCCTGATGAGCCAGGTAGTTCATCCAGAAGTCCAGAGTTACTGTCATCACTGGGGGCATCTTCTGTGAGGTGACTGGTTGTTGTGGCACCTCCTCTCCGCTGAGATTGGCTGGGGCACCTGTGGGGATGTAGGTGATGTATTATGCTTCATGTCTGTGACATATTGTACATCCCTAGCTTCCCCTTTATCGTTGCTGTTGCCCTTCCACCTTTGTATGTGTATGGTGATGTATTGTGGGATTGTTAGTTCCCTATGCTGTGCAAGCTATTGTGATGGGTGTCCATGCAGGGCTGGGATGGCTGTCCATGCATTGGTATAGCATGCAGGGCTTTGCATTGGGGCTAGTCATATGTGTAGGTACAGTGTGAGGGATGTAGTGGAGTGATGGGAGTGAGGGTGAGTGGGTAAGATGGCATGTAGGTATGGGAGGTAATAAGTAGTAAATGTTGACTCACCAGTGTCCAGTCCTCCGGCTACTCCAGTGAGTCCCTCAGGATGCAGTATTGCCAAGACTTGCTCCTCCCATGCTGTGAACTGTGGGGGAGGAGGTGGGGGTCCACCCCCAGTCCTCTGTAGGCGAGCTGGTGCCTTGCTGCCACAGAACTTACCTTCCCCATTAGGTCGTTCCACCTCTTCCTGATGTTGTCCCTTGTTCTTGGATGCTGTCCCACGGCGTTCACCCTGTCCACGATTCTCCGCCATAGCTCCATCTTCCTGGCAATGGATATTTGTCGTACCTGTGCTCCAGACAGCTGTGGCTCTACCCTGACTATTTTCTCCACCATGACCCGCAAGTCCTCATCTATGAAACGGGGGTGCCTATGTGGGGACATGGGTGTTGTGTGGTGTATGTAGGTGTGAGAGTGTTGGGTAATGTGGTTGGGTGTGTGAAGTGGAGTGCGTGAGGGATGTATGTGGTATGGGTGTGTGTTTAGTTGTTGCAGTGGTCTTGGTGTTAGTCTGGTGGCAATAATTTGTATTC
The DNA here is from genome assembly GCF_031143425.1 of Pleurodeles waltl. Classification (NCBI taxonomy): domain Eukaryota; kingdom Metazoa; phylum Chordata; class Amphibia; order Caudata; family Salamandridae; genus Pleurodeles; species Pleurodeles waltl. The sequence goes on along the minus strand of NW_027150405.1, from coordinate 744,004 downwards.
GTAAAGGATTGTGGGTAATGTGGGTGTGTTTTATAGTGCTGTGGGTGGGTGGGTGTGGTGTGTGTATTAGTGTCAGGTGTGAGTTTTTGGTATTAGCCAATGTTGTGTAGTTTAGTATTTGGGTGTCCATTTTGAGCGCGCCAGTGTTTACCGCCATTGAATGTCTGCCGTGGTGATTGGTGGGTCATGATGTGGTGGGCGTTGTTTTGTTGGCATAACAGTATGGGTGTTGGTACCAACACTTTAACACTGCCCTTTGGGCTGGTGGATTTGTGTATGTGTCAGTATTCTGTCAGCTTGGTATGTGTGTCACAATTTGGCGAACGGATGTTCGCCTCCGCGGCGGTAAGTGGGATTTACCTCCAATGTCATAGTGAGGGCCAATGTTATGTGTGTATATTTGTATCACATGTATGCCTTAGAAGTAAAATGTTTGAGGCATGTGTTGCTGTAGAAACACATGCTCCTGCCATCTAATATTGGGTCCGGATGTGTGCACGTTTTTTTATGCTGTTTTCCGTTCACACTGTACCTATCCCTGCGTTGGTACTGTACTTCTTTTGTGTTCGCCTTCTTTCCTTCTTGGGTCGATGTTCAAATATTCTGCTCAAGCGAAGTCTGAATGGGCCTCGCCATTCGGTGCCTGCTCCTTTCTCCGTCGTGTCTCTCCACCATGCTTCGATAGTGATGGAACAGACGCCTTTTCAGTATTGTCTTTGCTGCCACATGAAATATCCTCAGACCAATCTCCATCAGGGCTGCAATCTGTCACCAGAACACAACAAGGACACCTGCTGCTCAAAAAATAACTCTTCTCGACCATTGCTCTTCGACTCAAGATGCCGCGTAGGGGCACAGAAGGCACACCAGAACATCTTGGTCCAGGGAACTTCGAGGGGGAACATCATCCACATCTGTTGGATGCAGATGAAGAGGCTTTCTCCTCTGAAGAAAATGTTGGATCTGAATTGGAGATCGAGGACTTTCCACCTGCTCAGCAGCCCATGAGTGCGGCACCCCATCCCCTCATGCATCTTAAGCAGCCTTCATCCAAAAGGCACATAGGCACTCTGGAACAATAGACACGCTTTTGTACTGCTACTGCTTTTTGACCATGGTTGACACTGACTCATAGCTTCAAGTGCACTGCCCATCTCCGGGTCGGCACCAAAGAAGCCTTAGAGACCTACTGCTTTGGCACCAGCCACCCTGACACAGACACCAAGTCGACCCTCTGCATCGACCTCCTCCACCTGAGCACCGTGCAGAACCTTGGCCCAGAAACCAAAGGTACCCTTGGAATCGAAGACTTTGTTGTCAACCAGCAAGTCCGACACCGGGGCAGTTGAGCTTATCCTCCATAAGATTCAAGAGCAGTTGACCCAGGGCAGAAAAACCTGGTCATACACCCCCACATGGGCAGCTTCCTTGCCCCTCCCTCGGGCTCTGCTGCTCCCCGATCCCACCCACCTGTCCCTCCACCTCAGCCCTCTCCATCCCCACCTCCTTGTCCAAGGAACACCCTTGTCTTCATCCTTCGGGGTCTCCACACTCTGACACAGGTGGGCGTCCAAATTCTGCCAGAATCCAGTCTTTTCAAGTACTCATCCCTCTTTTCCAACCTGACCACCAGGTCTCAGTCAGGACAGCCATGTACGACCTAGACATAATGGCCTCCTGCATTGCCATTGTATCACATGCCAGGCTTCACATTCTTCTGTTGCAGGAATGTTTGGCACAATGGTGGTCCCAGACATAAGGTCATTGGGATGATCTAGTGTTGATAGGGCACCAAGGGCTGCCTTTCCTCGACCCTGTTTGCAGACGATTGCTACAACGGACTCCTCCCTTACAAGGCACACTTACGGGATCTGACTGTACAGGGTCAGTGGTGGACCATAGGCCAGGGTCTCCACATCAGCTGGCTATTCACCTGGCATTGTAGGTTTTCCTACCTCACCTGATGAGCTAGGTTGTTCTTGTTCAGACGGACAGTAAAACCACCTTCTGAAACAAGGGGGGGGGGGGGGGGGACAAGCTCTCCACAGCTACCTCAGTCCATTTGGTGTTGGCTGTCTGCCACAAAATTAATTTGTCATCGGAGTAACTCCCAGGTACAGGCAATGATTTTGCAGACCTCCTCAGCAGGATGCAGCAACATGTCTACGACTGGGAACTCCACCCACAAGTACACCTGTGTTACTTTCAAAGATAGGTGTGTTTGCAACAGCAGGAAACGCCAGATGCCCAAACTTCGCCTTTAGGCTCCCACCCCCACAGTCCAGCAGCAATGCACTATGGATGATATGTGAAGTGGAGCAATGCATAAGAAGAGGTGCATGCATAACAGGAAAAGAGAGAGAGAATGTAATAGCCACGGGCATTCAGAGAGGAGGGTGGGCATATGTGAATCTAAAGCACTACATTGCACGAAGAGATGTTTGCATGGTAGGTAACTTTTTCTGTTTGACTCGTGTGTGGCTGTAGATTCACATGCTGTGCATAGACTGTGAAGGAGTCCTCTCCAAAAGCAGTTGCAGCCATTTGGAAGAGTGTATGTAGAACTGCCTGACCAACATTAGCTTGTTGGTGGGCTAGAACATCCACACAGTAGTGTTTTGTGAACGTGTGTAGTGTGGACCAGGTAGCTGCTTTGCATTTATCAGCTATGGACATATTGCCTGGATTCCGAAGCACATAGATACAGCCACTTTGCCAGATCCGTTTTGCAGAATTTTCTCATCTAGCTATCCACCAGCACTCCTCCTAAGAAGAGTATTGCTTTTAAATCTGTGCCACAGGTGAAGAATCTGCAGGTAGAAGTATCAATCAGAAGAAAAAGTTACTTTTCTGCATTAACAATCTTTTGCGTGAAAACTCTTATCTACCTGCCAATTTCTCAACAACCTGCCAACCTCCCTGTTAAATGGATGGGCTATAGGTAAAGTTTAATAGATCCCAGATATTTATTTTAGCACTGTACTATTCTATATCAATGCCAGTTTATCAGCTTGCCTCGAAGGCTTGGGAAAATGGATGGTAACTAATGTGTTGCACGGCGGTGGGTGCCCAATGACTTCAGCTGACACCACTTCCGGCATCGCTACAAAGCCAGTGCCCCCTAACGGCGATGTGAGGGTCCTGAAGTTTCCATGTCTAGACTGGCGCCTTGGATAATTCTACAGGTGAGGAATCTGCAGGTAGATACAGTATCTATCAGATTGATTGTTACTCTAGATAGGTAACTTTTTTTTTTATTGCTAGAGAGTTTTAGCTTGGCTAATGTATGCACCTCCTATTAGTTTCCCAAACGGAGTCCACCATAAGCATATCTAAGTCACTTAAAGTTTAGGCAGGGATTACAACCTTAAGGTTTCCAAATTAATATAAAAGGTGTGGAAGCACTCCCATTTCAGACATGGCCACCTAACCTCGTTACTGAAAGCAATAGATTAAACCAGAAAGAAATCTGTGATCGTAGAGAACAAATCTCTTTGCCTATTTTGCCTTTGTTTATACCCACCTGCATTTGAGTTAATTTGATTCCCAAGTAACAAAGCATGTGAGACCTATTGGAGCGGTCCGTCACCGAAGGTGAGTTCCAGCTGCGGAGCATCATTTCGAAAGAAAGATAGAATTTGCTGATGTTGACCTTTAAGCCAGACAGCCTCCTACATGTATGGAGAGTGGTAGAGATCTGGCTTAGATCAGCATCCCTACTTCTCAAGTACAGAAGTATGTAATCTGTGTACAGGGTGGTATACCCCAATCCCTTCCCAGGGCCTGCAGTTTTAATGCTAAAGGTTCGATCACCAGGGAAAACAAAAACTGGTATAAATGGCATCCCTGTCTCATACCTTAACTTTCACCTAGAAGACCGGACTGACCCAAACTCTACAGCCCTTCTAAAAAACCTTGGCCTCACCCAGTTTGTTACTGAACCCACCCACACCGTCAGACACCTTTTGGACCCAATTTCCTCCTCAGTCGACAACATCACAATTAACCAGCCAGCAACTGTGAGCTGGACAGACCAGGCCCTCCTCAGTTTGAGCATACCCATCCATCACCATCACAGTCTTACTACCACCGGAACTGTCTGCTACAGCTGGAAAAGCATTTCAGAAGAGGAATTGGCTTCTGCCTTACCTGAGCACCGGCTGAGCACGCCCACAACTTGCTGAAAGTCATCAAAAACCTCAACAGCTGAATCACCACATGCACCAACATCCTGCTCCGCTCAAGCATGAGCCAATGGCAAGAGCCCAGCCAGGGTAAACAGTGATCCAAAGCACACCGGAGAAAGTTTGCCAAACAAATAATTTTGGTGTGTTGAGTTATTTTAATTAGAGTCAGAATAAGTTGATATTAAACAATGACAGCACTGTAGAATACACACAAATCACTGCATTCTGCTTCCACATCCTGAAGATGCTGGTGAAGATCTTCAAAAGGCTCTCAGTCAACACTGGAAAAACTGTCATTTGCGACCTAGTCACCGGCAAGTTGGACTATTGGAACACCATCTAAACTGATCACCAAGCAACCCACTAGAAGACTACAGACCATCCAGCACTCTGCAGCCAGACACATCCTCAACCTCAGACACTGAACTCACATCACACCACACCTTATGGAACTACACTGGCTCCGGAGGCGCTCAGTTCAAACTCAAAAACACATTCGAGGCACTACACAACTCAGGCCCCACCAACCTCAACAGTTGCATCTCTTTCCTCCAACCATCCAGACACCTCAGCTCCATAGGACTCCTACTTGCTCATATCCCACACATACATAGAACCAGATGAGGAGAACAAGCATTCTGTTACATCTCTACTAAAGCGTGGAACTACTGACTGGACAAAAATGTATTGAGTGATGTTGGGTACAATTGAGCTGGAGTTACTATCCCACACCACCTCTCCTTAGTAGGCCTTGAACTGCTCTGGTTCACTACCCTGGGAGTGTCAAGTGCTGCAATGGTGTACTCAATTCCTGGTAAATATATTTTCGGTGGCATGTGTAGCTGCAGATACACATGCTGTGCATAGTCCGCCGTCTGGTGTTGGGTCGGAGTGTAGTTTCTTCGAAGAAGTCTTTTCGAGTCACGAGACCGAGGGACTCCTCCTCTTTGTTTCCATTGCGCATGGGCGTCGACTCCATCTTCGATTGTTATTTTTCCGCCATCGGGTTCGGACGTGTTCCTTTTCGCTCCGTCTTTCGGGACGGAAAAAATAGAACTTCGGAAAACTACGTCGGTATTGTTTCGCTCGGTATCGGGTTAGATAGAATCGACACCGAATCGTGAAGAGCTCCGGAAGCCCTTCGGGGTAATTTCGATCCCCCGTCGGGGCCTGGTCGGCCCGACCACGTGTAACATCGAGGCTGATGGAACGGACCCCGTTCCGATTCTGTCCTAAATGCCACAATAAATATCCATATACAGACCAACATTTGGTCTGTAACTTGTGCCTGTCGCCCGAGCACAAGGAAGAGACGTGTGAGGCCTGTCGAGCGTTTCGGTCGAGGAAAACGCTCCGTGACCGAAGAGCCAGAAGATTGCAGATGGCGTCCACGCCGACAGAACGACGAGGGTTCGAGGAACAGGGAGAAGAAGAAGAAGCCTTCTCCATCCATGAATCGGACTCGGAAGAATTCGACGTCGAGGAAACCGTGAGTAAAACGTCGAAGCAAGCACCACACGGAAAAACAGACAAGGCCCAGGGGACGCCACTGCCGGCAGGCCATGGCACAACCCATAAAGTAGGTGACCGTCCATCGGCACCGAAAAAGGCCGAACTGGTGCCGAGGTCGTCCGACTCGAGTCGAGACACAGGCACGCAGCACTCTCGGGACCGAGAAAGTGCTGCTGAAAAAAGTCGGCACCGAGACAGCGGAACCCAGGCTGCTCGGCCCAGAGACAGCGGCACCGAGGATGGTCGACGGCGAGAAAGTTCGACACCGAAAAAGAGAAAATTCTCCTCGGAGCCAAAAACAACCAAAGAGACAGTTTCGGTGCCAGTTTCGGTGCCAAAACGCCCACAACCGAACCAACAGCCAGTTCGTACTCAGAGGAACAATCACTGTCCTCCCAAATGCGCAAACATAGGTTTGAAGAAGAGTTACAAACCACAGATGTAGACCATACCCAAAAACGGATCTTCATACAAAGTGGTACAGGGAAGATCAGCACTCTTCCCCCAGAAGGTAACTCCACCACCCTCTCCACCACAAATAACTCATACATCACCGGCACAGACTCCGACACATTCACCGGCTCATACCACCATGAGCCAAGATGACCAAGATGCGTGGGATCTCTATGACGCCCCAGTATCAGACAATAGCCCTGAGGCGTACCCTACCAAGCCCTCACCACCTGAGGACAGTACAGCCTATGCACAGGTGGTAGCTAGGGCCGCAGAGTTCCATAACGTGTCGTTACACTCAGAGCCTCTCGAGGATGACTTCCTTTTCAACACCCTCTCCTCCACCCATAGCAATTATCAAAGCCTTCCTATGCTCCCAGGAATGCTAAGGCACGCAAAACAGATCTTTAAAGAACCTGTCAAAAGCAGAGCGATAACTCCAAGGGTGGAGAAGAAATATAAAGCACCACCCACGGACCCTGCTTTTATCACATCACAACTGCCACCAGATTCAGTTGTAGTAGGAGCAGCTCGTAAAAGGGCCAACTCGCACACATCAGGCGACGCACCACCACCGGACAAAGAGAGCCGCAAGTTCGACGCAGCTGGCAAAAGGGTTGCAGTACAAGCTGCAAACCAGTGGCGCAACGCTAACTCGCAGGCGCTCCTAGCGCGTTATGACAGAGCCCATTGGGACGAGATGCAGCATCTCATCGAGCATCTACCCAAAGAACTCCAGAAACGGGCAAAACAAGTGGTTGAGGAGGGACAAAATATCTCCAACAACCAAATACGTTCCTCTATGGATGCAGCGGATACAGCTGCAAGAACAATCAATACCGCGGTAACCATAAGGAGGCATGCATGGTTGCGCACATCCGGCTTCAAACCTGAGATACAACAGGCAGTGCTCAATATGCCGTTCAATGAACAACAATTGTTTGGACCTGAAGTTGACACGGCAATTGAGAAATTGAAAAAAAGACACGGACACAGCCAAAGCCATGGGCGCACTCTATTCCCCACAGGGCAGAGGCACTTTCGTGACCTTTCGTAAAACAACCTTCAGAGGGGGGTTTCGAGGTCAAGCCACACAAGCCAGTACCTCACAAACAACACCGTCTACCTATCAGGGACAGTACCAAAGGGGAGGCTTTCGGGGCCAATACAGAGGGGGACAATTCCCTAGAAACCGGGGAAAATTTCAAAGTTCAAAGACCCCTCAGACAAAACAGTGACTTACAAGTCACTCAACCCCTTCACACAACACCAGTGGGGGGAAGACTAAGCCAGTTCTACAAATCTTGGGAGGAGATAACAACAGACACTTGGGTCTTAGCAATTATCCGACATGGTTATTGCATAGAATTTCTCCAACTCCCTCCAAATGTCCCACCAAAAACACAGAATATGTCAAAACAGCATTTAGACCTTCTAGAACTGGAAGTTCAAGCATTACTGCAAAAGGACGCAATAGAATTCGTACCAGCTACACAAAGGAACACAGGAGTTTACTCACTGTACTTTCTAATACCAAAAAAAGACAAGACACTGAGACCAATCTTAGATCTCAGAACACTAAACACCTACATCAAATCCGAACACTTTCACATGGTCACGCTACAAGACGTATTACCACTGATGAAACAACAAGACTACATGACAACCTTAGATCTAAAAGATGCGTATTTCCACATACCGGTACATCCCTCACACAGGAAATACCTAAGGTTCGTATTCAAGGGAATACATTACCAATTCAAAGTGTTGCCGTTCAGTATAACAACCGCACCAAGAGTCTTTACAAAATGCCTAGCAGTAGTAGCTGCACATATCAGAAGTCAGCAAATACACGTGTTCCCCTACTTAGACGATTGGCTAATCAAGACCACATCCCTAACAAGGTGTTCTCAACACACAGATTATGTCATACAAACCCTCTACAAACTGGGTTTCTCCATCAACTATACAAAATCACACATTCTGCCTAGCCAAACACAGCAATACTTAGGAGCGACAATCAACACAACAAAAGGGATAGCCACTCCAGGTCCACAAAGGGTTCAACATTTTTACAAAGTTTTACAGGCCATGTATCCGACACAAAAGATACATGCAAAGATGGTGTTAAAACTCCTAGGTATGATGTCCTCATGCATAGCCATTGTCCCAAACGCAAGACTGCACATGAGGCCCTTACAACAGTGCCTAGCATCACAATGGTCACATGCACAGGGTCACCTTCTAGATCTGGTGTTGATATACCGCCAAACATACATCTCGCTTCTATGGTGGAACAGTATAAATTTAAACAAAGGGCGGCCTTTCCAAGACCCAGTGCCACAATACGTGATAACAACAGATGCTTCCATGACAGGGTGGGGAGCACACCTCAATCAACACAGCATCCATGGACAATGGGACGTACATCAAAGAAAGCTTCATATAAATCCCCTCGAATTGTTAGCAGTATTCCTAGCGTTGAAAAAATTTCAAACAATCATAATCCACAAATACATTCTTGTCAAAACAGACAACATGACAACAATGTATTATCTAAACAAACAGGGGGGAACACACTCAACACAGCTGTGTCTCCTAGCAAAAAAGATATGGCAGTGGGCGATTCACAACCACATTCGCCTAATAGCACAGTTTATTCCAGGGATCCAGAATCAACTAGCAGACAATCTCTCTCGAGATCATCAACAGGTACACGAATGGGAGATTCACCCCCAAATTCTAAACACTTATTTCCAAATTTGGGGAACACCTCAAATAGACCTATTTGCAACAAAAGAGAACGCAAAATGCCAAAACTTCGCATCCAGGTTCCCACACCGGCAGTCTCAAGGCAATGCTCTATGGATGAATTGGTGAGGGATATTTGCGTACGCTTTTCCCCCTCTCCCTCTCCTTCCATATCTAGTAAACAGATTGAGTCAAAACAAACTCAAACTCATACTAATAGCACCTACATGGGCAAGACAACCTTGGTATACGACACTACTAGACCTGTCAGTAGTGCCTCATATCAAACTACCCAACAGACCAGATCTGTTAACACAGCACAAACAACAGATCAGGCATCCAAACCCAGCATCGCTGAATCTAGCAATCTGGCTCCTGAAATCCTAGAGTTTGGACACTTAAACCTCACACAAGAATGTATGGAGGTCATAAAACAAGCTAGAAGGCCATCCACTAGACACTGCTATGCAAGTAAATGGAAAAGATTTGTTTGCTACTGCCATAATAATCAAGTTCAACCATTACATGCATCTCCAAAGGACGTAGTAGGATACTTACTACATTTGCAGAAATCAAATCTGGCCTTCTCTTCCATAAAGATACATCTCGCAGCAATATCTGCATACCTACAGATTACCCATTCAACCTCACTGTTTAGAATTCCTGTCATTAAAGCGTTTATGGAAGGCCTAAAGAGAATTATACCACCAAGAACACCACCTGTTCCTTCATGGAACCTCAACATTGTCTTAACAAGACTCATGGGTCCACCTTTCGAACCCATGCATTCTTGCGAAATACAATACCTAACGTGGAAGGTTGCATTTCTCATTGCCATTACATCTCTAAGAAGAGTAAGTGAAATTCAGGCGTTTACTATACAAGAACCATTTATTCAAATACACAAAAATAAGGTAGTTCTAAGAACCAATCCAAATTTTTTACCAAAAGTAATCTCACCGTTCCACTTAAATCAAACAGTAGAACTACCAGTGTTCTTTCTACAGCCAGACTCAATAGCTGAAAGGGCGCTACATACATTAGACATTAAAAGAGCACTAATGTACTACATTGACAGAACAAAACTAATTAGGAAAACAAAACAACTATTTATTGCATTCCAAAAACCTCATACAGGAAACCCAATATCGAAACAAGGTATAGCCAGATGGATAGTTAAGTGCATCCAAACCTGCTACCTTAAAGCAAAAAGAGAGCTGCCCATTACACCAAAGGCACACTCAACCAGAAAGAAAGGCGCTACCATGGCCTTCTTAGGAAATATTCCAATGAACGAAATATGTAAGGCAGCAACATGGTCTACGCCTCACACATTTACTAAGCACTACTGTGTAGACGTGCTATCTGCACAACAAGCCACAGTAGGTCAAGCTGTACTAAGAACTTTATTTCAAACTACTTCCACTCCTACAGGCTGAACCACCGCTTTTGGGGAGATAACTGCTTACTAGTCTATGCACAGCATGTGTATCTGCAGCTACACATGCCACCGAACGGAAAATGTCACTTACCCAGTGTACATCTGTTCGTGGCATTAGTCGCTGCAGATTCACATGCGCCCACCCGCCTCCCCGGGAGCCTGTAGCCGTTTGGAAGTAGTATTCAACATTTGTACATTTGTAAATATATTACCTTAACCTTTATTCTGTACATACTTATACATTCCATTGCATGGGCACTATTACTAACATACACAACTCCTACCTCACCCTCTGCGGGTAAAACAATCGAAGATGGAGTCGACGCCCATGCGCAATGGAAACAAAGAGGAGGAGTCCCTCGGTCTTGTGACTCGAAAAGACTTCTTCGAAGAAAAACAACTTGTAACACTCCGACCCAACACCAGACGGCGGACTATGCACAGCATGTGAATCTGCAGCGACTAATGCCACGAACAGATGTACACTGGGTAAGTGACATTTTCCATTCTGCCCTTCTTGTGTCATCAGATTTCTGTGGTTGATCAGTTCTTCAACTTCTGAGTACTGAGTGACAACAAAAGTGCATATTTGTCATTAACATCTTAAACCAAAGAAAACTATTTGTATTGATCAGTGGCTTCATAGCAAGGATCAGCCCAAAGAGCTCACATGCTTTGACTGATGAACCGCCTTCAGAAATGGCTAGACAGTTGACACCACCCAATACAGTAAAAACCCATTGGCACCAAAGGCTGCGCCACAGCTTTAAGAGTCTTGTAGTCAAGTCAGCAAGGTTTGAGTCTGTGAAGCTGCCAAGTTACATTTAGACCCAGGGTTCTGCTTTTCAATTGATCATTTCCTCAAAACCCCACATGCCTATTCCTATATCTATGTGTGTGGTTTTTTTTTCCAGTGAAAAAAACAAAGGTTACATGGACGTTAAAGTTAGGTTCTCACTTTACACATACAAAACCATAGAAATTCAGCCGTTATAGTTAGATTTATGTTAAACTATAACTCGTGGCCTGAAGTTACTTTATGGTGCAAGTTATAGTTTGTTCTGATAGGTAAAACTGCCTCATTTCTATGGTTTTGTGTGTGAAAAATGTGAACCTAGCTATAACGTCCCTGTAACCTTTGTTTTTTTTTAGTGAATTTCTATGTTTTTTTTTTTTTTTTTAACGTAAAGTAATATTTAATTACCATATGTTAATCCAGCCATATAGCTATGGTTGGCCTGCAGCAAAGCCTTCCAGTCAACCCCACTCCAGGCATGGCCTTTGGCCATGCGTAGCGGGGGTTGGTCGCAAGGCCAGTGTGTGCCGCCAACCACACACGGCCTTTGTGGGTGCACCACGGGGCTGATGAGTGAGTGGGTGTAGTTTTTTTCATTGGTCTTCAGATCTGCGAATCCATTGTAGAGTTGCACTGGGAATCGTGCTGAGCGCCACTGTGGATCTGCAGATCCTCATGTGACACAGAAAAAAATTGGGGGCAATTTCTTGCCCATTAAGGGACCCTCAGAGACCCCTCCATCTGTCCTGTGGGGTCAAAATACCTCTATGCTGACCCCTCATGTCACTTTTCATTACCCCCCGCCCCCTCCAGCACAGCTGACCCGATAAACATAATGCCCGCCGCAACTTTTGTCTCAGGTTGCTACCAGCTAATCAGGGCCTTGGGATGCGCGGATCCCCCGCAGGTGGATCCACAAGCTTCTGTGTCCTTAGATAAACATAAATCTTTATTCTTTAATAATTCCAAACCTACTGAACGGATTTACACCAAATTACAAAAAGATCTTTCAGGACCATGATCTAGCTTTCTGCCAAATTTGGTGTAAATCCGTTCAGAGGTTTGGGCTGTAGCCATGTCTAAAATCCCTTTGGGAAATCGCTTGGGGAAAATCCTTCCTTTTCCCGGCCCCTGCTGGACGAATCACCCTGAAACTTTCAACACAATAGCTGAACTGAGTAGCTGTAGGAGGCTGGACTGGCTTGTAGTGAGTACCAAGGGGTACTTACACCTTGCAACAGGCCCAGGTATCCCTTATTAGTGTATAGGGTGTCTAGCAGCTTGGGCTGATAGATAATGGTAGCTTAGCAGAGCAGCTTAGGCTGAACTAGGAGACGAGTGAAGCTCCTACAGTACCACTAGTGTCACTTGCACAATATCATAAGAAAACACAATACACAGATATACTAAAAACAAAGGTACTTTATTTTTATGACAATATACCAAAGTATCTCAGTGAGTACCCTCAGTATGAGGATAGCAAATATACACAAGATATATGTACACAATACCAAAAATATGCAGTATAGTCTTAGAAAACAGTGCAAACAATGTATAGTTACAATAGGATGCAATGGGGACACATAGGGAAAGGGGCAACACAAACCATATACTCCAAAAGTGGAATGCGAACCACGAATGGACCCCAAACCTATGTGACCTTGTAGAGGGTCGCTGGGACTGTAAGAAAACAGTGAGGGTTAGAAAAATAGCCCACCCCAAGACCCTGAAAAGTGAGTGCAAAGTGCACTAAAGTTCCCCAAAGAGCACAGAAGTCGTGATAGGGGAATTCTGCAGGAAAGACCAACACCCGCAATGCAACAACGATGGATTTCCAGACTAGAGTACCTGTGGAACAAGGGGACCAAGTCCAAAAGTCACGATCCAGTCGAGAGTGGGCAGATGCCCAGGAAATGCCAGCTGTGGGTGCAAAGAAGCTGCTACTAGGCAGTAGAAGCTGAGGATTCTGCAGGAACGACAAAGGCTAGAAACTTCCCCTTTGGAGGATGGATGTCCCACTTAGTGAAGAGTCGTGCAGAAGTGTTTTCCCGCCGAAAGACCGCCAACAAGCCTTGCTAGCAGCAAGTCGTGCGGTTAGGGTTTTTGGATGCTGCTGTGGCCCAGGAGGGACCAGGATGTCGCCAACTGCGTCAGGGGACAGAGGGGGCGCCCAGCAAGACAAGGAGCCCTCTCAGAAGCAGGCAGCACCCGCAGAAGTGCCGGAACAGGCACTACGAAGAGGAGTGAAATGGTGCTCACCCGAAGTTGCACAAAGGAGTCCCACGCCGCCGGAGGACAACTTAGAATGTCGTGCAATGCATGTTAGAGTGCTGTGGACCCAGGCTTGGCTGTGCACAAAGGATTTCCGCCGGAAGTGCACAGAGGCCGGAGTAGCTGCAAAAGATGCGGTTCCCAGCAATACAGTCTGGCGTGGGGAGGCAAGGACTTACCTCCACCAAACTTGGACTGAAGAGTCACTGGACTGTGGGAGTCACTTGGACAGAGTTGCTGGATTCAAGGGACCTCGCTCGTCGTGCTGAGAGGAGAGCCAGGGGTCCGGTGATGCAGTTCTTTGGTGCCTGCGGTTGCAGGGGGACGATTCCGTCAACCCACGGGAGATTTCTTCGGAGCTTCTAGTGCAGAGAGGAGGCAGACTACCCCCACAGCATGCACCACCAGGAAAACAGTCGAGAAGGCGGCAGGATCAGCGTTACAGAGTTGCAGTAGTCGTCTTTGCTACTTTGTTGCAGTTTTGCAGGCTTCCAGCGCGGTCAGCAGTCGATTCCTTGCCAGAAGGTGAAGAGAGAGATGCAGAGGAACTCTGATGAGCTCTTGCATTAGTTATCTAAGGAATTCCCCAAAGCAGAGTCCCTAAATAGCCAGAAAAGTGGGTTTGGCTACTTAGGAGAGAGGATAGGCTAGCAACACCTGAGGGAGCCTATCAGAAGGAGTCTCTGACGTCACCTGCTGGCCCTGGCCACTCAGAGCAGTCCAGTGTGCCAGCAGCACCTCTGTTTCCAAGATGGCAGAGGTCTGGAGCACACTGGAGGAGCTCTGGGCACCTCCCAGGGGAGGTGCAGGTCAGGGGAGTGGTCACTCCCCTTTCCTTTGTCCAGTTTCGCGCCAGAGCAGGGCTGAGGGGTCCCTGAACCGGTGTAGACTGGCTTATGCAGAAATGGGCACCATCTGTGCTCATGAAAGCATTTCCAGAGGCTGGAGGAGGCTACTCCTCCCCTGCCTTAACACCTTTTTCCAAAGGGAGAGGGTGTAACACCCTCTCTCTGAGGAAGTCCTTTGTTCTGCCTTCCTGGGCCAAGCCTGGCTGGACCCCAGGAGGGCAGAAACCTGTCTGAGGGGTTGGCAGCAGCAGCAGCTGCAGTGAAACCCCTGAAAAGGCAGTTTGGCAGTACCCGGGTCTGTGCTAGAGACCCGTGGGATCATGGGATTGTGCCAACAATGCCAGGATGGCATAGAGGGGGCAATTCCACGATCTTAGACATGTTACATGGCCATATTCGGAGTTACCATTGTGAAGCTACACATAGGTAGTGACCTATGCGTAGTGCACGCGTGTAATGGTGTCCCCGCACTCACAAAGTCCGGGGAATTTGCCCTGAACTATGTGGGAGCACCTTGGCTAGTGCCAGGGTGCCCACACACTAAGTAACTTTGCACCTAACCTTTACCAGGTAAAGGTTAGACATATAGGTGACTTATAAGTTACTTAAGTGCAGTGAAACTGGCTGTGAAATAATGTGTGCATTATTTCACTCAGGCTGCAGTGGCAGGCCTGTGTAAGAATTGTCAGAGCTCTCTATGGGTGGCAAAAGAAATGCTGCAGCCCATAGGGATCTCCTGGAACCCCAATACCCTGGGTACCTCAGTACCATATACTAGGGAATTATAAGGGTGTTCCAGTATGCCAATGTAAATTGGTAAAATTGGTCACTAGCCTGTTAGTGACAATTTGGAAAGAAATTAGAGAGCATAACCACTGAGGTTCTGGATAGCAGAGCCTCAGTGAGACAGTTAGTCATAACACAGGTAACACATTCAGGGCACACTTATGAGCACTGGGGCCCTGGCTGGCAGGGTCCCAGTGACACATACAACTAAAACAACATACATAAAGTGAAAAATGGGAGTAACATGCCAGGCAAGATGGTACTTTCCTACACAACCCCCCCCCCCCCCCCCCCCCAAACGAAGGACAATAAGACTAGTCATTACCTGATGGGTCTTCATTGTCTAAGTGGAAATATCTGGAGAGTCCATCTGCATTGGAGTGGGTACTCCCAGGTCTATGTTCCACTGTATGGTCCATTCCCTGTAGGGATATGGACCACCTCAACAATTTAGGATTTTCACCTTTCATTTGTTTTAGCCAAAGTAGAGGTTTGTGGTCTGTTTGAACAATGAAGTGAGTGCCAAACAGGTATGGCCTCAACTTCTTCAGTGCCCAGACCACAGCAAAGGCCTCCCTCTCTATGGCAGACCAACGCTTTTCTCTAGGGGTCAACCTCCTGCTGATAAAAGCAACAGGTTGATCCTGGCCCTCAGAATTAAGTTGTGATAAGACTGCCCCTACCCCTAATTCAGATGCATCAGTTTGGACAATGAATTTCTTGGAGTAACAGGGGCTTTTCAGGACAGGTGCAGAGCACATGGCCTGCTTCAGCTCCTCAAAAGCTTTCTGACAGTTTGCTGTCCATAATACCTTCTTAGGCATTTTCTTTGATGTGAGGTCATTAAGAGGGGCTGCAATGGAGCCATAGTTCTTTATGAACCTCCTATAGTACCCAGTGAGGCCTAAAAAGGCTCTCACCTGAGTCTGAGTAGTAGGGGGAACCCAATCTATAATAGTTTGGATTTTCCCCTGAAGTGGTGCAATCTGTTCTCCACCAACCAGGTGTCCCAGATAAACCACCTTCCCCTGCCCTATCTGGCACTTTGAAGCCTTGATAGTGAGGCCTGCCTTTTGCAGGGCCTCTAAAACTTTCCATAGGTGGACCAGGTGATCATCCCAGCTGGAGCTAAAGACAGCTATATCGTCCAGATATGCTGCACTAAAAGCTTCCAGCCCTTGCAGGACTGTGTTCACCAACCTTTGAAAAGTGGCAGGTGCATTTTTCAATCCAAAAGGCATTACTGTGAATTGGTAATGGCCTCCAATGGTTGAAAATGCAGTTTTTGCTTTGGCATCTTCTGATAATTTGATCTGCCAATACCCTGCAGTCAAATCAAAAGTGCTTAGATACTTGTCAGATGCCAGTGTATCTATTAGCTCATCTGCCCTGGGTGTAGGGTGAGCATCAGTTTTGGTTACTTGGTTGAGACCTCTGTAGTCTACTCAAAACCGCATTTCCTTCTTTCCATCCTTGGAATGAGGTTTTGATACAAGTACCACAGGAGAGGCCCTTGGACTTTCAGAGTGCTCAACCACTTCTAGTTCAAGCATTTTCTGTACCTCTTGCTTTATGCAGTCTCTGACATGGTCAGGCTGCCTATAGATTTTACTTTTGACAGGCAAGCTGTCTCCAGTATCTATAGTGTGCTCACACCAAGAAGTGGTACCTGGCACAGTAGAGAAGAGTTCAGAAAACTGACCCAGGAGATTTATGCAGTGGTCTTTCTGCTCAGTACTAAGACAATCTGCCAGTACTACATCTTCCACTAGAGCATCTTGTTCTGTGGAAGAGAAGAGATCAGGGAGAGGATCACTGTCTTCTTCCTGTCCCTCATCAGTTGCCATGAGCACGGTGAGATCAGCTCTGTCATAGTAGGGTTTCAGGCGATTGACATGGAGCACCCTAAGGGGACTCCTGGCAGTGCCTAAGTCAACTAAGTAGGGGACTTCACCCTTCTTTTCAACAATTATGTGGGGTCCACTCCATTTGTCTTGGAGTGCTCTTGGGGCCACAGGCTCAAAGACCCACACTTTCTGCCCTGGTTGGTACTGAACCAAAACAGCCTTCTGGTCATGCCATTGCTTCTGGAGCTCTTGGCTGGCCTGAAGGTTTTTACTGGCCTTTTTCATGTACTCAGCCATCCTTGATCTGAGGCCAAGTACATAGTCCACTATGTCTTGCTTTGGAGCTTTTAAAGGTTGTTCCCAACCCTCCTTAACAAGTGTTAGAGGACCTCTCACAGGGTGACCAAATAGGAGTTCAAAGGGGCTGAAGCCCACTCCTTTCTGGGGTACCTCCCTGTAAGCAAAAAGGAGGCATGGTAAAAGGATATCCCATCTCCTGCGGAGTTTTTCAGGGAGTCCCATAATCATGCCTTTGAGTGTTTTGTTAAATCTCTCCACCAGTCCATTTGTTTGTGGATTATAGGGTGTGGTGAACTTGTATGTAACACCACACTCCTTCCACATGGCCTTTAAGTATGCAGACATGAAATTGCTTCCCCTGTCTGATACCACCTCTTTTGGGAAGCCCACCCTGGAAAAGATTCCCAGGAGGGCCTTTGCCACTGCAGGAGCTGTAGTGGTCCTTAGAGGAATTGCTTCAGGATATCTGGTGGCATGGTCCACTACCACCAAGATAAACCTATTGCCTGAAGCAGTAGGAGGGTCAAGGGGGCCAACTATGTCAACCCCTACCCTTTCAAAGGGAACCACAGGCAGTGGAATAAGGGGTGCCTTTGGGGTGCCACCTGTCTTGCCACTGGCTTGACAGGTTTCACAGGACTTACAAAATTCCTTTGTGTCCTCTGACATTCTAGGCCAATGAAACAGGGGAACAAGCCTGTCCCAAGTTTTCATTTGCCCCAAATGTCCAGCTAAGGGAATGTCGTGGGCTAGAGTTAGGAGGAACTTCCTGTACTCCTGAGGGATCACCAATCTCCTGGCAGCTCCAGGTTTTGGATCCCTTGCTTCAGTGTACAAAAGGTTGTCCTCCCAGTAAACTCTGTGAGAGTCACTGACATCCCCATTTGCTTGTTTGACAGCTTGCTGCCTTAGACCCTCTAGTGTGGGACAGGTCTGCTGTGCCACACTCAGCTCCTCCCTGGCAGGCCCCCCTTCACCCAAAAGCTCAGCAGTGTCTGCTTCCAGCTCCTCTGGTGTAGGTTCTGCACAGGGTGGAAATTCTTCTTCCTCAGAAATTGAATTTACTGTAGAGGGAGGGATAGTAGGTAGTGTTTTACCTTTGCTAACCCTACCTTTAGGGAGCACTTGGTCCATTCTTCCAGGATCCAAGTCACCCTGTCCTTTTTGCTTTTTGGCCTGAGCCCTGGTCAAAGCAAAAATATGCCCTGGAATGCCCAGCATTGCTGCATGAGCCTCCAATTCCACTTCTGCCCAAGCTGATGTCTCTAAATCATTCCCTAATAGGCAGTCTACAGGTAAATCTGAGGCAACCACAACTTTCTTTGGGCCAGTAACCCCCCCCCCCCCCAGTTGAGATTCACAACAGCCATGGGGTGGCTAAGGGTGGTGTTATGAGCATCGGTTACTTGGTACTGGTGACCAAGTAGGTGTTGTTCAGGGTGGACCAGTTTCTCTATTACCATTGAAACACTGGCACCTGTGTCCCTGTAGGCCTGAACCTCAACACCATTTATTAGGGGAAGTTGCTTGTACTTATCCATGTTAAGGGGACAAGCAACCAAGGTGGCTAAATCAATAGCCCCCTCAGAGACTAACACAGCCTCTGTGGTCTCCCTAATCAGACCAACCCCAACTAAGTTACCAAAAGTGAGCCCAGCTACTCCCTTGGATTGGCTATTAGTAGGTTTGCTCTCACCACCACTGCTATTAGTAGGGACACTAGGTGTAGCAGTAGGGGTTGTAGTGGTAGGAGGCTTGGTGCTTTTCTTTGGACAACTGGGATCTGTTGTCCAATGGCCTTTTATTTTACATAAATAGCACCATGGTTTCTTTTCTTTGTTTTGATTTGAAGAGGATTTGGGCCCACCACCCCCACCAGAGTGTTTCTGTGGGCCTGATGAAGACTCATTTTTAGATTTGTCCCCACGCTTGTCAGAAGACTTACCATCCTTCTTATTGCCATCTTTGTCATCCCCTGTATGACCTTTTCTGTTCACCCTTGTTCTGACCCATTTGTCTGCCTTCTTTCCCAGTTCTTGGGGAGAGGTCAGATCAGAGTCCACCAGGTACTGGTGCAACAAATCAGACACACAATTATTAAGAATATGCTCTCTCAGGATTAAGTTATACAGGCTTTCATAATCAGTAACTTTACTGCCATGTAACCACCCCTCCAAGGCCTTCACTGAATGGTCAACAAAGTCTACCCAGTCTTGTGAAGACTCCTTTTTGGTCTCTCTGAACTTCATCCTGTACTGTTCAGTGGTTAAGCCACAACCATCCAGGAGTGCATTCTTAAGAGCTGTGAAATTATTGGCATCATTTTCTTTCATAGTAAGGAGCCTTTCCCTACCCTTTCCACTAAATGATAGCCATAGGATAGCAGCCCACTGCCTTTGAGGGACTCCATGTACAACACAGGCCCTCTCAAGTGCAGCAAACCACTTGTTAATGTCATCCCCCTCCTTATAAGGGGGAACTATCTTGTGCAGATTCCTAGAATCATGCTCTCTTACAGGATGACTATGGGGAATACTGCTGCTGCCACCATGGGTTTCAAACCCAATTTTCTGTCTTTCTCTTACTATCTCTAAGGACTGCCTATCTAAATCCAGCTGTTGCTTCTTGAGCTTCAGCCTGGATTCCTCCACTCTCAATCTATTGAGCTCCCTTTCTAACACTCTGTCATCAGGGTGGGTGGGAGGGACATGCCTTGAAACAGAAGTATGGTGAGAATGAACAGAGGGAGACCTGTCCCTAACAGATGGCACCCTAACAGCTTGGCTAACAGAAACAGCACTTCTACTATGATGAGAGACCACACTATCTGTATGATGTGACTCAACATCAGTACCAACTGTGCTAGGTTGTCTGCTAATGGGCAGGCTAGGAAGTTTCCCTTCTAAATCTTTTACTAGGGGTGCCCCAGGGTCAGATTGGGAACCATCAGCTAACGTTTCAACAGAAGTGCCACCTCTGGCCTTATCCTGTTCAACAAGCATATTTACCAACAGTTCTCTACAGGGATTCTTCCCTACACTTAAACCTCTTTCTATGCAGAGACTCCTTGCTCCTTTCCAGCTAAGGTGATCATAAGCAAGTTTGGACAGATCAACAGTTTGGCCTGTGCCAGACATTTTAGAAAGTGTTTAAGTGACAGAAAAAGTGAGGAAAAAGTTTTTCAGAACTTTTGGAAAGACAGAAAAAAAACTTTTTAAACTTTTTAAGAATTTTTTAGAAAGTTTAGAGGTACTTTTCAGCACTTAGAAAAGAAGTGAAAAGAGGAAATGCAAAACTTTTTGGTTAGGTGTACATACACTGAACTTGTTTTGCATATTTTTCTCTTATGAAAAGTACAATGACAAAAGTGGTAAGTAGTTGCAAAGTACTTATCCCACCGCTGCACAACCAATGTAGGAGGCTGGACTGGCTTGTAGTGAGTACCAAGGGGTACTTACACCTTGCACCAGGCCCAGGTATCCCTTATTAGTGTATAGGGTGTCTAGCAGCTTGGGCTGATAGATAATGGTAGCTTAGCAGAGCAGCTTAGGCTGAACTAGGAGACGAGTGAAGCTCCTACAGTACCACTAGTATCACTTGCACAATATCATAAGAAAACACAATACACAGATATACTAAAAATAAAGGAACTTTATTTTTATGACAATATGCCAAAGTATCCCAGTGAGTACCCTCAGTATGAGGATAGCAAATATACAGAAGATATATGTACACAATACCAAAAATATGCAGTATAGTCTTAGAAAACAGTGCAAACAATGTATAATTACAATAGGATGCAATGGGGACACATAGGAAAAGGGGCAACACAAACCATATACTCCAAAAGTGGAATGCGAACCACGAATGGACCCCAAACCTATGTGACCTTGTAGAGGGTCGCTGGGACTGTAAGAAAACAGTGAGGGTTAGAAAAATAGCCGATGGATTTCCAGACTAGAGTACCTGTGGAACAAGGGGACCAAGTCCAAAAGTCACGATCTAGTCGAGAGTGGGCAGATGCCCAGGAAATGCCAGCTGTGGGAGCAAAGAAGCTGCTACTAGGCAGTAGAAGCTGAGGATTCTGCAGGAACGACAAGGACTAGAAACTTCCCCTTTGGAGGATGGATGTCCCACGTCGTGAAGAGTCGTGTTTTCCTGAAGAAAGACCGCAAACAAGCCGTGCTAGCTGCAAATCATGCGGTTAGGGTTGTTGGATGCTGCTGTGGCCCAGGAGGGACCAGGATGTCGCCAATTGCGTCAGGGGACAGAGGGGGCGCCCAGCAAGAGAAGGAGCCCTCTCAGAAGCAGGCAGCACCCGCAGAAGTGCCGGAACAGGCACTACGAAGAGGAGTGAAACGGTGCTCACCCGAAGTTGCACAAAGGAGTCCCACGCCGCCAGAGGACAACTTAGGAGGTCGTGCAATGCAGGTTGGAGTGCCGTGGACCCAGGCTTGGCTGTGCACAAAGGATTTCCGCCGGAGGTCCACAGAGGCCGGAGTAGCTGCAAAAGACGCGGTTCCCAGCAATGCAGTCTGGCGTGGGGAGGCAAGGACTTACCTCCACCAAACTTGGACTGAAGAGTCACTGGACTGTGGGAGTCACTTGGACAGAGTTGCTGGATTCAAGGGACCTCGCTCGTCGTGGTGAGAGGGGACCCAGGGGACCGGTGATGCAGATCTTTGGTGCCTGCGGTTGCAGGGGGACGATTCCATCGACCCACGGGCCATTTCTTCGGAGCTTCTAGTGCAGAGAGGAGGCAGACTACCCCCACAGCATGCACCCCCAGGAAAACAGTTGAGAAGGCGGCAGGATCAGCATTACAGAGTTGCAGTAGTCGTCTTTGCTACTTTGTTGCAGTTTTGCAGGCTTCCAGCGCGGTCAGCAGTCGATTCCTTGGCAGAAGGTGAAGAGAGAGATGCAGAGGAACTCTGATGAGCTCTTGCATTCGTTATCTAAGGAATTCCCCAAAGCAGAGACCCTAAATAGCCAGAAAAGTGGGTTTGGCTACTTAGGAGAGAGGATAGGCTAGCAACACCTGAGGGAGCCTATCAGAAGGAGTGTCTGACGTCACCTGCTGGCCCTGGCCACTCAGAGCAGTCCAGTGTGCCAGCAGCACCTCTGTTTCCAAGATGGCAGAGGTCTGGAGCACACTGGAGGAGCTCTGGGCACCTCCCAGGGGAGGTGCAGGTCAGGGGAGTGGTCACTCCCCTTTCCTTTGTCCAGTTTCGCGCCAGAGCAGGGCTGAGGGGTCCCTGAACCGGTGTAGACTGGCTTATGCAGAAATGGGCACCATCTGTGCTCATGAAAGCATTTCCAGAGGCTGGAGGAGGCTACTCCTCCCCTGCCTTAACACCTTTTTCCAAAGGGAGAGGGTGTAACACCCTCTCTCTGAGGAAGTCCTTTGTTCTGCCTTCCTGGGCCAAGCCTGGCTGGACCCCATGAGGGCAGAAACCTGTCTGAGGTGTTGGCAGCAGCAGCAGCTGCAGTGAAACCCCTGAAAAGGCAGTTTGGCAGTACCCGGGTCTGTGCTAGAGACCCGTGGGATCATGGGATTGTGCCAACAATGCCAGGATGGCATAGAGGGGGCAATTCCACGATCTTAGACATGTTACATGGCCATATTTGGAGTTACCATTGTGAAGCTACACATAGGTAGTGACCTATGCGTAGTGCACGCGTGTAATGGTGTCCCCGCACTCACAAAGTCCGGGGAATTTGCCCTGAACTATGTGGGAGCACCTTGGCTAGTGCCAGGGTGCCCACACACTAAGTAACTTTGCACCTAACCTTTACCATTTAAAGGTTAGACATATAGGTGACTTATAAGTTACTTAAGTGCAGTGAAACTGGCTGTGAAATAATGTGTGCATTATTTCACTCAGGCTGCAGTGGCAGGCCTGTGTAAGAATTGTCAGAGCTCTCTATGGGTGGCAAAAGAAATGCTGCAGCCCATAGGGATCTCCTGGAACCCCAATACCCTGGGTACCTCAGTACCATATACTAGGGAATTATAAGGGTGTTCCAGTATGCCAATGTAAATTGGTAAAATTGGTCACTAGCCTGTTAGTGACAATTTGGAAAGAAATTAGAGAGCATAACCACTGAGGTTCTGGATAGCAGAGCCTCAGTGAGACAGTTAGTCATAACACAGGTAACACATTCAGGGCACACTTATGAGCACTGGGGCCCTGGCTGGCAGGGACCCAGTGACACATACAACTAAAACAACATACATACAGTGAAACATGGGAGTAACATGCCAGGCAAGATGGTACTTTCCTACACAACCCCCCCCCCCCCCCCCCAAAACGAAGGACAATAAGACTAGTCATTACCTGATGGGTCTTCATTGTCTAAGTGGAATTATCTGGAGAGTCCATCTGCATTGGAGTGGGTACTCCCAGGTCTATGTTCCACTGTATGGTCCATTCCCTGTAGGGATATGGACCACCTCAACAATTTAGGATTTTCACCTTTCATTTGTTTTAGCCAAAGTAGAGGTTTGTGGTCTGTCTGAACAATGAAGTGAGTGCCAAACAGGTATGGCCTCAACTTCTTCAGTGCCCAGACCACAGCAAAGGCCTCCCTCTCTATGGCAGACCAACGCTTTTCTCTAGGGGTCAACCTCCTGCTGATAAAAGCAACAGGTTGATCCTGGCCCTCAGAATTAAGTTGTGATAAGACTGCCCCTACCCCTAATTCAGATGCATCAGTTTGGACAATGAATTTCTTGGAGTAACAGGGGCTTTTCAGGACAGGTGCAGAGCACATGGCCTGCTTCAGCTCCTCAAAAGCTTT
Source organism: Pleurodeles waltl (assembly GCF_031143425.1). Taxonomy (NCBI): domain Eukaryota; kingdom Metazoa; phylum Chordata; class Amphibia; order Caudata; family Salamandridae; genus Pleurodeles; species Pleurodeles waltl. Next base: position 720,011 of record NW_027150405.1, on the reverse strand, counting down.
CTGACAGTTTGCTGTCCATAATACCTTCTTAGGCATTTTCTTTGATGTGAGGTCATTAAGAGGGGCTGCAATGGAGTCATAGTTCTTTATGAACCTCCTATAGTACCCAGTGAGGCCTAAAAAGGCTCTCACCTGAGTCTGAGTAGTAGGGGGAACCCAATCTATAATAGTTTGGATTTTCCCCTGAAGTGGTGCAATCTGTTCTCCACCAACCAGGTGTCCCAGATAAACCACCTTCCCCTGCCCTATCTGGCACTTTGAAGCCTTGATAGTGAGGCCTGCCTTTTGCAGGGCCTCTAAAACTTTCCATAGGTGGACCAGGTGATCATCCCAGCTGGAGCTAAAGACAGCTATATCGTCCAGATATGCTGCACTAAAAGCTTCCAGCCCTTGCAGGACTGTGTTCACCAACCTTTGAAAAGTGGCAGGTGCATTTTTCAATCCAAAAGGCATTACTGTGAATTGGTAATGGCCTCCAATGGTTGAAAATGCAGTTTTTGCTTTGGCATCTTCTGATAATTTGATCTGCCAATACCCTGCAGTCAAATCAAAAGTGCTTAGATACTTGGCAGATGCCAGTGTATCTATTAGCTCATCTGCCCTGGGTGTAGGGTGAGCATCAGTTTTGGTTACTTGGTTGAGACCTCTGTAGTCTACTCAAAACCGCATTTCCTTCTTTCCATCCTTGGAATGAGGTTTTGATACAAGTACCACAGGAGAGGCCCATGGACTTTCAGAGTGCTCAACCACTTCTAGTTCAAACATTTTCTGTACCTCTTGCTTTATGCAGTCTCTGACATGGTCAGGCTGCCTATAGATTTTACTTTTGACAGGCAAGCTGTCTCCAGTATCTATAGTGTGCTCACACCAAGAAGTGGTACCTGGCACAGTAGAGAAGAGTTCAGAAAACTGACCCAGGAGATTTATGCAGTGGTCTTTCTGCTCAGTACTAAGACAATCTGCCAGTACTACATCTTCCACTAGAGCATCTTGTTCTGTGGAAGAGAAGAGATCAGGGAGAGGATCACTGTCTTCTTCCTGTCCCTCATCAGTTGCCATGAGCACGGTGAGATCAGCTCTGTCATAGTAGGGTTTCAGGCGATTGACATGGAGCACCCTAAGGGGACTCCTGGCAGTGCCTAAGTCAACTAAGTAGGGGACTTCACCCTTCTTTTCAACAATTATGTGGGGTCCACTCCATTTGTCTTGGAGTGCTCTTGGGGCCACAGGCTCCAAGACCCACACTTTCTGCCCTGGTTGGTACTGAACCAAAACAGCCTTCTGGTCATGCCATTGCTTCTGGAGCTCTTGGCTGGCCTGAAGGTTTTTACTGGCCTTTTTCATGTACTCAGCCATCCTTGATCTGAGGCCAAGTACATAGTCCACTATGTCTTGCTTTGGAGCTTTTAAAGGTTGTTCCCAACCCTCCTTAACAAGTGTTAGAGGACCTCTCACAGGGTGACCAAATAGGAGTTCAAAGGGGCTGAAGCCCACTCCTTTCTGGGGTACCTCCCTGTAAGCAAAAAGGAGGCATGGTAAAAGGATATCCCATCTCCTGCGGAGTTTTTCAGGGAGTCCCATAACTCTCCACCAGTCCATTTGTTTGTGGATTATAGGGTGTGGTGAACTTGTATGTAACACCACACTCCTTCCACATGGCCTTTAAGTATGCAGACATGAAATTGCTTCCCCTGTCTGATACCACCTCTTTTGGGAAGCCCACCCTGGAAAAGATTCCCAGGAGGGCCTTTGCCACTGCAGGAGCTGTAGTGGTCCTTAGAGGAATTGCTTCAGGATATCTGGTGGCATGGTCCACTACCACCAAGATAAACCTATTGCCTGAAGCAGTAGGAGGGTCAAGGGGGCCAACTATGTCAACCCCTACCCTTTCAAAGGGAACCACAGGCAGTGGAATAAGGGGTGCCTTTGGGGTGCCACCTGTCTTGCCACTGGCTTGACAGGTTTCACAGGACTTACAAAATTCCTTTGTGTCCTCTGACATTCTAGGCCAATGAAACAGGGGAACAAGCCTGTCCCAAGTTTTCATTTGCCCCAAATGTCCAGCTAAGGGAATGTCGTGGGCTAGAGTTAGGAGGAACTTCCTGTACTCCTGAGGGATCACCAATCTCCTGGCAGCCCCAGGTTTTGGATCCCTTGCTTCAGTGTACAAAAGGTTGTCCTCCCAGTAAACTCTGTGAGAGTCACTGACATCCCCATTTGCTTGTTTGACAGCTTGCTGCCTTAGACCCTCTAGTGTGGGACAGGTCTGCTGTGCCACACTCAGCTCCTCCCTGGCAGGCCCCCCCTTCACCCAAAAGCTCAGCAGTGTCTGCTTCCAGCTCCTCTGGTGTAGGTTCTGCACAGGGTGGAAATTCTTCTTCCTCAGAAATTGAATTTACTGTAGAGGGAGGGATAGTAGGTAGTGTTTTACCTTTGCTAACCCTACCTTTAGGGAGCACTTGGTCCATTCTTCCAGGATCCAAGTCACCCTGTCCTTTTTGCTTTTTGGCCTGAGCCCTGGTCAAAGCAAAAATATGCCCTGGAATGCCCAGCATTGCTGCATGAGCCTCCAACTCCACTTCTGCCCAAGCTGATGTCTCTAAATCATTCCCTAATAGGCAGTCTACAGGTAAATCTGAGGCAACCACAACTTTCTTTGGGCCAGTAACCCCCCCCCCAGTTGAGATTCACAACAGCCATGGGGTGGCTAAGGGTGGTGTTATGAGCATCGGTTACTTGGTACTGGTGACCAAGTAGGTGTTGTTCAGGGTGGACCAGTTTCTCTATTACCATTGAAACACTGGCACCTGTGTCCCTGTAGGCCTGAACCTCAACACCATTTATTAGGGGAAGTTGCTTGTACTTATCCATGTTAAGGGGACAAGCAACCAAGGTGGCTAAATCAATAGCCCCCTCAGAGACTAACACAGCCTCTGTGGTCTCCCTAATCAGACCAACCCCAACTAAGTTACCAAAAGTGAGCCCAGCTACTCCCTTGGATTGGCTATTAGTAGGTTTGCTCTCACCACCACTGCTATTAGTAGGGACACTAGGTGTAGCAGTAGGGGTTGTAGTGGTAGGAGGCTTGGTGCTTTTCTTTGGACAACTGGGATCTGTTGTCCAATGGCCTTTTATTTTACATAAATAGCACCATGGTTTCTTTTCTTTGGTTTTGATTTGAAGAGGATTTGGGCCCACCACCCCCACCAGAGTGTTTCTGTGGGCCTGATGAAGACTCATTTTTAGATTTGTCCCCACCCTTGTCAGAAGACTTACCATCCTTCTTCTTGCCATCTTTGTCATCCCCTGTATGACCTTTTCTGTTCACCCTTGTTCTGACCCATTTGTCTGCCTTCTTTCCCAGTTCTTGGGGAGAGGTCAGATCAGAGTCCACCAGGTACTGGTGCAACAAATCAGACACACAATTATTAAGAATATGCTCTCTCAGGATTAAGTTATACAGGCTTTCATAATCAGTAACTTTACTGCCATGTAACCACCCCTCCAAGGCCTTCACTGAATGGTCAACAAAGTCTACCCAGTCTTGTGAAGACTCCTTTTTGGTCTCTCTGAACTTCATCCTGTACTGTTCAGTGGTTAAGCCACAACCATCCAGGAGTGCATTCTTAAGAGCTGTAAAATTATTGCCATCATTTTCTTTCACAGTAAGGAGCCTTTCCCTACCCTTTCCACTAAATGATAGCCATAGGATAGCAGCCCACTGCCTTTGAGGGACTTCCTGTACAACACAGGCCCTCTCAAGTGCAGCAAACCACTTGTTAATGTCATCCCCCTCCTTATAAGGGGGAACTATCTTGTGCAGATTCCTAGAATCATGCTCTCTTACAGGATGACTATGGGGAATACTGCTGCTGCCACCATGGGTTTCAAACCCAATTTTCTGTCTTTCTCTTACTATCTCTAAGGACTGCCTATCTAAATCCAGCTGTTGCTTCTTGAGCTTCAGCCTGGATTCCTCCACTCTCAATCTATTGAGCTCCCTTTCTAACACTCTGTCATCAGGGTGGGTGGGAGGGACATGCCTTGAAACAGAAGTATGGTGAGAATGAACAGAGGGAGACCTGTCCCTAACAGATGGCACCCTAACAGCTTGGCTAACAGAAACAGCACTTCTACTATGATGAGAGACCACACTATCTGTATGATGTGACTCAACATCAGTACCAACTGTGCTAGGTTGTCTGCTAATGGGCAGGCTAGGAAGTTTCCCTTCTAAATCTTTTGCTAGGGGTGCCCCAGGGTCAGATTGGGAACCATCAGCTAACGTTTCAACAGAAGTGCCACCTCTGGCCTTATCCTGTTCAACAAGCATATTTACCAACAGTTCTCTACAGGGATTCTTCCCTACACTTAAACCTCTTTCTATGCAGAGACTCCTTGCTCCTTTCCAGCTAAGGTGATCATAAGCAAGTTTGGACAGATCAACAGTTTGGCCTGTGCCAGACATTTTAGAAAGTGTTTAAGTGACAGAAAAAGTGAGGAAAAAGTTTTTCAGAACTTTTGGAAAGACAGAAAAAAAACTTTTTAAACTTTTTAAGAATTTTTTTGAAAGTTTAGAGGTACTTTTCAGCACTTAGAAAAGAAGTGAAAAGAGGAAATGCAAAACTTTTTGGTTAGGTGTACATACACTGAACTTGTTTTGTATATTTTTCTCTTATGAAAAGTACAATGACAAAAGTGGTAAGTAGTTGCAAAGTACTTATCCCACCGCTGCACAACCAATGTAGGAGGCTGGACTGGCTTGTAGTGAGTACCAAGGGGTACTTACACCTTGCACCAGGCCCAGGTATCCCTTATTAGTGTATAGGGTGTCTAGCAGCTTGGGCTGATAGATAATGGTAGCTTAGCAGAGCAGCTTAGGCTGAACTAGGAGACGAGTGAAGCTCCTACAGTACCACTAGTATCACTTGCACAATATCATAAGAAAACACAATACACAGATATACTAAAAATAAAGGAACTTTATTTTTATGACAATATGCCAAAGTATCCCAGTGAGTACCCTCAGTATGAGGATAGCAAATATACAGAAGATATATGTACACAATACCAAAAATATGCAGTATAGTCTTAGAAAACAGTGCAAACAATGTATAATTACAATAGGATGCAATGGGGACACATAGGAAAAGGGGCAACACAAACCATATACTCCAAAAGTGGAATGCAAACCACAAATGGACCCCAAACCTATGTGACCTTGTAGAGGGTCGCTGGGACTGTAAGAAAACAGTGAGGGTTAGAAAAATAGCCGACCCTGAAAAGTGAGTGCAAAGTGCATTAAAAAGATCCCCAAAGAGCACAGAAGTCGTGATAGGGGAATTCTGCAGGAAAGACCAACACCAGCAATGCAACAACGATGGATTTCCAGACTAGAGTACCTGTGGAACAAGGGGACCAAGTCCAAAAGTCACGATCCAGTCGAGAGTGGGCAGATGCCCAGGAAATGCCAGCTGTGGGTGCAAAGAAGCTGCTACTAGGCAGTAGAAGCTGAGGATTCTGCAGGAACGACAAGGGCTAGAAACTTCCCCTTTGGAGGATGGATGTCCCACGTCGTGAAGAGTCGTGTTTTCCTGAAGAAAGACCGCAAACAAGCCTTGCTAGCTGCAAATCATGCGGTTAGGGTTTTTGGATGCTGCTGTGGCCCAGGAGGGACCAGGATGTCGCCAATTGCGTCAGGGGACAGAGGGGGCGCCCAGCAAGAGAAGGAGCCCTCTCAGAAGCAGGCAGCACCCGCAGAAGTGCCGGAACAGGCACTACGAAGAGGAGTGAAACGGTGCTCACCCGAAGTTCCACAAAGGAGTCCCACGCCGCCAGAGGACAACTTAGGAGGTCGTGCAATGCAGGTTGGAGTGCCGTGGATCCAGGCTTGGCTGTGCACAAAGGATTTCCGCCAGAGGTCCACAGAGGCCGGAGTAGCTGCAAAAGACGCGGTTCCCAGCAATGCAGTCTGGCGTGGGGAGGCAAGGACTTACCTCCACCAAACTTGGACTGAAGAGTCACTGGACTGTGGGAGTCACTTGGACAGAGTTGCTGGATTCAAGGGACCTCGCTCGTCGTGGTGAGAGGGGACCCAGGGGACCGGTGATGCAGTTCTTTGGTGCCTGCGGTTGCAGGGGGACGATTCCATCGACCCACGGGCGATTTCTTCGGAGCTTCTAGTGCAGAGAGGAGGCAGACTACCCCCACAGCATGCACCACCAGGAAAACAGTCGAGAAGGCGGCAGGATCAGCGTTACAGAGTTGCAGTAGTCGTCTTTGCTACTTTGTTGCAGTTTTGCAGGCTTCCAGCGCGGTCACCAGTCGATTCCTTGGCAGAAGGTGAAGAGAGAGATGCAGAGGAACTCTGATGAGCTCTTGCATTCGTTATCTAAGGAATTCCCCAAAGCAGAGACCCTAAATAGCCAGAAAAGTGGGTTTGGCTACTTAGGAGAGAGGATAGGCTAGCAACACCTGAGGGAGCCTATCAGAAGGAGTCTCTGACGTCACCTGCTGGCCCTGGCCACTCAGAGCAGTCCAGTGTGCCAGCAGCACCTCTGTTTCCAAGATGGCAGAGGTCTGGAGCACACTGGAGGAGCTCTGGGCACCTCCCAGGGGAGGTGCAGGTCAGGGGAGTGGTCACTCCCCTTTCCTTTGTCCAGTTTCGCGCCAGAGCAGGGCTGAGGGGTCCCTGAACCGGTGTAGACTGGCTTATGCAGAAATGGGCACCATCTGTGCTCATGAAAGCATTTCCAGAGGCTGGAGGAGGCTACTCCTCCCCTGCCTTAACACCTTTTTCCAAAGGGAGAGGGTGTAACACCCTCTCTCTGAGGAAGTCCTTTGTTCTGCCTTCCTGGGCCAAGCCTGGCTGGACCCCAGGAGGGCAGAAACCTGTCTGAGGGGTTGGCAGCAGCAGCAGCAGCAGCTGCAGTGAAACCCCTGAAAAGGCAGTTTGGCAGTACCCGGGTCTGTGCTAGAGACCCGTGGGATCATGGGATTGTGCCAACAATGCCAGGATGGCATAGAGGGGGCAATTCCACGATCTTAGACATGTTACATGGCCATATTCGGAGTTACCATTGTGAAGCTACACATAGGTAGTGACCTATGCGTAGTGCACTCGTGTAATGGTGTCCCCGCACTCACAAAGTCCGGGGAATTTGCCCTGAACTATGTGGGAGCACCTTGGCTAGTGCCAGGGTGCCCACACACTAAGTAACTTTGCACCTAACCTTTACCATTTAAAGGTTAGACATATAGGTGACTTATAAGTTACTTAAGTGCAGTGAAACTGGCTGTGAAATAATGTGTGCATTATTTCACTCAGGTTGCAGTGGCAGGCCTGTGTAAGAATTGTCAGAGCTCTCTATGGGTGGCAAAAGAAATGCTGCAGCCCATAGGGATCTCCTGGAACCCCAATACCCTGGGTACCTCAGTACCATATACTAGGGAATTATAAGGGTGTTCCAGTATGCCAATGTAAATTGGTAAAATTGGTCACTAGCCTGTTAGTGACAATTTGGAAAGAAATTAGAGAGCATAACCACTGAGGTTCTGGATAGCAGAGCCTCAGTGAGACAGTTAGTCATAACACAGGTAACACATTCAGGGCACACTTATGAGCACTGGGGCACTGGCTGGCAGGGACCCAGTGACACATACAACCAAAACAACATACATACAGTGAAACATGGGAGTAACATGCCAGGCAAGATGGTACTTTCCTACACAACCCCCCCCCCCCCCCCAAAACGAAGGACAATAAGACTAGTCATTACCTGATGGGTCTTCATTGTCTAAGTGGAAATATCTGGAGAGTCCATCTGCATTGGAGTGGGTACTCCCAGGTCTATGTTCCACTGTATGGTCCATTCCCTGTAGGGATATGGACCACCTCAACAATTTAGGATTTTCACCTTTCATTTGTTTTAGCCAAAGTAGAGGTTTGTGGTCTGTCTGAACAATGAAGTGAGTGCCAAACAGGTATGGCCTCAACTTCTTCAGTGCCCAGACCACAGCAAAGGCCTCCCTCTCTATGGCAGACCAACGCTTTTCTCTAGGGGTCAACCTCCTGCTGATAAAAGCAACAGGTTGATCCTGGCCCTCAGAATTAAGTTGTGATAAGACTGCCCCTACCCCTAATTCAGATGCATCAGTTTGGACAATTAATTTCTTGGAGTAACAGGGGCTTTTCAGGACAGGTGCAGAGCACATGGCCTGCTTCAGCTCCTCAAAAGCTTTCTGACAGTTTGCTGTCCATAATACCTTCTTAGGCATTTTCTTTGATGTGAGGTCATTAAGAGGGGCTGCAATGGAGCCATAGTTCTTTATGAACCTCCTATAGTACCCAGTGAGGCCTAAAAAGGCTCTCACCTGAGTCTGAGTAGTAGGGGGAACCCAATCTATAATAGTTTGGATTTTCCCCTGAAGTGGTGCAATCTGTTCTCCACCAACCAGGTGTCCCAGATAAACCACCTTCCCCTGCCCTATCTGGCACTTTGAAGCCTTGATAGTGAGGCCTGCCTTTTGCAGGGCCTCTAAAACTTTCCATAGGTGGACCAGGTGATCATCCCAGCTGGAGCTAAAGACACCTATATCGTCCAGATATGCTGCACTAAAAGCTTCCAGCCCTTGCAGGACTGTGTTCACCAACCTTTGAAAAGTGGCAGGTGCATTTTTCAATCCAAAAGGCATTACTGTGAATTGGTAATGGCCTCCAATGGTTGAAAATGCAGTTTTTGCTTTGGCATCTTCTGATAATTTGATCTGCCAATACCCTGCAGTCAAATCAAAAGTGCTTAGATACTTGGCAGATGCCAGTGTATCTATTAGCTCATCTGCCCTGGGTGTAGGGTGAGCATCAGTTTTGGTTACTTGGTTGAGACCTCTGTAGTCTACTCAAAACCGCATTTCCTTCTTTCCATCCTTGGAATGAGGTTTTGATACAAGTACCACAGGAGAGGCCCTTGGACTTTCAGAGTGCTCAACCACTTCTAGTTCAAGCATTTTCTGTACCTCTTGCTTTATGCAGTCTCTGACATGGTCAGGCTGCCTATAGATATTACTTTTGACAGGCAAGCTGTCTCCAGTATCTATAGTGTGCTCACACCAAGAAGTGGTACCTGGCACAGTAGAGAAGAGTTCAGAAAACTGACCCAGGAGATTTATGCAGTGGTCTTTCTGCTCAGTACTAAGACAATCTGCCAGTACTACATCTTCCACTAGAGCATCTTGTTCTGTGGAAGAGAAGAGATCAGGGAGAGGATCACTGTCTTCTTCCTGTCCCTCATCAGTTGCCATGAGCAGGGTGAGATCAGCCCTGTCATAGTAGGGTTTCAGGCGATTGACATGGAGCACCCTAAGGGGACTCCTGGCAGTGCCTAAGTCAACTAAGTAGGTGACTTCACCCTTCTTTTCAACAATTATGTGGGGTCCACTCCATTTGTCTTGGAGTGCTCTTGGGGCCACAGGCTCAAAGACCTACACTTTCTGCCCTGGTTGGTACTGAACCAAAACAGCCTTCTGGTCATGCCATTGCTTCTGGAGCTCTTGGCTGGCCTGAAGGTTTTTACTGGCCTTTTTCATGTACTCAGCCATCCTTGATCTGAGGCCAAGTACATAGTCCACTATGTCTTGCTTTGGAGCTTTTAAAGGTTGTTCCCAACCCTCCTTAACAAGTGTTAGAGGACCTCTCACAGGGTGACCAAATAGGAGTTCAAAGGGGCTGAAGCCCACTCCTTTCTGGGGTACCTCCCTGTAAGCAAATAGGAGGCATGGTAAAAGGATATCCCATCTCCTGCGGAGTTTTTCAGGGAGTCCCATAATCATGCCTTTGAGTGTTTTGTTAGATCTCTCCACCGTTCCATTTGTTTGTGGATTATAGGGTGTGGTGAACTTGTATGTAACACCACACTCCTTCCACATGGCCTTTAAGTATGCAGACATGAAATTGCTTCCCCTGTCTGATACCACCTCTTTTGGGAAGCCCACCCTGGAAAAGATTCCCAGGAGGGCCTTTGCCACTGCAGGAGCTGTAGTGGTCCTTAGAGGAATTGCTTCAGGATATCTGGTGGCATGGTCCACTACCACCAAGATAAACCTATTGCCTGAAGCAGTAGGAGGGTCAAGGGGGCCAACTATGTCAACCCCTACCCTTTCAAAGGGAACCCCAACCACAGGCAGTGGAATAAGGGGTGCCTTTGGGGTGCCACCCGTCTTGCCACTGGCTTGACAGGTTTCACAGGACTTACAAAATTCCTTTGTGTCCTCTGACATTCTAGGCCAATGAAACAGGGGAACAAGCCTGTCCCAAGTTTTCATTTGCCCCAAATGTCCAGCTAAGGGAATGTCGTGGGCTAGAGTTAGGAGGAACTTCCTGTACTCCTGAGGAATCACCAATCTCCTGGCAGCTCCAGGTTTTGGATCCCTTGCTTCAGTGTACAAAAGGTTGTCCTCCCAGTAAACTCTGTGAGAGTCACTGACATCCCCATTTGCTTGTTTGACAGCTTGCTGCCTTAGACCCTCTAGTGTGGGACAGGTCTGCTGTGCCACACTCAGCTCCTCCCTGGCAGGCCCCCCTTCACCCAAAAGCTCAGCAGTGTCTGCTTCCAGCTCCTCTGGTGTAGGTTCTGCACAGGGTGGAAATTCTTCTTCCTCAGAATTTGAATTTACTGTAGAGGGAGGGATAGTAGGTAGTGTTTTACCTTTGCTAACCCTACCTTTAGGGAGCACTTGGTCCATTCTTCCAGGATCCAAGTCACCCTGTCCTTTTTGCTTTTTGGCCTGAGCCCTGGTCAAAGCAAAAATATGCCCTGGAATGCCCAGCATTGCTGCATGAGCCTCCAACTCCACTTCTGCCCAAGCTGATGTCTCTAAATCATTCCCTAATAGGCAGTCTACAGGTACAGGCCAGTAACCCCCCCCCCCCCTGAGATTCACAAAAGCCATGGGATGGCTAAGGGTGGTGTTATGAGCATCGGTTACTTGGTACTGGTGACCAAGTAGGTGTTGTTCAGGGTGGACCAGTTTCTCTATTACCATTGAAACACTGGCACCTGTGTCCCTGTAGGCCTGAACCTCAACACCATTTATTAGGGGAAGTTGCTTGTACTTATCCATGTTAAGGGGACAAGCAACCAAGGTGGCTAAATCAATAGCCCCCTCAGAGACTAACACAGCCTCTGTGGTCTCCCTAATCAGACCAACCCCAACTAAGTTACCAAAAGTGAGCCCAGCTACTCCCTTGGATTGGCTATTAGTAGGTTTGCTCTCACCACCACTGCTATTAGTAGGGACACTAGGTGTAGCAGTAGGGGTTGTAGTGGTAGGAGGCTTGGTGCTTTTCTTTGGGCAACTGGGATCTGTTGTCCAATGGCCTTTTATTTTACATAAATAGCACCATGGTTTCTTTTCTTTGTTTTGATTTGAAGAGGATTTGGGCCCACCACCCCCACCAGAGTGTTTCTGTGGGCCTGATGAAGACTCATTTTTAGATTTGTCCCCACCCTTGTCAGAAGACTTACCATCCTTCTTCTTGCCATCTTTGTCATCCCCTGTATGACCTTTTCTGTTCACCCTTGTTCTGACCCATTTGTCTGCCTTCTTTCCCAGTTCTTGGGGAGAGGTCAGATCAGAGTCCACCAGGTACTGGTGCAACAAATCAGACACACAATTATTAAGAATATGCTCTCTCAGGATTAAGTTATACAGGCTTTCATAATCAGTAACTTTACTGCCATGTAACCACCCCTCCAAGGCCTTCACTGAATGGTCAACAAAGTCTACCCAGTCTTGTGAAGACTCCTTTTTGGTCTCTCTGAACTTCATCCTCTACTTTTCAGTGGTTAAGCCACAACCATCCAGGAGTGCATTCTTAAGAGCTGTAAAATTATTGGCATCATTTTCTTTCACAGTAAGGAGCCTTTCCCTACCCTTTCCACTAAATGATAGCCATAGGATAGCAGCCCACTGCCTTTGAGGGACTTCCTGTACAACACAGGCCCTCTCAAGTGCAGCAAACCACTTGTTAATGTCATCCCCCTCCTTATAAGGGGGAACTATCTTGTGCAGATTCCTAGAATCATGCTCTCTTACAGGATGACTATGGGGAATACTGCTGCTGCCACCATGGGTTTCAAACCCAATTTTCTGTCTTTCTCTTACTATCTCTAAGGACTGCCTATCTAAATCCAGCTGTTGCTTCTTGAGCTTCAGCCTGGATTCCTCCACTCTCAATCTATTGAGCTCCCTTTCTAACACTCTGTCATCAGGGTGGGTGGGAGGGACATGCCTTGAAACAGAAGTATGGTGAGAATGAACAGAGGGAGACCTGTCCCTAACAGATGGCACCCTAACAGCTTGGCTAACAGAAACAGCACTTCTACTATGATGAGAGACCACACTATCTGTATGATGTGACTCAACATCAGTACCAACTGTGCTAGGTTGTCTGCTAATGGGCAGGCTAGGAAGTTTCCCTTCTAAATCTTTTGCTAGGGGTGACCCAGGGTCAGATTGGGAACCATCAGCTAACGTTTCAACAGAAGTGCCACCTCTGGCCTTATCCTGTTCAACAAGCATATTTACCAACAGTTCTCTACAGGGATTCTTCCCTACACTTAAACCTCTTTCTATGCAGAGACTCCTTGCTCCTTTCCAGCTGAAGGTGATCATAAGCAAGTTTGGACAGATCAACAGTTTGGCCTGTGCCAGACATTTTAGAAAGTGTTTAAGTGACAGAAAAAGTGAGGAAAAAGTTTTTCAGAACTTTTGGAAAGACAGAAAAAAAACTTTTTAAACTTTTTAAGAATTTTTTAGAAAGTTTAGAGGAGAAGTGAAAAGAGGAGACGCAAAACTTTTTGGTTAGGTGTACATACACTGAACTTGTTTTGTATATTTTTTCTCTTATGAAAAGTACAATGACAAAAGTGGTAAGTAGTTGCAAAGTACTTATCCCACCGCTGCACAACCAATTTAGGAGGCTGGACTGGCTTGTAGTGAGTACCAAGGGGTACTTACACCTTGCACCAGGCCCAGGTATCCCTTATGAGTGTAGGGTGTCTAGCATCTTGGGCTGATAGATAATGGTAGCTTAGCAGAGCAGCTTAGGCTGAACTAGGAGACGAGTGAAGCTCCTACAGTACCACTAGTATCACTTGCACAATATCATAAGAAAACACAATACACAGATATACTAAAAATAAAGGAACTTTATTTTTATGACAATATGCCAAAGTATCCCAGTGAGTACCCTCAGTATGAGGATAGCAAATATACAGAAGATATATGTACACAATACCAAAAATATGCAGTATAGTCTTAGAAAACAGTGCAAACAATGTATAATTACAATAGGATGCAATGGGGACACATAGGAAAAGGGGCAACACAAACCATATACTCCAAAAGTGGAATGCGAACCACGAATGGACCCCAAACCTATGTGACCTTGTAGAGGGTCGCTGGGACTGTAAGAAAACAGTGAGGGTTAGAAAAATAGCCGACCCTGAAAAGTGAGTGCAAAGTGCATTAAAAAGATCCCCAAAGAGCACAGAAGTCGTGATAGGGGAATTCTGCAGGAAAGACCAACACCAGCAATGCAACAACGATGGATTTCCAGACTAGAGTACCTGTGGAACAAGGGGACCAAGTCCAAAAGTCACGATCCAGTCGAGAGTGGGCAGATGCCCAGGAAATGCCAGCTGTGGGTGCAAAGAAGCTGCTACTAGGCAGTAGAAGCTGAGGATTCTGCAGGAACGACAAGGGCTAGAAACTTCCCCTTTGGAGGATGGATGTCCCACGTCTTGAAGAGTCGTGTTTTCCTGAAGAAAGACCGCAAACAAGCCTTGCTAGCTGCAAATCATGCGGTTAGGGTTTTTGGATGCTGCTGTGGCCCAGGAGGGACCAGGATGTCGCCAATTGCGTCAGGGGACAGAGGGGGCGCCCAGCAAGAGAAGGAGCCCTCTCAGAAGCAGGCAGCACCCGCAGAAGTGCCGGAACAGGCACTACGAAGAGGAGTGAAACGGTGCTCACCCGAAGTTGCACAAAGGAGTCCCACGCCGCCAGAGGACAACTTAGGAGGTTGTGCAATGCAGGTTGGGGTGCCGTGGACCCAGGCTTGGCTGTGCACAAAGGATTTCCGCCGGAGGTCCACAGAGGCCGGAGTAGCTGCAAAAGACGCGGTTCCCAGCAATGCAGTCTGGCGTGGGGAGGCAAGGACTTACCTCCACCAAACTTGGACTGAAGAGTCACTGGACTGTGGGAGTCACTTGGACAGAGTTGCTGGATTCAAGGGACCTCGCTCGTCGTGGTGAGAGGGGACCCAGGGGACCGGTGATGCAGTTCTTTGGTGCCTGCGGTTGCAGGGGGGACGATTCCATCGACCCACGGGCGATTTCTTCGGAGCTTCTAGTGCAGAGAGGAGGCAGACTACCCCCACAGCATGCACCACCAGGAAAACAGTCGAGAAGGCGGCAGGATCAGCGTTACAGAGTTGCAGTAGTCGTCTTTGCTACTTTGTTGCAGTTTTGCAGGCTTCCAGCGCGGTCAGCAGTCGATTCCTTGGCAGAAGGTGAAGAGAGAGATGCAGAGGAACTCTGATGAGCTCTTGCATTCGTTATCTAAGAAATTCCCCAAAGCAGAGACCCTAAATAGCCAGAAAAGTGGGTTTGGCTACTTAGGAGAGAGGATAGGCTAGCAACACCTTAGGCAGCCTATCAGAAGGAGTCTCTGACGTCACCTGCTGGCCCTGGCCACTCAGAGCAGTCCAGTGTGCCAGCAGCACCTCTGTTTCCAAGATGGCAGAGGTCTGGAGCACACTGGAGGAGCTCTGGGCACCTCCCAGGGGAGGTGCAGGTCAGGGGAGTGGTCACTCCCCTTTCCTTTGTCCAGTTTCGCGCCAGAGCAGGGCTGAGGGGTCCCTGAACCGGTGTAGACTGGCTTATGCAGAAATGGGCACCATCTGTGCTCATGAAAGCATTTCCAGAGGCTGGAGGAGGCTACTCCTCCCCTGCCTTAACACCTTTTTCCAAAGGGAGAGGGTGTAACACCCTCTCTCTGAGGAAGTCCTTTGTTCTGCCTTCCTGGGCCAAGCCTGGCTGGACCCCAGGAGGGCAGAAACCTGTCTGAGGGGTTGGCAGCAGCAGCAGCTGCAGTGAAACCCCTGAAAAGGCAGTTTGGCAGTACCCGGTCTGTGCTAGAGACCCGTGGGATCATGGGATTGTGCCAACAATGCCAGGATGGCATAGAGGGGGCAATTCCACGATCTTAGACATGTTACATGGCCATATTCGGAGTTACCATTGTGAAGCTACACATAGGTAGTGACCTGTGCGTAGTGCACGCGTGTAATGGTGTCCCCGCACTCACAAAGTCCGGGGAATTTGCCCTGAACTATGTGGGAGCACCTTGGCTAGTGCCAGGGTGCCCACACACTAAGTAACTTTGCACCTAAGCTTTACCATTTAAAGGTTAGACATATAGGTGACTTATAAGTTACTTAAGTGCAGTGAAACTGGCAGTGAAATAATGTGTGCATTATTTCACTCAGGCTGCAGTGGCAGGCCTGTGTAAGAATTGTCAGAGCTCTCTATGGGTGGCAAAAGAAATGCTGCAGCCCATAGGGATCTCCTGGAACCCCAATACCCTGGGTACCTCAGTACCATATACTAGGGAATTATAAGGGTGTTCCAGTATGCCAATGTAAATTGGTAAAATTGGTCACTAGCCTGTTAGTGACAATTTGGAAAGAAATTAGAGAGCATAACCACTGAGGTTCTGGATAGCAGAGCCTCAGTGAGACAGTTAGTCATAACACAGGTAACACATTCAGGGCACACTTATGAGCACTGGGGCCCTGGCTGGCAGGGACCCAGTGACACATACAACTAAAACAACATACATACAGTGAAACATGGGAGTAACATGCCAGGCAAGATGGTACTTTCCTACACAACCGCCCCCCCCCCAAAACGAAGGACAATAAGACTAGTCATTACCTGATGGGTCTTCATTGTCTAAGTGGAAATATCTGGAGAGTCCATCTGCATTGGAGTGGGTACTCCCAGGTCTATGTTCCACTGTATGGTCCATTCCCTGTAGGGATATGGACCACCTCAACAATTTAGGATTTTCACCTTTCATTTGTTTTAGCCAAAGTAGAGGTTTGTGGTCTGTCTGAACAATGAAGTGAGTGCCAAACAGGTATGGCCTCAACTTCTTCAGTGCCCAGACCACAGCAAAGGCCTCCCTCTCTATGGCAGACCAACGCTTTTCTCTAGGGGTCAACCTCCTGCTGATAAAAGCAACAGGTTGATCCTGGCCCTCAGAATTAAGTTGTGATAAGACTGCCCCTACCCCTAATTCAGATGCATCAGTTTGGACAATGAATTTCTTGGAGTAACAGGGGCTTTTCAGGACAGGTGCAGAGCACATGGCCTGCTTCAGCTCCTCAAAAGCTTTCTGACAGTTTGCTGTCCATAATACCTTCTTAGGCATTTTCTTTGATGTGAGGTCATTAAGAGGGGCTGCAATGGAGCCATAGTTCTTTATGAACCTCCTATAGTACCCAGTGAGGCCTAAAAAGGCTCTCACCTGAGTCTGAGTAGTAGGGGGAACCCAATCTATAATAGTTTGGATTTTCCCCTGAAGTGGTGCAATCTGTTCTCCACCAACCAGGTGTCCCAGATAAACCACCTTCCCCTGCCCTATCTGGCACTTTGAAGCCTTGATAGTGAGGCCTGCCTTTTGCAGGGCCTCTAAAACTTTCCATAGGTGGACCAGGTGATCATCCCAGCTGGAGCTAAAGACAGCTATATCGTCCAGATATGCTGCACTAAAAGCTTCCAGCCCTTGCAGGACTGTGTTCACCAACCTTTGAAAAGTGGCAGGTGCATTTTTCAATCCAAAAGGCATTACTGTGAATTGGTAATGGCCTCCAATGGTTGAAAATGCAGTTTTTGCTTTGGCATCTTCTGATAATTTGATCTGCCAATACCCTGCAGTCAAATCAAAAGTGCTTAGATACTTGGCAGATGCCAGTGCATCTATTAGCTCATCTGCCCTGGGTGTAGGGTGAGCATCAGTTTTGGTTACTTGGTTGAGACCTCTGTAGTCTACTCAAAACCGCATTTCCTTCTTTCCATCCTTGGAATGAGGTTTTGATACAAGTACCACAGGAGAGGCCCATGGACTTTCAGAGTGCTCAACCACTTCTAGTTCAAGCATTTTCTGTACCTCTTGCTTTATGCAGTCTCTGACATGGTCAGGCTGCCTATAGATTTTACTTTTGACAGGCAAGCTGTCTCCAGTATCTATAGTGTGCTCACACCAAGAAGTGGTACCTGGCACAGTAGAGAAGAGTTCAGAAAACTGACCCAGGAGATTTATGCAGTGGTCTTTCTGCTCAGTACTAAGACAATCTGCCAGTACTACATCTTCCACTAGAGCATCTTGTTCTGTGGAAGAGAAGAGATCAGGGAGAGGATCACTGTCTTCTTCCTGTCCCTCATCAGTTGCCATGAGCAGGGTGAGATCAGCCCTGTCATAGTAAGGTTTCAGGCGATTGACATGGAGCACCCTAAGGGGACTCCTGGCAGTGCCTAAGTCAACTAAGTAGGTGACTTCACCCTTCTTTTCAACAATTATGTGGGGTCCACTCCATTTGTCTTGGAGTGCTCTTGGGGCCACAGGCTCAAAGACCCACACTTTCTGCCCTGGTTGGTACTGAACCAAAACAGCCTTCTGGTCATGCCATTGCTTCTGGAGCTCTTGGCTGGCCTGAAGGTTTTTAATGGCCTTTTTCATGTACTCAGCCATCCTTGATCTGAGGCCAAGTACATAGTCCACTATGTCTTGCTTTGGAGCTTTTAAAGGTTGTTCCCAACCCTCCTTAACAAGTGTTAGAGGACCTCTCACAGGGTGACCAAATAGGAGTTCAAAGGGGCTGAAGCCCACTCCTTTCTGGGGTACCTCCCTGTAAGCAAAAAGGAGGCATGGTAAAAGGATATCCCATCTCCTGCGGAGTTTTTCAGGGAGTCCCATAATCATGCCTTTGAGTGTTTTGTTAGATCTCTCCACCAGTCTATTTGTTTGTGGATTATAGGGTGTGGTGAACTTGTATGTAACACCACACTCCTTCCACATGGCCTTTAAGTATGCAGACATGAAATTGCTTCCCCTGTCTGATACCACCTCTTTTGGGAAGCCCACCCTGGAAAAGATTCCCAGGAGGGCCTTTGCCACTGCAGGAGCTGTAGTGGTCCTTAGAGGAATTGCTTCAGGATATCTGGTGGCATGGTCCACTACCACCAAGATAAACCTATTGCCTGAAGCAGTAGGAGGGTCAAGGGGGCCAACTATGTCAACCCCTACCCTTTCAAAGGGAACCCCAACCACAGGCAGTGGAATAAGGGGTGCCTTTGGGGTGCCACCCGTCTTGCCACTGGCTTGACAGGTTTCACAGGACTTACAAAATTCCTTTGTGTCCTCTGACATTCTAGGCCAATGAAACAGGGGAACAAGCCTGTCCCAAGTTTTCATTTGCCCCAAATGTCCAGCTAAGGGAATGTCGTGGGCTAGAGTTAGGAGGAACTTCCTGTACTCCTGAGGAATCACCAATCTCCTGGCAGCTCCAGGTTTTGGATCCCTTGCTTCAGTGTACAAAAGGTTGTCCTCCCAGTAAACTCTGTGAGAGTCACTGACATCCCCATTTGCTTGTTTGACAGCTTGCTGCCTTAGACCCTCTAGTGTGGGACAGGTCTGCTGTGCCACACTCAGCTCCTCCCTGGCAGGCCCCCCTTCACCCAAAAGCTCAGCAGTGTCTGCTTCCAGCTCCTCTGGTGTAGGTTCTGCACAGGGTGGAAATTCTTCTTCCTCAGAATTTGAATTTACTGTAGAGGGAGGGATAGTAGGTAGTGTTTTACCTTTGCTAACCCTACCTTTAGGGAGCACTTGGTCCATTCTTCCAGGATCCAAGTCACCCTGTCCTTTTTGCTTTTTGGCCTGAGCCCTGGTCAAAGCAAAAATATGCCCTGGAATGCCCAGCATTGCTGCATGAGCCTCCAACTCCACTTCTGCCCAAGCTGATGTCTCTAAATCATTCCCTAATAGGCAGTCTACAGGTAAATCTGAGGTAACCACAACTTTCTTTGGGCCAGTAACCCCCCCCCCCCCCCAGTTGAGATTCACAACAGCCATGGGATGGCTAAGGGTGGTGTTATGAGCATCGGTTACTTGGTACTGGTGACCAAGTAGGTGTTGTTCAGGGTGGGCCAGTTTCTCTATTACCATTGAAACACTGGCACCTGTGTCCCTGTAGGCCTGAACCTCAACACCATTTATTAGGGGAAGTTGCTTGTACTTATCCATGTTAAGGGGACAAGCAACCAAGGTGGCTAAATCAATAGCCCCCTCAGAGACTAACACAGCCTCTGTGGTCTCCCTAATCAGACCAACCCCAACTAAGTTACCAAAAGTGAGCCCAGCTACTCCCTTGGATTGGCTATTAGTAGGTTTGCTCTCACCACCACTGCTATTAGTAGGGACACTAGGTGTAGCAGTAGGGGTTATAGTGGTAGGAGGCTTCGTGCTTTTCTTTGGGCAACTGGGATCTGTTGTCCAATGGCCTTTTATTTTACATAAATAGCACCATGGTTTCTTTTCTTTGTTTTGATTTGAAGAGGATTTGGGCCCACCACCCCCACCAGAGTGTTTCTGTGGGCCTGATGAAGACTCATTTTTAGATTTGTCCCCACCCTTGTCAGAAGACTTACCATCCTTCTTCTTGCCATCTTTGTCATCCCCTGTATGACCTTTTCTGTTCACCCTTGTTCTGACCCATTTGTCTGCCTTCTTTCCCAGTTCTTGGGGAGAGGTCAGATCAGAGTCCACCAGGTACTGGTGCAACAAATCAGACACACAATTATTAAGAATATGCTCTCTCAGGATTAAGTTATACAGGCTTTCATAATCAGTAACTTTACTGCCATGTAACCACCCCTCCAAGGCCTTCACTGAATGGTCAACAAAGTCTACCCAGTCTTGTGAAGACTCATTTTTGGTCTCTCTGAACTTCATCCTGTACTTTTCAGTGGTTAAGCCACAACCATCCAGGAGTGCATTCTTAAGAGCTGTAAAATTATTGGCATCATTTTCTTTCACAGTAAGGAGCCTTTCCCTACCCTTTCCACTAAATGATAGCCATAGGATAGCAGCCCACTGCCTTTGAGGGACTTCCTGTACAACACAGGCCCTCTCAAGTGCAGCAAACCACTTGTTAATGTCATCCCCCTCCTTATAAGGGGGAACTATCTTGTGCAGATTCCTAGAATCATGCTCTCTTACAGGATGACTATGGGGAATACTGCTGCTGCCACCATGGGTTTCAAACCCAATTTTCTGTCTTTCTCTTACTATCTCTAAGGACTGCCTATCTAAATCCAGCTGTTGCTTCTTGAGCTTCAGCCTGGATTCCTCCACTCTCAATCTATTGAGCTCCCTTTCTAACACTCTGTCATCAGGGTGGGTGGGAGGGACATGCCTTGAAACAGAAGTATGGTGAGAATGAACAGAGGGAGACCTGTCCCTAACAGATGGCACCCTAACAGCTTGGCTAACAGAAACAGCACTTCTACTATGATGAGAGACCACACTATCTGTATGATGTGACTCAACATCAGTACCAACTGTGCTAGGTTGTCTGCTAATGGGCAGGCTAGGAAGTTTCCCTTCTAAATCTTTTGCTAGGGGTGCCCCAGGGTCAGATTGGGAACCATCAGCTAACGTTTCAACAGAAGTGCCACCTCTGGCCTTATCCTGTTCAACAAGCATATTTACCAACAGTTCTCTACAGGGATTCTTCCCTACACTTAAACCTCTTTCTATGCAGAGACCCCTTGCTCCTTTCCAGCTAAGGTGATCATAAGCAAGTTTGGACAGATCAACAGTTTGGCCTGTGCCAGACATTTTAGAAAGTGTTTAAGTGACAGAAAAAGTGAGGAAAAAGTTTTTCAGAACTTTTGGAAAGACAGAAAAAAAACTTTTTAAACTTTTAAAGAATTTTTTAGAAAGTTTAGAGGTACTTTTCAGCACTTAGAAAAGAAGTGAAAAGAGGAGACGCAAAACTTTTTGGTTAGGTGTACATACACTGAACTTGTTTTGTATATTTTTCTCTTATGAAAAGTACAATGACAAAAGTGGTAAGTAGTTGCAAAGTACTTATCCCACCGCTGCACAACCAATGTAGGAGGCTGGACTGGCTTGTAGTGAGTACCAAGGGGTACTTACACCTTGCACCAGGCCCAGGTATCCCTTATTAGTGTATAGGGTGTCTAGCAGCTTGGGCTGATAGATAATGGTAGCTTAGCAGAGCAGTTTAGGCTGAACTAGGAGACGAGTGAAGCTCCTACAGTACCACTAGTGTCACTTGCACAATATCATAAGAAAACACAATACACAGATATACTAAAAATAAAGGAACTTTATTTTTATGACAATATGCCAAAGTATCCCAGTGAGTACCCTCAGTATGAGGATAGCAAATATACACAAGATATATGTACACAATACCAAAAATATGCAGTATAGTCTTAGAAAACAGTGCAAACAATGTATAATTACAATAGGATGCAATGGGGACACATAGGAAAAGGGGCAACACAAACCATATACTCCAAAAGTGGAATGCGAACCACGAATGGACCCCAACCCTATGTGACCTTGTAGAGGGTCGCTGGGACTGTAAGAAAACAGTGAGGGTTAGAAAAATAGCCGACCCTGAAAAGTGAGTGCAAAGTGCATTAAAAAGATCCCCAAAGAGCACAGAAGTCGTGATAGGGGAATTCTGCAGGAAAGACCAACACCAGCAATGCAACAACGATGGATTTCCAGACTAGAGTACCTGTGGAACAAGGGGACCAAGTCCAAAAGTCACGATCCAGTCGAGAGTGGGCAGATGCCCAGGAAATGCCAGCTGTGGGTGCAAAGAAGCTGCTACTAGGCAGTAGAAGCTGAGGATTCTGCAGGAACGACAAGGGCTAGAAACTTCCCCTTTGGAGGATGGATGTCCCACGTCGTGAAGAGTCGTGTTTTCCTGAAGAAAGACCGCAAACAAGCCTTGCTAGCTGCAAATCATGCGGTTAGGGTTTTTGGATGCTGCTGTGGCCCAGGAGGGACCAGGATGTCGCCAATTGCGTCAGGGGACAGAGGGGGCGCCCAGCAAGAGAAGGAGCCCTCTCAGAAGCAGGCAGCACCCGCAGAAGTGCCGGAACAGGCACTACGAAGAGGAGTGAAACGGTGCTCACCCGAAGTTGCACAAAGGAGTCCCACGCCGCCAGAGGACAACTTAGGAGGTCGTGCAATGCAGGTTGGAGTGCCGTGGACCCAGGCTTGGCTGTGCACAAAGGATTTCCGCCGGAGGTCCACAGAGGCCGGAGTAGCTGCAAAAGACGCGGTTCCCAGCAATGCAGTCTGGCGTGGGGAGGCAAGGACTTACCTCCACCAAACTTGGACTGAAGAGTCACTGGACTGTGGGAGTCACTTGGACAGAGTTGCTGGATTCAAGGGACCTCGCTCGTCGTGGTGAGAGGGGACCCAGGGGACCGGTAATGCTGTTCTTTGGTGCCTGAGGTTGCAGGGGGAAGATTCCATCGACCCACAGGAGATTTCTTCGGAGCTTCTAGTGCAGAGAGGAGGCAGACTACCCCCACAGCATGCACCACCAGGAAAGCAGTCGAGAAGGTGGCAGGATCAGCGTTACAGAGTTGCAGTAGTCATCTTTGCTACTTTGTTGCAGTTTTGCAGGCTTCCAGCGCGGTCAGCAGTCGATTCCTTGGCAGAAGGTGAAGAGAGAGATGCAGAGGAACTCTGATGAGCTCTTGCATTCGTTATCTAAGGAATTCCCCAAAGCAGAGACCCTAAATAGCCAGAAAAGTGGGTTTGGCTACTTAGGAGAGAGGATAGGCTAGCAACACCTGAGGGAGCCTATCAGAAGGAGTCTCTGACGTCACCTGCTGGCCCTGGCCACTCAGAGCAGTCCAGTGTGCCAGCAGCACCTCTGTTTCCAAGATGGCAGAGGTCTGGAGCACACTGGAGGAGCTCTGGGCACCTCCCAGGGGAGGTGCAGGTCAGGGGAGTGGTCACTCCCCTTTCCTTTGTCCAGTTTCGCGCCAGAGCAGGGCTGAGGGGTCCCTGAACCGGTGTAGACTGGCTTATGCAGAAATGGGCACCATCTGTGCTCATGAAAGCATTTCCAGAGGCTGGAGGAGGCTACTCCTCCCCTGCCTTAACACCTTTTTCCAAAGGGAGAGGGTGTAACACCCTCTCTCTGAGGAAGTCCTTTGTTCTGCCTTCCTGGGCCAAGCCTGGCTGGACCCCAGGAGGGCAGAAACCTGTCTGAGGGGTTGGCAGCAGCAGCAGCTGCAGTGAAACCCCTGAAAAGGCAGTTTGGCAGTACCCGGTCTGTGCTAGAGACCCGTGGGATCATGGGATTGTGCCAACAATGCCAGGATGGCATAGAGGGGGCAATTCCACGATCTTAGACATGTTACATGCCATATTCGGAGTTACCATTGTGAAGCTACACATAGGTAGTGACCTATGCGTAGTGCACACGTGTAATGGTGTCCCCGCACTCACAAAGTCCGGGGAATTTGCCCTGAACTATGTGGGAGCACCTTGGCTAGTGCCAGGGTGCCCACACACTAAGTAACTTTGCACCTAACCTTTACCATTTAAAGGTTAGACATATAGGTGACTTATAAGTTACTTAAGTGCAGTGAAACTGGCTGTGAAATAATGTGTGCATTATTTCACTCAGGCTGCAGTGGCAGGCCTGTGTAAGAATTGTCAGAGCTCTCTATGGGTGGCAAAAGAAATGCTGCAGCCCATAGGGATCTCCTGGAACCCCAATACCCTGGGTACCTCAGTACCATATACTAGGGAATTATAAGGGTGTTCCAGTATGCCAATGTAAATTGGTAAAATTGGTCACTAGCCTGTTAGTGACAATTTGGAAAGAAATTAGAGAGCATAACCACTGAGGTTCTGGATAGCAGAGCCTCAGTGAGACAGTTAGTCATAACACAGGTAACACATTCAGGGCACACTTATGAGCACTGGGGCCCTGGCTGGCAGGGACCCAGTGACACATACAACTAAAACAACATACATACAGTGAAACATGGGAGTAACATGCCAGGCAAGATGGTACTTTCCTACACAACCCCCCCCCCCCAAAACGAAGGACAATAAGACTAGTCATTACCTGATGGGTCTTCATTGTCTAAGTGGAAATATCTGGAGAGTCCATCTGCATTGGAGTGGGTACTCCCAGGTCTATGTTCCACTGTATGGTCCATTCCCTGTAGGGATATGGACCACCTCAACAATTTAGGATTTTCACCTTTCATTTGTTTTAGCCAAAGTAGAGGTTTGTGGTCTGTCTGAACAATGAAGTGAGTGCCAAACAGGTATGGCCTCAACTTCTTCAGTGCCCAGACCACAGCAAAGGCCTCCCTCTCTATGCAGACCAACGCTTTTCTCTAGGGGTCAACCTCCTGCTGATAAAAGCAACAGGTTGATCCTGGCCCTCAGAATTAAGTTGTGATAAGACTGCCCCTACCCCTAATTCAGATGCATCAGTTTGGACAATGAATTTCTTGGAGTAACAGGGGCTTTTCAGGACAGGTGCAGAGCACATGGCCTGCTTCAGCTCCTCAAAAGCTTTCTGACAGTTTGCTGTCCATAATACCTTCTTAGGCATTTTCTTTGATGTGAGGTCATTAAGAGGGGCTGCAATGGAGCCATAGTTCTTTATGAACCTCCTATAGTACCCAGTGAGGCCTAAAAAGGCTCTCAGGTGAGTCTGAGTAGTAGGGGGAACCCAATCTATAATAGTTTGGATTTTCCCCTGAAGTGGTGCAATCTGTTCTCCACCAACCAGGTGTCCCAGATAAACCACCTTCCCCTGCCCTATCTGGCACTTTGAAGCCTTGATAGTGAGGCCTGCCTTTTGCAGGGCCTCTAAAACTTTCCATAGGTGGACCAGGTGATCATCCCAGCTGGAGCTAAAGACAGCTATATCGTCCAGATATGCTGCACTAAAAGCTTCCAGCCCTTGCAGGACTGTGTTCACCAACCTTTGAAAAGTGGCAGGTGCATTTTTCAATCCAAAAGGCATTACTGTGAATTGGTAATGGCCTCCAATGGTTGAAAATGCAGTTTTTGCTTTGGCATCTTCTGATAATTTGATCTGCCAATACCCTGCAGTCAAATCAAAAGTGCTTAGATACTTGGCAGATGCCAGTGTATCTATTAGCTCATCTGCCCTGGGTGTAGGGTGAGCATCAGTTTTGGTTACTTGGTTGAGACCTCTGTAGTCTACTCAAAACCGCATTTCCTTCTTTCCATCCTTGGAATGAGGTTTTGATACAAGTACCACAGGAGAGGCCCATGGACTTTCAGAGTGCTCAACCACTTCTAGTTCAAACATTTTCTGTACCTCTTGCTTTATGCAGTCTCTGACATGGTCAGGCTGCCTATAGATTTTACTTTTGACAGGCAAGCTGTCTCCAGTATCTATAGTGTGCTCACACCAAGAAGTGGTACCTGGCACAGTAGAGAAGAGTTCAGAAAACTGACCCAGGAGATTTATGCAGTGGTCTTTCTGCTCAGTACTAAGACAATCTGCCAGTACTACATCTTCCACTAGAGCATCTTGTTCTGTGGAAGAGAAGAGATCAGGGAGAGGATCACTGTCTTCTTCCTGTCCCTCATCAGTTGCCATGAGCAGGGTGAGATCAGCCCTGTCATAGTAGGGTTTCAGGCGATTGACATGGAGCACCCTAAGGGGACTCCTGGCAGTGCCTAAGTCAACTAAGTAGGTGACTTCACCCTTCTTTTCAACAATTATGTGGGGTCCACTCCATTTGTCTTGGAGTGCTCTTGGGGCCACAGGCTCAAAGACCCACACTTTCTGCCCTGGTTGGTACTGAACCAAAACAGCCTTCTGGTCATGCCATTGCTTCTGGAGCTCTTGGCTGGCCTGAAGGTTTTTACTGGCCTTTTTCATGTACTCAGCCATCCTTGATCTGAGGCCAAGTACATAGTCCACTATGTCTTGCTTTGGAGCTTTTAAAGGTTGTTCCCAACCCTCCTTAACAAGTGTTAGAGGACCTCTCACAGGGTGACCAAATAGGAGTTCAAAGGGGCTGAAGCCCACTCCTTTCTGGGGTACCTCCCTGTAAGCAAAAAGGAGGCATGGTAAAAGGATATCCCATCTCCTGCGGAGTTTTTCAGGAAGTCCCATAATCATGCCTTTGAGTGTTTTGTTAGATCTCTCCACCAGTCCATTTGTTTGTGGATTATAGGGTGTGGTGAACTTGTATGTAACACCACACTCCTTCCACATGGCCTTTAAGTATGGAGACATGAAATTGCTTCCCCTGTCTGATACCACCTCTTTTGGGAAGCCCACCCTGGAAAAGATTCCCAGGAGGGCCTTTGCCACTGCAGGAGCTGTAGTGGTCCTTAGAGGAATTGCTTCAGGATATCTGGTGGCATGGTCCACTACCACCAAGATAAACCTATTGCCTGAAGCAGTAGGAGGGTCAAGGGGGCCAACTATGTCAACCCCTACCCTTTCAAAGGGAACCCCAACCACAGGCAGTGGAATAAGGGGTGCCTTTGGGGTGCCACCCGTCTTGCCACTGGCTTGACAGGTTTCACAGGACTTACAAAATTCCTTTGTGTCCTCTGACATTCTAGGCCAATGAAACAGGGGAACAAGCCTGTCCCAAGTTTTAATTTGCCCCAAATGTCCAGCTAAGGGAATGTCGTGGGCTAGAGTTAGGAGGAACTTCCTGTACTCCTGAGGAATCACCAATCTCCTGGCAGCTCCAGGTTTTGGATCCCTTGCTTCAGTGTACAAAAGGTTGTCCTCCCAGTAAACTCTGTGAGAGTCACTGACATCCCCATTTGCTTGTTTGACAGCTTGCTGCCTTAGACCCTCTAGTGTGGGACAGGTCTGCTGTGCCACACTCAGCTCCTCCCTGGCTGGCCCCCCTTCACCCAAAAGCTCAGCAGTGTCTGCTTCCAGCTCCTCTGGTGTAGGTTCTGCACAGGGTGGAAATTCTTCTTCCTCAGAATTTGAATTTACTGTAGAGGGAGGGATAGTAGGTAGTGTTTTACCTTTGCTAACCCTACCTTTAGGGAGCACTTGGTCCATTCTTCCAGGATCCAAGTCACCCTGTCCTTTTTGCTTTTTGGCCTGAGCCCTGGTCAAAGCAAAAATATGCCCTGGAATGCCCAGCATTGCTGCATGAGCCTCCAACTCCACTTCTGCCCAAGCTGATGTCTCTAAATCATTCCCTAATAGGCAGTCTACAGGTAAATCTGAGGCAACCACAACTTTCTTTGGGCCAGTAACCCCCCCCCCTCCCCCCAAGTTGAGATTCACAACAGCCATGGGGAGGCTAAGGGTGGTGTTATGAGCATCGGTTACTTGGTACTGGTGACCAAGTAGGTGTTGTTCAGGGTGGACCAGTTTCTCTATTACCATTGAAACACTGGCACCTGTGTCCCTGTAGGCCTGAACCTCAACACCATTTATTAGGGGAAGTTGCTTGTACTTATCCATGTTAAGGGGACAAGCAACCAAGGTGGCTAAATCAATAGCCCCCTCAGAGACTAACACAGCCTCTGTGGTCTCCCTAATCAGACCAACCCCAACTAAGTTACCAAAAGTGAGCCCAGCTACTCCCTTGGATTGGCTATTAGTAGGTTTGCTCTCAACACCACTGCTATTAGTAGGGACACTAGGTGTAGCAGTAGGGGTTGTAGTGGTAGGAGGCTTGGTGCTTTTCTTTGGACAACTGGGATCTGTTGTCCAATGGCCTTTTATTTTACATAAATAGCACCATGGTTTCTTTTCTTTGTTTTGATTTGAAGAGGATTTGGGCCCACCACCCCCACCAGAGTGTTTCTGTGGGCCTGATGAAGACTCATTTTTAGATTTGTCCCCACCCTTGTCAGAAGACTTACCATCCTTCTTCTTGCCATCTTTGTCATCCCCTGTATGACCTTTTCTGTTCACCCTTGTTCTGACCCATTTGTCTGCCTTCTTTCCCAGTTCTTGGGGAGAGGTCAGATCAGAGTCCACCAGGTACTGGTGCAACAAATCAGACACACAATTATTAAGAATATGCTCTCTCAGGATTAAGTTATACAGGCTTTCATAATCAGTAACTTTACTGCCCTGTAACCACCCCTCCAAGGCCTTCACTGAATGGTCAACAAAGTCTACCCAGTCTTTTAAAGACTCCTTTTTGGTCTCTCTGAACTTCATCCTGTACTGTTCAGTGGTTAAGCCACAACCATCCAGGAGTGCATTCTTAAGAGCTGTAAAATTATTGGCATCATTTTCTTTCACAGTAAGGAGCCTTTCCCTACCCTTTCCACTAAATGATAGCCATAGGATAGCAGCCCACTGCCTTTGAGGGACTTCCTGTACAACACAGGCCCTCTCAAGTGCAGCAAACCACTTGTTAATGTCATCCCCCTCCTTATAAGGGGGAACTATCTTGTGCAGATTCCTAGAATCATGCTCTCTTACAGGATGACTATGGGGAATACTGCTGCTGCCACCATGGGTTTCAAACCCAATTTTCTGTCTTTCTCTTACTATCTCTAAGGACTGCCTATCTAAATCCAGCTGTTGCTTCTTGAGCTTCAGCCTGGATTCCTCCACTCTCAATCTATTGAGCTCCCTTTCTAACACTCTGTCATCAGGGTGGGTGGGAGGGACATGCCTTGAAACAGAAGTATGGTGAGAATGAACAGAGGGAGACCTGTCCCTAACAGATGGCACCCTAACAGCTTGGCTAACAGAAACAGCACTTCTACTATGATGAGAGACCACACTATCTGTATGATGTGACTCAACATCAGTACCAACTGTGCTAGGTTGTCTGCTAATGGGCAGGCTAGGAAGTTTCCCTTCTAAATCTTTTGCTAGGGGTGACCCAGGGTCAGATTGGGAACCATCAGCTAACGTTTCAACAGAAGTGCCACCTCTGGCCTTATCCTGTTCAACAAGCATATTTACCAACAGTTCTCTACAGGGATTCTTCCCTACACTTAAACCTCTTTCTATGCAGAGACTCCTTGCTCCTTTCCAGCTGAAGGTGATCATAAGCAAGTTTGGACAGATCAACAGTTTGGCCTGTGCCAGACATTTTAGAAAGTGTTTAAGTGACAGAAAAAGTGAGGAAAAAGTTTTTCAGAACTTTTGGAAAGACAGAAAAAAAACTTTGTAAACTTTTAAAGAATTTTTTAGAAACTTTAGAGGTACTTTTCAGCACTTAGAAAAGAAGTGAAAAGAGGAGACGCAAAACTTTTTGGTTAGGTGTACATACACTGAACTTGTTTTGTATATTTTTCTCTTATGAAAAGTACAATGACAAAAGTGGTAAGTAGTTGCAAAGTACTTATCCCACCGCTGCACAACCAATGTAGGAGGCTGGACTGGCTTGTAGCGAGTACCAAGGGGTACTTACACCTTGCACCAGGCCCAGGTATCCCTTATTAGTATTATTATTCTTTCCAAATTGTCACTAACAGGCTAGTGACCATTTTTACCAATTTACATTGGCTTACTGGAACACCCTTATAATTCCCTAGTATATGGTACTGAGGTACCCAGGGTATTGGGGTTCCAGGAGATCCCTATGGGCTGCAGCATTTCTTTTGCCACCCATAGGGAGCTCTGACAAATCTTACACAGGCCTGCCACTGCAGCCTGAGTGAAATAACGTCCACGTTATTTCACAGCCATTTTACACTGCACTTAAGTAACTTATAAGTCACCTATATGTCTAACCTTTACCTGGTAAAGGTTAGGTGCAAAGTTACTTAGTGTGAGGGCACCCTGGCACTAGCCAAGGTGCCCCCACATTGTTCAGAGCCAATTCCCTGAACTTTGTGAGTGCGGGGACACCATTACACGCGTGCACTACATATAGGTCACTACCTATATGTAGCTTCACAATGGTAACTCCGAATATGGCCATGTAACATGTCTATGATCATGGAATTGCCCCCTCTATGCCATCCTGGCATAGTTGGCACAATCCCATGATCCCAGTGGTCTGTAGCACA